>NW_011494826.1:10129897-10158689 GCF_000754665.1 Bison bison bison | reverse complement strand
CTACTCTATAGCACAGGGAACAATACTCAATATCCTATGAGAAACTATACTAGAAAAGAATATGAAAAAGAATATATATAATTGAGTCACTTTGCTCTGCAGAAGAAATTTACAAACATTGTAAATCAACTACAATAAAAATTTTAAACAATAGTAAAAAAGAAAAAAGTCTCCCAGAATACAGAACAAAAATAAATAAAAATAGGAAGAAAAAGTTTAAAACTATAAAAGAATGATCTGGAAAGTCTGAAGTATACTATTAAAAACCTCAGAAAAAGAGACTTAAAAAATAAAAAGGAGTGACTGCTTCAGGATTATAGGGTTTCTTTTTGGGGCTGATGAGCATATTCTGGAATTAATGGTACTTGTTGCACAACCTGTGCATATACGAAAACTCACTGAATTGTCCACTTCAAAATTGTTAAAGTGGTAAATTTTGTTATTTGAATTTTATCTAAAATTTTTAAGTCATCTAAAAAATAGAAGGAAAAGGATTGTTGTGATACAGATAGGTGAGTATTTTCCAGAGCTAAGAAGGGAATCACACCCTCACACTAGAAGGGCCTCTTGAGATCTTTTTCTTCTTTGTATTCCAAAATCTTACAAGGATATATATAGATAAGAACTTATTTCACTTATTCTGCTCTTTGAAGTAATGAAAGAAAAACTTACGATGATCTGAGGAGGATTAAAAAGGCAACAAAAGTATGTAGAACTGAACAAAGCTATAAACTGAAGCAGTGGCTGTCCTCATGTGCTATAAAATTCCACAGCTTCACAAGTAATCTAAGTTCTCTAGGGGAGGGTATGTTTACATTGGACGCATTTAGAGAGCGTGCCTCTTAATGACCTCCCGACTACCAAGACTTGGGGATTCAGGTCCTAAAGAACGTTTCGGAAGGAATTCCCCCTAAGAAACTTCTGGTTGGTTACTGTGCTGTTGAATTTTGTTTTGCTTTGATGGCATGGGTGATAGGAGTTGGATTTTTCTTTGTTGATTTACTTTGTATACATATAAAACTGTCACAGAAGTCAAAAATTAATTTTTAAAAGAAAAAATTTACTCAGAGAAGCCTGCTTTCATCCTGTCCCCTCCAACCCATCCTTCTGCCCTACTCCTAATTAACAACCATTTTAATTACTTTCTGTCTGACCTTCCAGCATTTCCTTTTGAAAGTATAAGAAAAAAAAATATGTATGTATGTTCATATGCTGCTCCCCGCAACCCTTTCCTACACAAAGGCAGCATACTAGAGGTGTATGTCTATGGATAAGAGTTAGATATTAGTAGTATCATACCCTAAATTTATTTTCTTTTTGTCTTCTCATAACACTTTATACATGTCTAATAGCATTTATCACATTTTTATAGATATTTTTATGAGACAATGTCTCCTTCTAGACCATGAATTGTCTAGGGACAAGAACATAAAATACGGAAGTCTATGGCTCTGGCACTAATAACTGCTGTATAAGGTATCATTAATCAGATTGTTACATAGTCAAAGCTGAGTAAATATGGATATGAAAACTGAAACAGATAATCTAGTGATCCTTAAATCATTTGTTTTCCAAGTTAAACCGACTTCCAAACTGAGAGTAGGAGAATTTTTTAAATTTTGGGATAAAACTGTTTGGGACTTGAAAGCATTTGTCTGTAATTCTGAATAGGTTTATACTCACAAACTTTAAAAATTTATTTGGTCAGTAACAGAGCTGAGTTGTGTAGCCTGGCTTATAGGTCCTTCAGACTAATTAAGAAACTAGTCAGAAGGGAATTTCTTCTCCTTATCTTAGTCAGGGGCTGATCCCACGTCTGAGATCTGCTCTTTCACTAGCTGTATGACCTTTAGGAGAATGACTTGACTTAACTATGGGTTTCTACTGTAAAATAGGGATGATAGTACTATTGCAGAATTGTAAAAAAAATAAAAATAAAAAGACAGAGTTAAGGTAGTATAAGTTCCTAACATGATACCTGGCACAGAGTAAATTCTCACTAAAAGTTAGCGTCCGCCTTCTTTTCCTTCCTTCTTCTATCTGCCAGTTTATCATCTTATCCAGACTTTTCTTATCTCTCAAAATGTTTCATGTTTCAAAACCGCCTGCCTCCCCCCTACCCCAATCAAAATTCTTATTTTCTTAGCAAAACTATCTCAGCCAGGTAGTAGGAGAAAAGTAACATGATTCACCCTCATGATTAACAATTTTTAAAGATGTGCTTTATAACTCGGGTCTTTAGTAACATTTGGGGCAGTATAACAAAGTTTCTTTTAGCAAAAATCGTTCTCAGTCAAGGCAAGAGAGGTAGTTTCTGATCTGAGGGGTAAGCCCAACTGGCTGTTGCAGGAGTCAGTTCCATTCTGTTGATGCTTTCTTTCCTTCATGTGAACTCACAGATTGTATAAAATCATTCAGGTTTTTCTTTTCCTTTTTTTTCTTTCTTTCTTACATTTCAGTGAGTTACAATGGTAGGTCTTTTGTGAGAAGATATGTGAGTTATTTTTAAATGCCTGGATTTATTTGACTGTGGGTATGTCATCTTATTCTGGACGTTAATAAAACTTAGAACTTCATGAAGTCACACTGTGACCCACATTATGTCTCAGGGGACATGCTATTCCAAAGGCGGGGGAGGGGGAGCTTTCTGCTTTTATCCTTCTCTGTGGATTATGAGTGTAGTTGACTTTATTTATTTGGCTTTTCTTCCAGTTCTTGGGCTGAAGAGCCTGCAAGAATTAGATAAAGATAGTGACCATGGGAAAGGACTGTAATAAGCAGAGTCGTCTATATTTGAAATGAAAAGCAAGATTAACTTTGGTAACGCAGGTCTCAGCCTAGGTTAGCTGGGAAGTGACAGTGCAGGGTCTTTTGTAGCAGTGTGTCATTCTACTGAGCAGAGACCGTGCAGATCTCACTAGATGATGGTTGTCCTGAGGTAGGTATATGCTTATAATGCTAATTCTACATAGTTTGTTATTTTTCCCCTGATAGTTACTAAAGGAACAGAAAGTATTCAGCTAAAAAAATTTCTTCCCCCATACATGCAGCCCCCCCCCAAAAAAAAAAAAACCCATCTCTTCTCCCTGGTGATTCATTTCAACAACTTCCTCCCACCCCTGACAAGAGTTATGCGTATTTGTCATGTTCATACCTTAAGCGTTAATTCGCATCACATGAACATATATAGGAAAAGTATAGGTACCTGCTAGAAATGGGAGTTTTTACGGAGACAGGTATAAGACATCAGTCAATACTGGATAGCCAAAAGTCAACTCGAGAGCACTGGGCACCGTGGGTGTGGGGAAGAGGGAGTGGTACAAAGGCAGAAAACAGGAGGTGATTTAGAGTAGGAAGTGAGAGGATCCAAAGATACAGACTTTGCAGTTTAGCTTTTAGTATCCTGGTGGCAACTATGGGCCCCTGAAATCCTATGTGATGTCTTTGTCCTGAGTTCATCCTCACCTGTGGATGAGATGAAATAAAAATACTAGTTTGGAAGTTCTAGGCTAATCCAGTACAGCCCACTGCTTTTCCTTCTTTTTCCTTCCTATCTGCTTTTAGAAGAATGTAGAAGGCAGTGGCACCCTACTCCAGTACTCTTGCCTGGAGAATCCCATGGATGGAGGAGCCTGGTGGGCTGAAGTCCATGGGGTCGCTAAGAGTCAGACACGACTGAGAGACTTCACTTTCACTTTTCACTTTCATGCATTCACTCCAGTGTTCTTGCCTGGAGAATCCCAGGGAAGGGGGAGCCTGGTGGGCTGCCGTCTATGGGGTCGCACAGAGTCGGACACGACTGAAGCGACTTAGCAGCAGCAGCAGCAGAAAAGAAAAATAGCATAAAAGGAAACGGAAGAGACTATATCTCCACTGTCCTTCCCTATTCTTTTTTCTAGGCCTCTGAAACCTGAACTTTAAATGTTTGCTATTTAAGTTTGAGTCAATAGAGAGACAATGTGTATGCCTGAAGGGACACAGACATTGGCATCATAGCAAAGATAACGGTTATGGCAGGCCAGAACATCTGGGCAGCACTCATAAAAAAGCAAATATGCTTGGGTTGAGCGTGGTTTACATAGTTGAAGTAGATTGTTACTCATTCACTGAATAGGTGCTCAAAAGTTCCTGTTGAATGAGTAATATTATAGGGTGGGGAAATAGTAAATATATACACAAGCAAAACATAATCATAAATTGTATTAAATGCTGTAAAGAGAAAGAATAAGGTAGTATGATGGAGAATAACAGAGGATGTCAGAGAAGGACTCAGTATTTTTCATATGAATCTTGAAAACCTCTAGTTTTGGCAATTTATTTGCACGTGCTCTCAGTTACCCAGTTGTATCCACCTCTTTTGAGACTCCATGGACTGCAACCCACAAGGCTCCTCTGTTCATGGAATTTTCCAAGCAAGAATACTGGAGTGGGTTGCCATTTCCTACTCCAGGGGATCTTCCTGACCCAGGGATCAAACCTGCATCTCTTGCATCTCCTGCATTGGCAGATGGGTTCTTTACCACTGTACCACCTGGGAAACCCTTTGGCAATTTACAGATGTGTTAAAATGTACAATAAACATTTTTATTATAGTACTATCAAAACTTGATAATCATCTGTGTTTTGTTCCATTTAATTTTTGCTCTTACTATTTATTAGCTTTTCGAATCAAAACTTTATCCACTCTATGTGAAATTTAGGGTATATTTTGGTCTTTGCTAGATCATTGATCATAATAAGCATTTGTAATTTCAGCTGAATGAAATGACCCAAGTGAGTGTTACAGAACACATATTCATTCATCTTACTCCATCCTCCAAAACTACCATTCAGCCAAGTAGAGTGATACAATTATTTGTGTGTAGAATAAAGTAGCAAATTATGTTAGAACTACTATAAAATAGATTTTCTAGAATTTCCATAAAAATCTCTTTCAAGAGTTTACTTATGCTAAATTTCCATTTTGTCAAGTTTATCTAAGACAGATAGGATAGTAACTTTCACAGAAACTAGGGTTTCAATTGTGAAAGTTCCTGAGTCTCCTTTAGAAAATGAAAAATCCATATGTTGTATACTCCTTTCATCTTGAAAAACTTTATGTTATGTGACCAAATACCAACCCAGGGCAACAGGGCAAGAATGAGAAGATTGGAGCAAGTCATAATTTGGTTGTTGATTGAAAGCTTCCTTCTCTCTCAAATGGGGGAGAAAACAATATCTTGCCTGCATTTATCTGCATTCCATCATATTTAAAATACTACAAAAAATTTTTTAACAGTAATTAGGTCTATTCATGATATTTCACCAAAGTTTAATTTATTCACAGTGAAAGAACTTTTTGTTCATTTATCAGAATGATCATACATCTACTATTAGAAATTTTAGTTATATATGTTCCTGTGCCTTATACTTCTCAATTATAAATTTCAGCCCTAAAAATATACTCAAAATTTAGTTTCTTTTTTGATCAGTGCTCTGTTTAGAAAACATTTTGACAGATCATTAGAATAAAAAAATAACAGATGAATTCTTTGCTTTTCACCAGGGAAACTAAATATGAGGCACATTCCTATTAATTACTGAATAAGCCACATTTTGGTAACAGTATCCTAATATGTCATTTTGGGAATTTCTAGGAATCAGCTGAATTCCATTACTCTTAACTATGGGCAGGCATTAGGGTCCTCTGTGCTACTCAGGTGGGTGAAAATTGTGTGGTGGAAAACTGAGTTTTCGGCTGCAAGGGCCTCAGGCCTTCTCAGGGTGGGAATCCTCCTTGTTAAGAACGTTATGCTTTAGTTTGACTTTCATTTTACTTTATTTTGAATATGGTTTTGCCTTGTCTGAAAGTTCACAAAAAGATAATTCTCAGTGTTTAGGAAAATGATCACTGAGATTTGGGTGTTGCCACATTTTAACTTGCTTGCAAGCTCTCTCGCTCTTTCTCCAGATGACAAGATGTCTGAAATATTGCATGGGACATACTTACATGCAAAAATTGGTTGTTTATCTGAAGTGCAGATTTAACTGGGCATCCAGTATTTTATCTGGAAGACCTCCTAGGGTCACAATATATCTTATTATCCAAAAGACAAAGACACTTTTGAGAGTGAAATGGGACACTGTTGGTAATTATGACAGGATAACAGGCATAAATTGGGGCTATCTAGGAAAACAGGAAAGTATGGCCAACCTAATTACAAGGTGTTTTGAAAGAATTTTTAATTACTGGTTTTAGATCTTCATAAGCAATCACATCTCTATGTCATTAACTTGTATAACTGTTAATCTTTACAAAATGTACTGCTTTATAATTTCATATTAAAAATTTGATTTAGGTACCCTTAAAACTATGATGTCCTAACTGTTAGCTAGCTTCAATCCGGACACATGATTAAAGTTCTTTTTTTTTTTCTGGAAGAGTTTGAGAAGGATTGGTATTTTTTAAATACCAATATTAAAGAGAATTAAAGTTCTATTTCTTCATGAGTCAAATGAGGAGCCAACCACTAGTACCTGAGATTTTACAGTTCAAAATTTGTTATTTATTCTTTCTTTATATTATTTATATATGTATGTTTTGCCATCAGCAGTTATAACTTAACAAGAAATTCTATGTGTTTTCAGTCTTATATTTGGCTTAATTCTTTCCTTTTAACCTATTCTTGTTTGTTGGGATTTAGTAAATAACCTATTGTTCATATTTAGCTTAACCTTCTTAATTGTATATATATACCCTTTTATTTTTCCTTACTCAGACTAACTAACTTCATTCTACAGATCCATCCATAAATACATGAGTACATACTACATGCCAGCCTTTCTGCTGAGTGCTACAGTAAATGTGACCTGGAATGTAAAGTAGTCATATCCTTAAGGGGCTTAGAGCCTAGACTTGATATAGTTGTCTCTCCCTATCTTTGTGTATTTCAGCTGGTTTTCTCTCTATCTTTCTTATTGCTGTGTCTCCTTTAAAGTATGATATAATTAGTATGTCAGGAATAGGTGAATCATAGTTTTAAATAGGAGTTGTTATGTTTTTTGTCTTATTCTAACATCTGTTGATTCACAGAATTTTAGAGTTTTGGCTACATTAATGAGATGTCTTTGGAGAAATAGTTTTCTGTGTTGCAATTTATGAGGTGGAATAAAAATGTATCAAAGTCCAATATACTGGAACTGCCTGGGACCTTTGAGCAATGAGTTGACCCAGATAACAATTTTCCAGGTTGTTTTAACTTATAACACTTAAAGGTTTAATATTTGATTTCTTAAGAAAAATGTTATATATTTTCTTTCTGTTATTGTTCTAAGTGTCAACACTAGTTTTATATAATAATTATTTTTAAATGTACTTTATATTGTACTATATTAATAATTTTAAGATATAAAATGATTTTTACTTCTTACTCACATGGTGTAAAGCATATATAGTGGAACATTATCCATGTTTCCTAGCCACCCATTTCCTTTACAATCTGTTTTTATCAGTATTTTGTATATTCTTCCAGAGTTTGCATGTACAGATCATTATTTATATATTCTCTTTCTTTTGGCACAAATGCTAACGTATCATATATACTGTTGTGTACTTTTCTTTTTTCACAGAGATGATTCCTTATTAAAACATTAAGAGCTCAACGCTTTTTTCAGATTCATAATATTCCATGCTACAAGGCTCCTACTAATCACTTCTTTTATTGTTTTCACTTGTTGGCTATTATATGTAATATTTGATAAATAGATTCTTAACATACCTCATTTTGTGTGCGTGCAGCTCAGTTGGCGTGTGTATATCATTCCTGGAAGAGGAATTCCTATGTCAAAGTGCATTCATGCATACTTACATGCCTTTAAAAATGGGTTTGTTTTTCTTTAGTCTAAAGACAAATGTGTTTATAGTAAAAACTTAAAATTTTTCAAGTGTTACAAAAAAGAATAAAGAGAAAAATAAATTCCCCAAGCACTCACTCTCACTTCCCAGGTATAACATTTTCTTGTCAGTCTTTTCTTGTGATTATCAATTTGCCTGATTTTTTTTCTTTTTATTTATTTGGTTAAATATTTATTTGTTTGGCTGAGTCAAGTCTTTGTTGCTACATGCAGAATCTTTCACTGTGGTACACAAACTCTCTAGTTGTGGTGCATGGGCTCAGTAGTTGTGGCGCGTGGGCTAAGTAGTTGTGTGTGGAGTTAGTTGCTCCAAGGCATGTGAGATCTTAGTTCCCCATCCAGAGATCGAATCCATGTCCCCCTGGATTGCAAGGTGGATTCTTAACCACTGGATCACCAGAGAAGTCCCTTTTTTCCCCCTTTTTTAAAAAATATAAATAAACCAACAGGGACCTACTGTACAGCACAGGGAACTGTACTCAATATTTGTTATACTGGGGTTTCCCCAGTGGCTCAGTGGTAAAGGGTCTGCCTGCAGTGCAGGAGACAGAGGTTCCATCTCTGGGTCGGGAAGATCCCTGGGAGGAGGGCATGGCAACCCACTCCAGTATTCTTGCCAGGAGAATCCCATAGACAGAGGAATCTGGCAGGTTATGGTCACAAAGAGTTAGACACAACTTAAGTGTTAGACACAACTAAAGTGACTGAGCATAAGAGAAGAAAATCTGAAGAATATATATATATATACACACACACAGTACTGTACAACTGAAACTAACATGATATTGTAAATCAATTATACTTCAATTAAAAATACCTATATATATGACTATGGCTTCCCATTATGTATATACCATAATTTATCCATTAAGTTCCTTATTGATGGGCATTTAAGATGTCTCTGGATCTTTTTTTATACTACAGGCTAAGCTACAGTAGAAAATTGTGTAGATGTCTTTGTATACATATGGATGTGTTTCTATTGGATAGACTTTTAGAATTAAGGAATATATGCATTTTAAAATTGTATTAGTTTTACTAACTGCTTTCCAAAAAGATAGCTTTATTTTATGCTTCTATCAGTATATCTTTGCTAACTATGGCTGTTAAACTTTTTAACATTTGCCAACTTAGTAAGGGGCAAAAGGAATTATTTGAATTTCTTGTATTATGGTTGACTTTGATACCTGTTTCTTTTCTGTATATTACTATTTGTGTCCTTTACCCATTTTTCTTATGGGTTGTTTGCTTTTTTTATTGATTTGTAAGTATATCATCTATGGAGAAATTAGTCTGTAATCAAGTATGTTACAAATTCTTTCTCAGTTTTTTTCATTTTGTTTGTAAATATATATAATTTGACCCTAAAGAGATGAGAAGGAGGTGGGGAGTGGTGGGAATGAATTAATAGAGGATCCAAAGCAAACAACAATTTTTTAAATAAGAAAAATGACATGACAAAAATAACATAATCCCTTTATCTCCTTAGAGGGAAGAATATATAAACTAGAGACTGTACAGTATTTAGTATGTATGAAGTATAATAACCATTCTACAAATATATTTATTTTTTATATTTTTCCTTCCAGAGGTTCTATCAGCTATGATTAGTGTGCTGTTGGTGTATATACTAATGGGGTTCCTCCTCTATGAAGCTGTCCAAAGAACTATCCACATGAAATATGAAATAAATGGAGATATAATGCTCATTACTGCAGCTATTGGAGTTGCAGTTAACGTGATGTAAGCTGTATTTTTTTTTTAATTTAATAAGCTTTATTTTTTAAAGCAGTTTTAGGTTCACTGCAAGCACTTCTCATATGTACGCTATCCCAACACATGCATAGCCTCCCCTTATCGACATCCCTCACCAGAGTGGTACACTTGTTAATACAAGCCATGAGCTGTACATTGATACATCATTACTGCACAGAATCCATAGTTCACATGAGGGTTCACTCTTGGTGTTAAACTCATTCTATGAGTTTGGACAAATTTATAGTGACACTATCTACCATTATAGTATCACACTCTGTATTGTGTTCACATTAATATTTTCAAGTACTGTGAACTTAGAGACTATTGTGTATGCATTCAATAATGTGCAGTGATATTTTAATATATTTTGAAGTTTTATAGTACATTAATTTTTCTTCTAAATGTTAATAAAATACTGTTGTGGAATTATATAAGTTTCTCATGGGTTTGCTCAGGTATACTGAAGTTTGACTAACAATCAGGAATTTAAGTAGGACAAAGTTTTAAAAATAACTTTTATAGTATTTTTATTTTAATAAGTTTTTCTAACTACCAACTTTTTTCCTAAAAACTAAAAAATCTTTAATACTTACTTAATCATTTGGGCCAGGGTTCAGTAAACTTTTTCTGTAAAAGGACCAGATAATAAATATGTTAGGCTTTGAGAGCCTCTTTTATATATACTCAGCTCTACTGCTATAGAACAGAAGCACCCACATTTAGTATGTAAACAAATGAGCATGGCTGTGTTCCAATAAAACTTTATTTGCAAAAGAAAAAGAAAAAAAATGTATAAAACAGGAAGTGAGCCAACTATGGTCTACAGACCCTGGTTTGCCAGTCCCTGTACTAATGGCCTCCATTCATACTTAGAGTAAAATCAAAACATTTTACCATGGCCACTTTGTTAGATCCTATGTACCTCTCCAGCTCACCTCCTAGCATCTTGGTCACTTTATTGTAGCCACAGTGGCTGTCTCGCTTTTTAAAGCACATAGAGCACATCTTCATCTTAGGGCCTTTGCCCTGGTGGTCCTTCTGCCTAGAACACTCTTCCACCACCACTTGCTTCCTGACTTCATTCAAGTCTCTACTCAGAATTCTAGTGAGGCCTTTTCTCATCACTCCCCATCACTCTCCATCTCCTTGCCATGCTTTACTTTTTCTTCAAAGCATTCACATTGTCAACCAGTACATTATGTATTTATTTGTTAATTCTCTGCCCTCTCTCCTGGAACATAAGTTCCATGGGGATATGTCTGCCTTACCACTATTTTGACCCCAACACCTAGAACAGTACCTGATACATAATAGGTGCTCAAATATTAATTAAATGAATGAGTTTCATGTTGCCTCATTAGTGCCTGATTAGTAACAAATATTTTAATCAATAATATTAGAAAGAATAATAATCTTTTCTTTTATTCTTAACAGAATGGGGTTTCTGTTGAACCAATCTGGTCACCATCATGCCCATTCCCACTCCCTGCCCTCAAATTCTCCTACCACAGGTCCCAGATGTGGACACAACCAAGGGCAGGATAGCCTGGCAGTGAGAGCTGCATTTGTACATGCCTTGGGGGATCTGGTACAGAGTGTTGGTGTGCTAATAGCTGCATACATCATACGATTCAAGGTAACATAATCACTAATTCTTCGATTTGAAAATATTATTTAATTTCAACATTAAAAATGACTGGACTTCTCTGGCAGTCCAGTGGTTAAGACTCTGTGCTTCTAATGTAGGCGGCATGGGTTTAATCCCTTTTTGGGGAACTAAGATTTGGGGAACTAAGCCGCTGTGCGGCTCGGCCAAAACAAAAAACAAAACTAAACTAAAGGTCACAACTATCTTTTATCAGTGTGCTAGACACCAGTGCCAGTCCTATTCATTTTGCGTTATGCAAACATACCTGAACTATCAGTATCGCTTTTTTATTAGCACTAGTCAGAATAGTATCACCTCAAGGAATAACTTATCTATTGGTTTTGGTGGTGCTTTCACTGAAAAACTCAGTTTTAAGCTTTGTCACTCAACTACTAGGTATTGGAATATATACCGGAATGAAAATTCAGAGATCTGAGTTCTGGTGTTGGCTCTGGCTGTAATGCTTTGATCTTAAGCAAGTCCCCCAGCTCTAAACTTGAGTTCCCTCCACCTTAATATGAGGGGCTTAGACCAGATGGATGGCTGCTGAAACTCCTTTCAATTCTGATAGTCTGTGGCTTGTGACTGGAAGATTTAGAGGAGGCACAGAGGAAAACAGCTGAATAAACGGCTAAACTTCTGGAAATGGGTTTCACAAAGAACAGTAGACATTTCTCGACTGGCAATATCCAAGTTCTAAAGATATGCTCCAGTCCTGCTAAAGAAGGGACAGAGTATGCCTTGCTTTGCTTTTCAGACTTGTTTTATGTCTGTTTGTATTTAATCACATATTTTTGATTTGTCTCTTTTCAGCCAGAATACAGGATTGCTGATCCCATCTGTACATATGTGTTTTCATTACTTGTGGCTTTTACAACCTTTCGAATCATATGGGACACAGTAGTGATAATTCTAGAAGGTAAGCTCTCTGGTATCCCCATTGTGAGTTTATTATTTCCCTAAATCAGATTGGGGCTGTTGGCGGGAGGGATTCTCTAGGGTAGGAGTCATGTCTTTCCTTTTACTAATACTTATTAGTCTATAATACCACCTTACATGAAAAAACATTCAAGAGTCAATGCACTCTCCCATCTATTACCCATTTGATCTTTATAATAGCCAAGAAAGGTAGGCAAGGCAGACATTATTATCCCCATTTACCAGCAACAAAACTGTGGCACAGTGGGGTAACATAACTTCATTAAGGTCATGCTGCTAATAAACTGTGGAGCTAGGACAAGAATGCAGCTCATGATTCTTAATGTAGTTATGTTTAGTAATTCATGTATTAAGTCTGTAATTCCCATTTAACTTGCTATTCAATTTCCAACATTCCTGCCTTACTGATACTAAGTATAAGCATGTAACTGTGAGTTCTCAAAGTAGGTTTATCATCATTGTATATTCCTTTTTCGTCTATCCTAGCTTATTTATTAAAGTATTCTGATTTGGTTGACATTTCTTTTTGGTGAGCATTTTTTTAAGTATTTATTAACCTCTCGTGTATATCCTGCTATATATATGCATAGTTTATCTCAAAGTTTTAATGTAGTTTAAAGTACTAATTTAAACTGAATTAGGTAAACCCATTTGGTTTCTTTTCTTAAACAATGTCATATTAGTAATATATAACTTTTTTCTTAAAATAGCCTTTATTTATAAATGATCCATTCTGAATAGGTGTACCAAGCCATTTGAATGTAGACTATATCAAAGAAGCTTTGATGAAAATAGAAGATGTACATTCAGTGGAAGATTTAAATATCTGGTCTCTCACTTCAGGAAAACCTACTGCCATAGTACACATACAGCTAAGTATGTTGCTGACGGTAAATGCTGGGGTTGGTGGACTTCTATCTTTAGAATTAAACAACCGTCCTTAGGAGTAAATAGGAAGACTTTTCTGCTGGAAAGATTTATTTTAAGGGAAGGGTGAAGCTCTTCAAAAGGTGAGTTGCAAGTCAATATAATGATAGCAGAGCGGTCATTTTCTCTCTGATGAGATATTACAGATAGATTTTTTGCCTTCAGATTAAAGGCATAAAGTATATTTATATGTTCTTTCTATATAGAAAAAGCTAGACTCTATGTTTTTATTTAAACATTTCACAGATTGATGCTTTTTATTTTTTATCAAAATAATACATGCTTATGGCTTTTTTAAAAAGACTACAAAAGATGAAAGACTTGTAATTGATGTCTAGTGTTCTTTCTCTATGCAAGAGTGCACTAGAGAAATTGGAATAAGAAGAAGTCGTTCTGGCTTTGTGAACTGAAACACTTCTCTAACAGAATAGCTTCAAGAGGGTAGAACTCAAACTAATAAAAACATGTACACAGAATAGTATGATTGTTTTTTTGCCCTTTGTCTTGTTCACTAATAATGTAACAGTGTGCAGTGAATAGTAATGATATTTTCTTGATATTGCAGTTCCTGGAAGTTCATCTAAATGGGAGGAAGTACAGTCCAAAGCAAAGCATTTATTATTGAACACGTTTGGCATGTATAAATGTACTATTCAGCTTCAGAGTTACAGGCAAGAAGTGAACAGAACTTGTGCAAACTGTCAGAGTTCCAGTTCCTAACTGTGTATATATGAGAGACTGCTGCCTTATTTATCCTGCAGTCACAGATGTGAGAGCAATAAATGCACACCTGAGTGAGAAATGGAATCCCTGACAGCTATGTCACTATCAAGCACCGGTCTCTCAAAACAGACACTCCAGCCTGCCAGTGCTAGTTTCTGTTTAATGGTAAAATGAGACTTCACCATGATTCTCATATGAAGATGTTTCTAAAACACTGTTTACAGAATGAGACATGACTCTACAGATACCTCACAGAAGACAATCCAAGACCGTACTTCACTAATTATGACAGTACATGTCTTAAAGAAAGCATCAAGAATTCAGTATTTGCATTTAAAAATCCTTTTTAAAGACCATTTTTATATCAAGCCAGTGCTGGAAAACTGATTTTTTTTTATTATGTAATCTTGAACCCAGCTTCTTGAATTTGACACCCACCTCTCTTTTTACCAAAATTATTTCTCAAAGTACTACTAATTATCCAGAGAGTGGAATAAGCATGTATTCCTAGAGTTTCAGAAATGTTTTATTTCACAAATAAGTTTGAATCTTATTGTTATAATTTGTAATCAACTTTTTCCAGATAGTACAGGGTTTTGTATCTCAAAGTTAGCATTTTTGGTTATTTGTAATCTTATCAGAATCAAATATTTACCTATTGTGGCCACTGATACTAAATTGTTTAGGAGATATTTTCTGTGTTATTCTGAATAGCAGAAGTGAATCATAAACTCAAATTATAATATGATACTTTGAAAAAAAAAAACGGAGTGAGAATGGGGTGTGGGGTTTCAGATTTAAGTCTTCCTGAAATCACTTGTTCATGGAATTATTTTAAGAACAGCAAGAGACCACAGAAGGTAAACAGTGACCCTCTGTCCTTTTAAAAACTGCCTTGCCTTTTGTACAGGAAGTTGCTTGGTACCTTCCTTCCTGCTTCCATGCCAGTTAACCTGTGGGAGCCCTTTCAGGGTAGAACTCTGGGCAACTAAGTTTCAGTGTGCCCTCCACCTCTCCTGTAGACCAACCACCTTCCTCCAGGAATAATTTCAGATCAATGACACGGGTTAGGGATTCTCCACGGACTCCAGAAATCCTAGGGTATAACTTTGAAGTTTTTCCAATAATAATATCATAACAGAAATGCCCAGAGGGATTGGGGGAAGATATTACTCTGAGAAGACAAAATTTTCAAGGGTTTTTGACCTTGTGTGTTCTTATGTTTTGAAGCAGGGGAATGGGGATGGACATTAAATCTGTTGTGGGGAGGCTAAGCATAAAAGTTTTCAGAGCAGAGGCAACTAATTGGTAACAATTGTGTTAAAGAGGCAGCTGTGAATATTCATGTTTCATTTTGCAACTGTTGGTTTTGAGATTATCTTTATGCATGTTAGAAATCCATTTTCAAGAAGAACAGTTTCTTATACCAAGAACAGATACGGTCCTTTGACTCCTCAGAATCAGAGTAGAGCAGCAGTGTACCAAGCAAGTTGTGAACTGAAATCCTAGATGGGCATGCAGATGACTCCTGATATAAATGAACAGGACACATGCTTTATCTTTCTGCCAAATACCTCACTATGTAATAAACCTAAGACAAAACCTGGATTTACCCCAAAAAAGGGTTGATGAGGATTAATGGTTTGTAATAAAACCTCGTGTTTGTTAAATATTAACTTTATGAGATTCTTACTGTGAATCTATTTAAAATAATGATTTGACTTTTTCAAAAATTTCAGTAGCACATAAGCTGTTGAAATCAAAATAAATATAAAATTAAAATACAGAGGGCAAGTAAGAATAAATGGGAGGCATTTCAGTGGACATTTGGGCACTTGTAGACTTTGAGCACTTAGCAAGAGAAGGAAAAAGAATATGCATTAATTATGCTAATAGTTTCCCCGTATTTGCAAATTGTTCCTCATAGCTACCCAGCTTGTTTCTTATAAATTTTCCTTTATCTTAAATAGCTATATCTGACTTTTCATAAATAACCCATTCCTTGGAAAGTTACTTGATGAAACAGTCTGAAATACATTTGAGGATTGAAAGGATCCTTTTGTAAAACGCAGAAAGACCAAAAACTTTTGTAAATCTTATAGTGTTCTCCTTAAAATGAGAAACACATGAAGTTTTCCTATGCTTTCCTTTTTGTAGCAAGGACTATAGACTTTGTACTGGTACTTCACTGGGAGTGTAAGATTTGAGGATTGATAGATTTAACTTCTAACTTATAAGACCTGCAGAGAAGGATGTGAACTTAGCAGATATGACCAGGAATTGCACAGTTGGTCTGTCCTTCCCCCGCCTAGTTACAGCCCCTAGTTAGACTCCTCAGCCAGCTCTCAAAAAGGGCTCTCCATTGTCCAGCAAAGGCAGTGGCTGTTTGTATAAACACCTAGCATTATTAATTTTGCATAAGGAAAACAGATCACAACATAAAAACTGGGCAATTCTTCAGTGAGGTGTATTTTGGTTATCATTTGCAAATAATCAGAATTACTTATGTGTATAACCTGTGTTTCACAGCTCTGACCGGATGCAGCATTTTGACTTTTATGGCCTATTGTTTCATTAACGACCATGCTGCTTTAGAAATATAAAACGGGGAATATAGTTGCATAAAGCATATTTCAGAGGGCTTTGAAATGCAGAACCAGAAGCGACGAAATTCCTCCATACATTTTCCATTAGCTATTCCCTGTGTAATGTGAGCCAGGATTTTCACAGCTTGCAGCTCCCATCAGTATTGTTTGCCAAATCACTAGATTTCTTATTTTACTGTTTTCCACTTCAGGTGCTTCATTCCCATTTTCTAAAACTAGTTTCCTGCTCTTAGGAGTCTCAGTGTTCTGGTTCTACCTCTTGAGCTCAGGTGTCCTCACTGAGTGTTTGTCTTCAGTAGAATTTTCCCAGAATAGACACAGGCAGGATCAGATATGTGAGCTTCCCTTTCATTTTAATATGAGGAAAAACCATCCTTCAGAGACAAAGCAGCACTTATAAGTGTGTTTCTGGGTAAGGTAGAACCTTTGTTTAAGCTGCTGATTGTTCCTGATCCAAATTTCTCTGCACGCTGAGCTTTATGGTAAGCGTGGTAGAACTAGATGCACTGCACAATCACAAGCCAGGATCACTGCTAAGATTCAAATAACCACTCTTACCACAGAGAAGTGTTCACTTCTGAAACAAGCACAATTAGCTAAATGTGTTTTCTTCAGTTGGTTCAACGAAATAAGGTGTTCTTATATAGAATTTGAGCCCCTTTGGAATAAGGTTTTAGACACTTTTGCTGTTGCCTCTGCCTTACATAGAGTAAATTTAAAGTTACAGAATGTGTTCACAAGACTAGTTCATCAGGTTCAGTTTGTCTTTGAATCAAGCTTCACTTAGGAACCAGTTGGGTATTGTTAGTCACAAATGCAGAGTGACACTTTGCAGGATCCTCTGTTGAGGGGAGGCCAGCTTGATCCCCAAACTGTTGATTATGCCTAATGTCTCTCTAACCACGATATCATTTGCAAACCGTAGCTACAGATCTGTCCTGTGAATCTCACCAGACAGGGCTTCACATTTATGTTACAGATTGCTAGCCAGGGATATTGCTTGTGATGCCAGTAAGAGCACACAGATTGTGGAGAAGAACCATCGTGGGAAGTCCTCAGTGTTAAATTGTGTGTGTGCCCCTCCGTTACACATTCCAGCCAGCCAGTCATTGAATTCTCACTTTCAAAAGATTTAACCCATTCTTCTAGTCATATTGTGATGACCAACAAACATTTTCTAATTTTTGGTAAGATTGGAAAACACTTAAGAAGACTTTCCCAGTTAAACCTATGACAGTGTCAATTTAAATGTTGCAATTAAGTATATTCTGAAATAACTGCAACAAAATTGAAATGTGCCAGTATGTCAGCTTTGCACCTGAAAGATAATGTATATTTGGAAAGCTTATGCTTCTCTAAATAAATACATGTTAATAAGTAAGCCATATCACACTTTAAGAAATTGTATATACTTTCCCATATACGCTTTCAGAAACCAGGTATTTTGCATAATGATTGATTTTAGAAAGATTTTGAAGCTGGAGTCTGTCCTTGTAATTTAAAATCAAACTATAGTATATGTATATGTACTGAATTTGCAATCTTCAAATTGTAATTTCCTATACATTTATTAAAGTATTGTTTTGCCATGTGGTTTATTAAAAAAATGAAAGTGTACAGTGCCTTAAATTTCTATGTATTTAAAATTGAATAAATAATCATAATAGGCCTCAAAATGTAATCTTCATAGAAAAGCATTGGAAAATAGACTTTAAGCTATTTAGTTTTAGAATCTCCAATTTAATGGCCTCTTAGATGTTTAAGAAATAAACCTGAAGAAAATCTTCCAGAGAGGATAAAAGAGAGATTGAAATAACCTTTATCTTTTTATATCCGTCACTTCTTAAAAAAATTTTTTTTTGGCCATGCTACATGCAGGATATTAGTTCCCCCAACCAGGGATGAACCTGGACCCCTGCAGTGGGAGTGGGGTGCCCTAACCACTGGACCTCCAGGGAATTCCCATATGAGCCCCTTTTGATGTCCCTGCAGCCCAGCAACAATGGCAGAAAGGAAAGAAAGAAGCTGCTGTGGGAGTGAGTTTGGTGAGGCCCATCGGAAAGTGTGAGCTTAGTGCCCCAAGGACCTCCAACCGTTTCAGACCAGGGCTCAGACACCATACCTCACTGGCCCATCTGCCACAATCTGTTTGTATGGCCTAAGTTTCTGAGGGTGGTTTTCTCATCTTTTAATGTTAAAAAATCATAATAATATTTCATGATGTGAAAATTACATAAGGTAAATTTCAGCATCTGTAAATAAAGTTACTTGAACACAGCCACACTCATTCAACCACAACTGCACTCATGCTACAGTGGCAGAATTGAGTAGTCGTGACAAATATATTTACTGCTTGTCCCTTCATAGAAAAAGTTTGCTGGCCTCTGGTGTGCTCTGTTGTACCATTTCAGGACCATAACAGCATAAATGGATGCAGCAAGCTCTCAACAGAGCCCGCTTGGAAGTTCCTGTGATTGGTTGGTCTGACAGCTAACTGAGTCACCAAAAGGTCTTCTCCTCCCTTTATCATTTTTCTTTTCTTTATCCCCCTTGGAGTCTGGGGCCAAAATATAGAGAAAGGGTAGCAAGATTTCAATTACCATGTTATACATAATGTTCAGCAGCAAAGCCATTTTCTACAGCACCATGATCACCAGCACCATTTAAGAATATTTTTCAGCATAAAGCTTATTCACCTGAATTTTTTAATTTTCACATAAGTTATGACCAAAAAAAATGAATGAAATAAAAATATATACATGTTGAATACCTTCCATAGTTGGTGCCAACTGGGAGTTCGCAAACCAAAAGATAACATTTGATCTGCTAAGTGAATTGAAAATTGCTTATAAGGCTTTTAAAAGAGTATGTTCTTTAAAGTTTTTCAGGTACCCAGCTAGTAAAAGACAACTATTTTTGAAAATAATAATACAGTTTTAGATATATCAGTAAGCACTTACCTGTTACATACTCTGTGACATACTCTTTGGTCTATTTCTATTTTTTTGATGTTTTATTTTGGGGGTTCATGTCATATATTAATCCTAATTTGGGGTACCGATCTTATAAACTTGTTTATGCTAAACTTTCAGCCTTACTTAATATATTAGAATAATATTTTGGGGTTATATTTCAGTTCCAACTATGATCTACTATAATTGCTATAAGCTGTGAAATAAATGAAGCATATATAAAAAGTATGAAGCCTATGACTAAATATCTCTTCAGGAATCATGGAGATAAGATGTTTAAACCTCCTAAAATTGTAAGGTTCAGTGAAGTATCACCAATGAGCTCATCATTTTCAAGCAGCATTCTGGTTTCAGGCTCTCATGTGACTTTTACAGGACATAAACTGTAAATTTGGCCTGTGTGTATTACCAAACATGAAGATGATACTTTGTAAGTTACCAAATAGCTTCCT
This sequence comes from Bison bison bison, assembly GCF_000754665.1. Classification (NCBI taxonomy): domain Eukaryota; kingdom Metazoa; phylum Chordata; class Mammalia; order Artiodactyla; family Bovidae; genus Bison; species Bison bison. The sequence goes on along the minus strand of NW_011494826.1, from coordinate 10,138,771 downwards.
TGTATCCTGTCCTGGACTTTTCAAAGACTTGTTCTGGTTTGACTTTTAAATTCCTATTGTCTATGTTTCACTTCCCAGTTTTTGCACATTGGTTTGTGGGTTGTGGTGGTGGTGGGTTTTTTTGTTTTGTTTTTTAATACTTTTGTTCATTTTAACAAAATGCTGAAAGTATGGAGAAGATGTGTATGGGTAGATTTTTCTCCAAAATATATTGAGGTATTTCTTGTTAAGAGTATAGGGGTTTTGTTGTTGTTGTTGTTTTTGAAAAAGAAAGAAAGTAGCTTTATTACTTTGCCAAGGAAAGGGGGAACACAGTAGGCTAGTTCCTCAACAACTGTGTTGCTGGGAATAGCTGGGATTTTTTTAAATAGGAAACTTTTACAGACCTCATGAAGCAAGGCTAGCCTTAGAGCAAGACTGTTCCCTTGACTTTCCTAGGACTGAGGAAAGTCAGTCTGTCTGCACCTTCTCCTATCACCATTCCCCTATATCCTTTCCAGAAGAAACTTGCTAACAGCATAAAGCTAACAGGGATATATTTACCTCTGAACAGTGATTACATTGAATGTTTGGCCTTGAACTTCAAAACTGGGCTGAAGGTAAGAGTTTCCTGGACTTCCATTCACTAATCTATCATATTCAGCTGTGAAGGCTCCAAGGCAAATCCTAGTTCCAACAGGTTTTTTAATCAGTTACAGCTTGACTAAAGTTTCAGTATTTTCAGAACATAAGCATATTCCATCCTCTCTTTGCTTTTTTGTGTAAGAACATTTTCCAAAGCCCAGGTTATTATTTTTTTAATCCCTAAGACAAAGTATTACAGAATGTAGAGTGTTTTAATCATTGATATGTATTTTTGATCTTAGAAGCAGTCTTGAATTTAAGATTACATGGTACTGAAATCAGGACATCTCACAAAGTTGGTTCTATTGGTTGGAAATTTTCTTTTTCTAGAATAGGTTGAGACTCCTTCCAGATACTGATTTTATAATCATTCAATTAAATATTGCTCTTTGAAGGCCACCTTCATACCACTGAACACGTTATGGAATAGAGCATGAAACTCCTATGTATTTTTAAAATTAAACAGGAAATTAAACTCTATTATGTTTTTGGAGAGCATGTTGGGTTATACTGTCACCCCTACAGATAGATCCCACTCCCACTAGAAGTGGCTTGAAAAACTGTAGGATGAAATCCATCCTTTGGGTAAAAACACAAAATCCTTCCAATTAGTGACTGCTTACTGCCATCCTACCTCCCCTACATCAGCCAAACTACAGTCAGCTCTTGGTTGATGGGGGAAGCAATGATTACTAACATGTACTGATCCATTACTGCCCTTCAGACACTGTACCATGCACTTTTTTATGTATTATTTAATCCTCATGATGGTCCTCTGAAGATAATTATAATCTTCATTTTGCAAGTGAAGAAACTGAGATCAGAAAAAATTAAGTGACTTGCCCAAAGTCCCATAGGTAGAGCAGTAATTCAGGAATAGAAATCACAGATGACTCCTGAATATAGTTATACACGTGTAGTACAAAAACATGTAAACATGTAATACAAAAGGGATGCAATATAAACTAATGCAGTTAAAATCACAACCAGGTTTTAGATAATAGGTGTATAAAGTAAGAGAAGTATAATAGTTTAGGGAACGTTCAACCTTATATAATTACTTGCATGATTAGCAAGAAAGCAGCCAAAAGTTTACCATTTGTTAATTGAGTTCCTGTGTTCTGAGGTACCAGGATGGCACTGAATCGGGTCCCAGCACATCCCCTTCCCTGGCCCTTCCTCTCCTTATTCCTCAGCCCTCAAGGCCATGACTGGGAAGGGCTGGGATCCAGGCCACAGGCCTTGGACGCCTCCTGGCCTGCAGCCAGCCATTCCTTTTAAGGTCAGGACACTGCATTTCCCAGCCCACAGTTGGTCTTGCTTGTGAGGCGGGAAGGGGAGGGAACTCCATGTTACAGTCAACATACCATGGCATCTATTGGTCACAGCAGCCCCCCCAAATCTTAATTCATGCATGGTTTGGGTGGGGGAGGAAGGGGTTAAATTAAGAAGGGGCTGTACCCACCAATTGGCCTTCACCAAGACGGGATAGAGACAAAGAAACAGCTCAGAAATGCTGCATAGAGAATGTGAACCCACAGGAAACAAAACAAAACACAAGCCTCTGGTAATTCATAGAAATTTTCAAGAAGAGAATGAACTTCCCACAAGTCATGGAATTATCAGCTAAAGTTGATCTCATCTTGCTTGGGAGTGGGTAAAATCTGGTTGTTATCCGAGTTAGTTACTGTTGCTGCTGCTGCTAAGTCGCTTCAGTGGTGTCTGACTCTGTGCAACCCCATAGACTCCCCCATCCCTGGGATAGTTACTAGGTAGCTCCAAACCAAACAGATGCTCTCATTGTGAGCTCGCACAGAGGCAAAGTCTCTCAAACGGTTTAGGTTACCATCCTGGTTCTCCAGAAGAATGGGGGAAAATCACTGAACTTCTGTGCCTCAGATTCCCCACCTGCAGAATGGGGATAATAAGTGTCTCTACTTAATGTGACTTTTACAAGAATTAAATGACCAACATAATCAAAGTCTTAAGAACACACAAAACTCGAATATCGGCTATCCTAACTACTGCAGGTTAATTTCTTCACAAATGCAGACTTAAAAAAAAAAGCTGAGCATTGCATCTTGCAAACCCAGAACAAGACAGACTTTCTTATCCTCTGCTCCTTCGTCTCCTTTATCTGGAAGACCTTTTCCTCAAGTTGTTTACCTCACAAAAATCAACTCATCCTTTAAGACTCCTCAGGCATTATCTCTTTCAAGAAGCTTTCCTTGCCTTCCCTATTAGGAGCCCCTTCTCTAGGCTTCTTTGGTGGCTCAGACAATAAAGAATTTGCTTGCAATACAAGAGACCTGGGTTTGATCTCTGGGTCAGGAAGATCCCCTGACAAAGGAAATGGCAACCCACTTCAGTATTCTTGCCTGGAGAATTCCATGGACAGAGGAGGCTGGCAGGCTACAGTCCATTCGATCGCACAAAGTCAGATATGACTGAGCAACTAACACACACACACCTCTGTGCTCCCCTCCCTCATTCTGTCGCCATCACCCTGGAAAGCCACCACTGTCTGATTACCCACAAGCCCCCTGGGTGAGACCTAGGTCTGCTCTTTCAATTTCCAGCATTAGAGACACCGGAGGGCTGCATAAATGTTCCCCCAGTTGGAAACTATACCATCATCAAATATCAATTTATACCCGGAAACTTTTTTAAGGCGCCCTAAAAATCCCCACCGCCAATGTTTTAACCTCTTCTCTGTAATGTCACTGAAACCCACTCTTCTATAAAAATATTCCAGATCAGTTTTTGATACTTAGGATATGTGTAATTCTACTACAGCTATGCAAGTATTTATGGTTTTATCTTTTTAAGACTGCAACAGAAATTAGACACTTTTCTGAAACACCCAAGACAGTTATGCAATTAATTGCAACTAAACTGGTGCTCTTTGCATGCAAAGAGTTGATTCATTGGAAAAGACTCTGATGCTGGGAGGGATTGGGGGCAGAAGGAGAAGGGGACGACAGAGGATGAGATGGCTGGATGGCATCGCTGACTCAATGGACGTGAGTCTGAGTGAATTCCGGGAGTTGGTGATGGACAGGAAGGCCTGGCGTGCTGCGATTCATGGGGTTGCAAAGAGTCGGACACAACTAAGCAACTGAACTGAACTGAAACTGGGGCTAACAACCAGCAGTTTTTATCACTTATATAGCCTGATAATCTCTCTTGGAGTCCAATGCAGTGGTAGAACTGAGCTGGTTCCTGTCAATTCTAGCCTTCTTGATGACTGTTTTTATAAAAGACTTTTAAAAAGATGAATAAAGTGATTATTTTCTGCATAGGGGAACAGCTCAGGCTACTTTCAGAGAATCGATGAATTTTAAACCAGTAATCTTGGTGTTAAAGCATGTAACCAAGTATACAAAGTACACTGGATTAAAAGGCAAAAGAACCAGTTCTGGTTCCAGCTTTTCCATTCATGTTTAATTTGACAAGTTACTCTGTTTTTCTATGCCTCAGTCTGGCCATCTGAATAATAATAATAGGGGCCTCCCTGGCAGTTCAGTGTTTGGGACTCTGTGCTTCCACCCCCAGGGGCGCAGGTTTGGTCCCTGGTCTGAGAACTAAGACGCTACATGGTATGGCCAAAAACAATGATAATAATAATAATTGTTATTATTTTTAAAACACTGATTGAGTGCTTAGGACTGTATATACCAGGCCTTGTTCTAAAAGGTTCAAGTATTTATTTTTTCTTAATCCATTTCATGTAGAGACATGCTCATTTTCATTTGGGGTAGTTAACTGTTCTAAAAGCTTTTCAGGTTTTTGAGAATCCTACCAAACAAACCTATGAGTTATTATAATCGCATTTTTATGGGTGAGGAAGGTAAGGCAGGGAGAGGTTAAGAAACTTGCCTAAGGTTAGCTAGTAACCTTGAGCTGGGACTCAAATGCAGGCGATCTGGCTCCAGTGTCCACTCTCTTACCCTTTATGATGTGATCAGCGCTGTGACTGGCCACACGGGTTACCAAGTGCAATGTTGTGTGGTGCTCTCAGAGGGTCAGGAGGGCTTGGGCTGACTGTCCTGGGCCACTGCAAGAACCCACCTGCGTGGGTGGGATGGACATGGGAGAAGAGGGACCCAGCAGGACTGTGCCTGCTTCATCAGTGACTGTCCAACTGGATGGACAGGTTACCGTGACTCTGACCCCATGTCTCCCAGGACTGCCTGAGGCTCTCTAGCAGGTTTTGCAAATAAAGACCCCAAGGGGCTATGCTCTTCGTGCCTCTTCTCTCGTACACTTTGTGGGTGAGACACTAAGGAGAGACAGCATGGTGCAGTGGAAAAGAGAGGGCTTCGATCCTGCCTGCAAGTCAGTTCAAATTCAGCTCTGTGAACTTAGGCCCAAAGTGGGGGCCTTAGTTCCTACAGAACAACTCAAGCCTATGTATCAGATTGGTACATGCAGCCCTTGAGGAGGAACCAGGACTCTGTTAAATTGCTGCACATTGTTTCTTGAAGGGCTTCTCAGGTGGCAAGTGGTAAAGAATCCACCTGCCAATGCAGGAGACATGGGTTGATCCCTGGGTCGGAAAGATCCCCTGGAGTAGGGAAATGGCAACCCGCTCTAGTATTCTTGCCTGGAAAATTCCATGGACAGAGGAGCCTGATGGGCTACAGTCCTTGGAGTCGCAAAGAATCTGGCACGACTGAATAAGCACACATATTGTTTTTTGACGGCTTTTCCTTTGTTTCTACATTCCCTCTCTTCCCTAATTAGGAAGTCCTTCAATCTGCCCTTTGAAACTCAAGAAGGTCTAGGAGGCTGAAGCCTTTTTCTACAAACAGTAAGGAGCTGGGTGGCATGGAGGAGACTATATCTGGGAGGGCTCCATAGGGTCCTGCTAGCTTTCAGTCTCCCCTTTTCTTTGAGACTCCTCAATCCTGAGGGGACAAATGTGGGACAAAAAAAGAGAATAAAGTTTTGGATGGAGAGGTTAATCATAAACTTGGCCAGGGTACTCAGTTTTAGGGGGACTCAGTTTCATATCATCTAGGAATATCATTTTAGTCATCTTTCATGCCAAATCGGAACTCTTTTGTCTAGCTGAGTTCTCACTGGATCTGCAAGTTTGGGGTTTAAGATTTTATTTTTTTTAGAGAAGTTTTAGGTTTATGGCAAAATTGAGAGGAAGGTAAGAGATTCCCCATTTACTTTCTGCCCCTACACAGGCAGAGTCTCCCCCACTGTCAACATCCCCTCACCTCAGAAAATAGCCTCTTACCAACTTTCATGCATCGGAGAAGGAAATGGCAACCCACTCCAGTGTTCTTGCCTGGAGAATCCCATGGACGGAGAAGCCTGGTAGGCTGCAGTCCACCGGGTCACACAGAGTCAGACACAACTGAAGCGACTTAGCAGCAGCAGCAGCAGCTTTGAAGGGACTACTTCAAAGAGTTAGGGGAAGAGCCAGTATATATGTGAATGTTTTGGCTGGGAAATACATGTATCCAGCATACATTTTGGTAAAAGATGACTGCTAATCACAAAGAACAAACATCTCCAGTTAATGATTTTCGTGCTTTTCTATGTATGTGAAGGTGCAAGAATATGGAATCATTGAGATTCTTCCTTAGATATGCATCTTAACTATCAGGGACTGGTGTGTCCAGAGTACAGAATGTGTCACCCTGTTTTTCCATCCTGACTGTCCCTCAGGGCATTCTGTCAGCGAGTGATGACTTAATCCACATGACCAGATTGTGAGTGATGCTTTGTTCTTTCTGTTTGTTGTTGTTGTTCAGTCACTAAGTCATGTCTGACTCTCTGCGACCCCATGGACTGCAGCATGCCAGGCTTCTCTGTCCTTCACTGTCTCCTGGAGTTTGCTCAAACTCATGTCCATTGAGTTACTGATTAACCTATATTCCTAATTTCCCTGGTGGTCCAGTGGTTAAGAATCTGCCTTCCAATGCAGAGGATGCGGGTTCCATCCCTGGTCCAGTAACTAAGATCCCACATGCTGCAGGGCAACCAGGCCTGTACATGCCACAACTAGAGAAGGCTACTCACTACATCAAAGAGCCTGCACACCAAAAAGGAAGACGCAGTGCAGCAAAAAAACAGAACAAAACAAAACAAAAATCCAACGACAATAAAAAAAACACCTATATTGACACATCATTATCACCCAAAGTCCATACTTTAGGGTTCACTCTTGATGTACATTCTGTGGGTTTTGACAAATTTATAGTGGCACATATTCACCATTAATCTGTGTTCCACCTATTCATCCTTCCTCTGACCCAACTCTAGACAATCACTGATTTTTTTTTTTTTACTGTCTCCATTGTTTTGATGTTTCCAGAATGTCATATGGTTGGAATCACATAGTACGTAACCTTTTCAAGTTGACTTCTTGGTGATATGCATTTAACTTTCCTCCATGTCTTCTTATGACTTGATAGCTCCTTTCTTTTTAGTTCTGAATAATGTGCCACTGTCTGGATGTACCACAGTTTATCCATTCACCTACTCAAGGACATCGCGATTGCTTCCAAGTTTTGACAGTTATGAATAAAACCGCTATAAACATCCAAGGGCAGGTTTTTTGTTTGAACATAGTTTTCAGCTCCTTTGGTTAGATTCTAAGGATTGTGATTTGCTGGATTATATGGTAAGAGTGAAAAGTATTAGTTGCTCAGTTGTGTTCAACTCTTTGGGACCCCATGGACTGTAGCCCACAAGGCTGTCCTGTCCATAGAATTCTCCAGGCAAGAATATTGGAATGGGTAGCCATTCCCTTCTCCAGGGGGTCTTCCTAACCCAGGGATCAAACCCAGTCTCCTGCATTATAGGCTGATTTTTTTGTTGTTGTTTTACCAAGAATAGATTGTAAGTTTTTACTGTTGACCAACCCATCCTGGGAACTCACCTCCTTCAGTCTGTGTGTATTCCCTCCTGGTTCTCCTTTCACTTCTCTGCTGTTTCCTCCAGCTTCCTTACTTTCTCCTTAAATATTCCTTATGTGCAAAGTGGCTTGCACATAGTAAGCACTCAGTAACTATCAATTTCCTGCTCTGACTCCAAATACTCCTGCTCCAGCCAGGGCCAGCCCTCCCGGTGGCTGAATGGGCTGAGGAGGCTCCAGAGACATTATACCCTCTGCTCTCAGGCTTCTTCTGAGAGATGCCCAGCTCTTGCTGGCAGATTCCTAGGGAAACTGCAGCTCAAGGGCACCATTTCATCTTAGCAACAATTAAAGGTGGGAAAAGTGAAAGTTCTTGTCCCTTTTAGGATACAGCTAGTTCCTTATTTTCATTGGAAAAGACCTGGTGCTGGGTAAGACTGAAGGCAGAAGAAGAAGAGGGCAACAGAGGATGACATGGTTGGATGGCATCACCGATTCCATGGACATGAACTTGGGCAAACTCCAGGAGATCGTGAGGGACAGGGAAGCCTGGTGTGCTGCAATCCATGAGGTCACAAAGAGTCGGACATGACTTGGCGACTGAATAACAATTCCTTCATTATCAACACACAGTTCAGAAATATGAACCAATGAAACAAACAACTCTGCCACAAATCCCCAAATTATGGAAAATGTATATTCAATGAGTAGAAGACAACAAAACCACACAAAGAAGAATCACATTTAACAAATTCTGCTAAGGAATATGGATGAGTCTGTTAGGAAAAAATGAAAGCTGATTCATGTCTTTCACATTAGGCTGCAAAAATTCCAGATCAGGATATTCTGTGGCATCATGTAAAAGATTAATGGGTGATATAAAAACTTTTTGCTCAAATGCATTAGAGAAAATTTGTCTACTGTGTACTTCACCTAGAAATACACAATATACATCTGACTCTTTGTTCACTAGTGCCTCATAGTTGGTGCTCAATATGTTCAATGAATAAACTACCATATTTATGATCTGATAAGTACTGTAATAAAGGAAGTTGTTTAGTTTTTGTCTAATTCATTGTTCTCCAATATTCTTTGACCATGGAACCCCTTCAGAAAATGCATTAACATTAAAAGAGATAAGAGGAAACTGATTTGGGAAACACTACTTAGAAGAAATACACATTTACCTTAATTTAGGAAGAAATATACAGATGTTAGGTAGTCAGACATGAGCGGGTCCACGCCCTATCCTGAACTGGGTCATCTTTCTCTCCTCCACCTGGACTCTGGTGATGAGAACATGCCAAAGACCTTCTTTCTTGTGGCCAAGGACCCCTGCTAGGTATCTAGGCATATCATGACCAGGCAAGAAA
>NW_011494826.1:10122142-10129797 GCF_000754665.1 Bison bison bison | reverse complement strand
TCATAACGCTGTATTTGTAATAAATTAGCACTGCAGTTTTGGACCGCCCTCCCCGCCCGCCCCCCACAGGTTTCCCCAGGAAAGCACCTGCACACTAGGAGAAAAGTTATATAACCTAAAGCTAACTAACTTGTCAGTCAAATGACAGTGGGAGGCACCGCCACTCTTAACATGCCCAGCCCTACCCCACGCGGGGCTGCTTCTGGTTTCCAGACAGTGAACTCATCCTTTCTTGAGAGGGTACTTTCCCTTTTCCTTAAAACTCTTGCTACTCAAAATGTGGAAACAACACAACTGTCCATAAATAGATGAAAGAATAAAGCAAGTGTGGTATATACGTACAATAGACTGCCATTCAGCCTTTAAAAAGAAGAAAATTCTGCCGTACATGACAACATGGATGAACCTGAAGGCAATTATGCTAAGTGAAATAAGCCAGCCACAGAAAGACAAATACATGATGCCACCTATATCAACTATGGAAAATAGCCAAATCCATAGAAATAAACAGAATTGTGGCTTTCAGAAGTTGAGGAAAGGGGTAAATGGAGTGTTGATAATCAACAGTTGAAAAATTTCAGTTATGCAAGATGGATAATCTGTAGAGATCTGCTGAACAATATTGTGCCTATGAATCATGATATTGTATTTTACACTTAAAATTTTATTAAGTCTTCTTAAGTTCTTATGTTAAATGTTAAGTGTTCTAACCATAATAAGTAAAAAAAAAAAAAAAAAAACATCTTGCTGGCACCTTGATCTTGAACTACTGGCCTCCAAAATTCTGAGAAAATGAATTTGGTGTTTAAGTCAAACAAGTAAATAAACAAACAAACCTTTTGTTACTTAAAACTCCTCTATGTCCCTGAACTGAATCCTTTCCCTTGAGAAAACAATAATCAAGAAAACCACCATTCCTCTGGTGACATATATAGTATTACCATTAAAGTACTTTTTTAATGAAAAAATGGAAAGGTATAACCACAGGGGCAGTCTAGTGTATTACAAAAGAAAATAATAAAAATTAAGATGGAAAAAAGTAACGATGAGAACTGGAGAAATTGTGATAATTGTGACAGATACAAATTTGCTAATAAAATATATAAAGATCAAATACAGATCCATAGAGAAAACAAACTCCTAAATAGGCAGAAAAAACACTGACCAGCCAGTATGTATAAGAGGGAATTAAGCATTTTAAAGGAAAATGTTTAGTTTCACTAATAACTAAGGAAATGTAAATTAGTCCACTTCCATACCATTTTGCCTATGTTAAATCCACAAACTCTTAAAACCCTGTTTTAGAAACACACACTTTGCAGCATTCTTGAGTTGCTATAGGTTAATACAGTCTTTCTGGAGGACAGTCTGACAGTTTATAAAATAAGACATTAAAATAGCCATACCCTTCGACCAAATTATTCTACTTGTGAAAATTTCCCCTATGGAAATACTTCAAGAGTCAAAAAAAAACCAAAAACACCCAAACAAAATGTTTGCCTAGGGCAAGAATCTGAGAGAAGACAGAGAAGCAGACCCCCTAGTGGGAAGAATATGAATTACCTGGAACCTTTTTTGCAGCCAACACCTGTTCTCTCTTTTCCCAAGTTTCTGATAACTTCCTCCCACACTTTTGCCTATATTATCCTGGTTAGGAATTCCACTCTACCTTTCCACCTTTAACTATTTTTATTTTTTAATTTTATAAATGAAGGGTAAATTATTAACACTTAGTTTAAAAGTGTTATTTTTTAAAGTGCTCAAATCAAAGATACATGATCACACTGTGAACACACCCATACAACCACCAGGTCAAGAAATAAAACATCATCAGCCCCAGCCCAGTCCTGACCTCTGCCTCCACCCTCCACACCATCATCCTGACATCCAACACTATAAAATGACTTGCCTCTTTGACTTATACAATTGTTATGACATAGTAGGCATTGTTTTATGTCCAATTTCTTTCAATATTACATTTGTAAAATTCACCTACGCTGTTGCTATGTGGCTGCACTTTGTTTGCTTTTGTTTGTTTTGCTGTTAGATATTCCACTGCATTAATATACTACAGTTTTTTTCTTTTTATCTAGCCTATTGTTTGTTTATGGACATTTGAATTGTTTCCACTTCTTGGCTATTACCAGTTATGCTGTTCAGTTCAGTTCAGTCGCTCAGTCATGTCCAACTCTTTGCAACTCCATGGATGGCAGCACACCAGTCTTCCCTGTCCATCACCAACTCCCAGAGCTTGCTCAAACTCATGTCCATTAAGTCAGTGATGTCATCCAACCATCTCATCCTCTGTCATCCCCTTCTCCCACCTCCAATCTTTCCCAGCATCAGGATCTTTTCAAATGAGTCAGTTCTTCACATCAGGTGGTCAAAGTATTGGAGTTTCAGCTTTAGCATCAGTCCTTCCAATGAATATTCAGGACTGATCTCCTTTAGAATGGACTGGTTAGATCTCCTTGCAGTCCAAGGGATTCTCAAGAGTCTTCTCCAACACCACAGTTCAAAAGCATCAATTCTTTGGTGCTCAGCTTTCTTTATAGTCCAACTCTCACATCTATACACGACTAGTGGAAAAACCATAGCTTTGACTAAACAGACCTTTGTTGGCAAAGTAATGTCTCTGCTTTTTAATATCCTGTCTAGGTTGGTCATAGCTTTTCTTCCAAGGAGCAAGCGTCTTTTAATTTCATGGCTGCAGTCACCAACTGCAGTGATTTTGGACATCCCCCAAAATAAAGTCTCTGTTTCCATTGTTTCCCCATCTATTTCCCATTAAGTGATGGGACCAGATGCCATGATCTTCGTTTTTGCATGTTGAGCTTTAAGCCAACTTTTTCACTCTCCTCTTTCACTTTCATCAAGAGGCTCTTTAGCTCTTCTTCACTTTCTGCCATAAGGGTGGTGTCATCTGTATATCTGAGGTTATTGATATTTCTCCCTGCAATCTTGATTCCAGCTTTGCTTCATTCATGCTGTTAAGAATGTGTATGCATCTTAGGGTACATGGGCATATATTTTTGTTGTATATACCAAAGAGTCAGGTTGCTATGTTACAGATTAAGCCATTTGTTCAACTTTTTTTTAGATAACACAGAACAACTCCCTGCAGCAGTGTATTTGAATACCCATAACCCCACATTTTTGCCAACTTGGCACTGACAGTCTTTTATTGTTAATTTTAACCATTCTGGAGGGTAAATGGTGACACTTAACTGTGGTTTCAATTTGCAGTTCCCTGTGGTTTTTCCAGTAGTAATGTATGGATGTGAGAGTTGGACTGTGAAGAAAGCTGAATGCCAAAGAATTGATGCTTTTGAACTGTGGTGTTGGAGAAGACTCTTGAGAGTCCCTTGGACTGCAAGGAGATCCAACCAGTCCATTCTAAGGGAGATAAGTCCTGGGTGTTCTTTGGAAGGAACGATGCTAAAGCTGAAACTCCAATACTTTGGCCACCTCATGCGAAGAGTTGACTCATTGGAAAAGTCTCTGATGCTGGGAGGGATTGGGGGCAGGAGGAGAAGGGGACGACAGAGGATGAGATGGCTGGATGGCATCACCGACTCGATGGCAGTGAGTTTGAGTGAACTGCGGGAGTTGGTGATGGACAGGGAGGCCTGGAGTGCTGCAATTCATGGGGTCGCAAAGAGTCGCACACGACTGAGCGACTGAACCGAACTGAACTGATGCAACTTAAAGTCAAAGTCCTCCCCCTGGTGGATAAAATCTGAATTACTTGGAAGGTTGTTTTTTTGTTGTTTTTGTTGGTTTTTTGGTCTGAGGCCCTCCGTGTCACGTCTCTTCCTCCCCCAGGAGTCTCCAATAATGAAAAGTCGACCATCTTTCATAAGTTCATCATGCATTGGATATCCTCTTTTATGAAGTACCCCTTTATGTCTCATGCATTTTTCTGAGCTCATTTTTCTATTGAGGTTTTTTATATTAACTTGTTATCTGAATATGTTGATGCACACTCACTTTCCATTTTAAGCTTTTAAATCAACTCATATTCAACACAACATTGTAAATCAACTGTACTTCACTTAAAAATCAACTTGTTTTCACCTACGCAAGAGGCTCAATGCAAGTTCAACTTTGTCATACTTAGGTGTATATTACCAGTAGATGGCGCCATAATCTTGCTCCTGTGCCTTTCCACTGGCTGTGCCTGAATTTCAGCTCAATTTCCGCAAATATTTCAAGTAAGCAATGTTAAACAATGAGAAATCAAAACTTTAAGCCATCATACAGCTAGATGGAATACAGCTAGAACTGCTTTTTTTTTTTTTTTTGGAGGGAGGGGGGAAAACAACACATTACTGTTTTTTGTCCCAAATAAAGGTATAAAAAGGTCTTTACCCCAAGGCAGGAAACACAGGTGAGGCTGTCCTGAGGTGGGCAAATCCATGGAAACACCCTCTTGGAGTAACCTGCAATCCAAAGAAAATGTGTAATTACCTCACCTAGCATTCAGACACTGTTTCACTGTTTACAAAAGGCAAGTACACCCTGGTACAAGATCTGAAAGCAGAGAGAAACAGGGGTTTGGTCTCTGTTCCTGCCTCCCTCTGCCCTTCCTTCTGCCTCCACTCAGGGTGCAGCCTTCCCTGAGCTGCACCCCTACTTAGAGTTGGACAGACCTTTCCATCCTCCTGCCTCCTCCCCAGCCCCACTCCCCACTGAACAAAGGAATGAATGAATGTGTAAGTGACGAAGTCCTGGCCTTCCTGTGCTTAAATATCAGAGCACACAAACCCCACGCTCATAGGAAGACCCCATGAGAGAATGTGGAAATGCTCCAAATAGAGGTGCAGTTCTGAAAGTGAGCTTGAGGGGGCAGGTGCGATGGGTTGGCTTGTGATGGGATGTGATTATGAGCGAGAAGACACCTTTAGTTATTAATACTTACGCAAAGCCATAAACCAGGGCCCAAGGCACATATAGGATGTGGTGACAAAGGGACCCCTTTTATCTAACCTTCACAATGGTCATCAAGTCAGAGATTCAGCTATTTCCTGGAGTAGCCAAGACAAGCTTTCTACTATGTTAGGTCACCACCTCTGAGTCCCCAAGATCTAGTGCAAAGACTGGCACATTTAGAACAGGTCAAATTAGCTCACTGGTGCTTTTCATTCTCGATGTTCAGAAATGCCCACAGGTTGAGCTGCATGCCTGAAGTCATCTCCATCCCACATCTGTTCAGACCTAGCATGACCTGCTTTGCAGCCCACTGGTATAAACAGAAGCTTAGAAAGAGAGGCTTTGTCCTCTTCTGGTTTTTCATTGTGGGTAATTGGGCAAGCCTGCTTTCTGAGCAGTTATTTCACACTTTTTAGGGTAGAGGAAATTGCACCACTCAGACTTCCTCATTCTGGAGGCTACTCTGGTAGGTGTCCAGAGGCTGGGGCTTGGGTGGGCGCAGAGCCCACAGGCCCAGGCCAGAAAAGTCCATATCTACAGGTGGGAGGAGTGCCCAGGGCCCAGCTTTGCTCCGCCTGGGCTGTGGGGGCTTGCTACCTGTCACCTGCCACCCACACAGCCTGGGCAGGGAGAGGCTGCAGGTGAGAACGCACTGCAGTTTGGGGCTTGGAGTCTCCACTTCTCCTCCTGGCCCATATGGCACCCAGTGGTGGGCTGAAGCCAGTCTGTACTGCTTGCAAGATCTAATTGTTAACTTTTAAGGAATTCTGCAAAGCTATTGTTTTGGTTTTTGCAAAGCAATTGTTAAACAGCCATCATATTAACAATTATAAAATCTTATAAGACAATGTTATATTTTTAAAAAGCAACAAATACTCAAAACTTCCCATTTGACTACATTTTGTAATTATATTTGCTTTTGAGGCTGTCTACACCTGTTGTGTCTGCTTGCTAGAAACATTATGTAAGAGTGCATTGCTTCCCATCTGTCCCCAGTTCTGCATTCAGTAATATCTTGTTGGTAGCTTGAAATTGATGGTGATGGGAATATTTACACCATGGGAATCAAGAAATGCAACCAATCACCGCTTTCTGCCCCAAGTGCCACTTATTCGTCAACAGGTGCACCATTGCACCTGGCCCACATCTGGGGGACCTGGATGTGCAGTCGCTGGGAGGGCAGCCAGCCCTGTGTTTCCCCCCACTGCTGCCAGTGCTGGACCTTTGCTCAGGCAGATGAGGAGGGAAGAAAGGGGAGGACGTGGAGAAAAGCTGGGAAACACCCTTGGTTCCCCCCAGGACATTGCAGCAGGGAGCCTGGCTCACTAGGGAGGGGGCAGAACTATTTGGAAAAGCCAGGAGCACGAAAAAGGTGACAAGCAGAAATGAAATCAGTTGAGTGACTGAGTGGAGGAAAGTATAATGTCCAGAAGGCAGGTCTTGTGAAGACAGAAGGCAATCACAGAATGTGGCACTGTGACCACAAAAGGAAGATGAGCCAAGAACACACAGAAGTTGAGGAGTTGGGCTTCACCAGAGGCTCTGCAGTGCCAGTTCCTGACAGGGCTGTTATGATGGGCTCATAATGAAGAGCCTGGAGGAAACAGAGAGGAAGTCACCAGCTCACAGTCCTGAGGCAGGAGCTCCTGGTGTTTCTCCATCCCGCCCTGACTCCCTGACTCACTCCTCCGCTCCTACTCAAAAGTTCTCCTCTCCAGGGAATTCCAGACACTTCCCCACATTCTGCCATACACTCACCCTGAAAGCTTCCTGAATCTTCTATTGCTGGAGACACCCCAGTCTTGAGCTGGATGTCCCATAGACACCCAAATGCCTCACCTAGTCCTCCAAACCTGCTGCTTCTCACCTCAGCCTCGCATCTCAGAGAGATTCCAAACCTGGAAGGCCTCATCAGTCCAGCAACTGTCACAGCTCTGAGGAGCCCGCTCTATCTCCCCACCCCCCTCCTCCTCCTCCATCCCACCTCTCAGAGCTCTGACACTGCTTCCCAAATGTAAATGACCTTTTCCTTCATGTTTCCCATGTTTTGAAAGTTGCCTATGACATCACATGCATTAAACATCACCACCTACCCTTAAAGTTGCATTTGCAACTTCCAATCAGAATTTCACCCATTAAACCCACAGAGCCTTTACCATGTGCCATGTGTGCTGGGCACAGGGATGTGAGGCAAACAGGCCTGGCCCTGGCCCTCCAGGGCTCATGGCCTACTGAGGGAGATCACACAAACAGATACTAAATCAAACAGTGCTCCTAGTTAAGGACAAAGTGTCTGCCACCTGGCTGGACTCTGTCTCCAGCCATTCCCCAGATCAAAGCCAAAAAGGGATACCTGGAACACAAAGCTGACCGAGTCATTCCCTTATTTAAAACTTTCATTGTTGTTCAGTATTTAAACCTTTAGTGGCTTCCTACTGCCCTAAGGATAACATTTACACTCCAGTTAGCTTGGCTTCCCAGCCCTTTCTGACCAAACCCACATTAACAGGAGAATTCTCATTTACTTGGTCAATTAACACCAATCTAACTGAATACTTACTGTGTGCCAGTCATTGTACTGAAAACCAGGATCCTGAGGAACCATAAAATGTATACCATTTCCTCTCCTGGAGCTTGTAACCTACCAGGGCAGATACTGACAGATGCTTGTACAAATGATTATCAGTGTGATGAGTTCAGAAAAAGGAACATTTCCTCCTCAG
>NW_011494826.1:10120886-10122042 GCF_000754665.1 Bison bison bison | reverse complement strand
TCCTCAGTTCCCTGCTTGGCCACGACTCCTGGTGGTGCCCATCTGTTGGTCCTGCCTAGGTTGGCCCCTCTCCTGAGATGCCCTCTCTCCTTCATTGGCCAGATCTCTGTTAAGCCCCAGGTCTCAGGTCAAGGTTTCCTCCCAAGAGTCTTTCCTGAACCCTCCTTGTGGTCCTGTGGTGGCCCTCAGCCCTGTGAGGATGCTGAGTACAGGGCTGTCTCCCCAGGCCCAACACAGAGCTCCTGAGAATGACAGCTAGGTCTTCTTGATCCACATCTGGGAGCATGTGCATTTTTAATTTAAAAATTATTTACATCGATTTCACATATTTATGAAAGCTGGAGCTGACTGCTAATAAAGGAAACAGAAATTATTTTTAAAACAAGGATGGTTTTGCAGACCAGAGCTTTCAGGTAACTGAGTGAGTAAGGAGGGCCTAGAGGAGCTATCCCACGTTGAAGGTCAGGAAGGGCTGCAGTGAGGAGATACCCCTCATCCAAGGTAAGGAGCAGTAGCTGTGCTTTGCTGGAGCAGCCGTGAAGAGATACCCCATGCCCAAGGTAAGAGAAACCCAAGTAAGATGGTAGGTGTTGCAAGAGGGCATCAGAGGGCAGACACACTGAAACCATACTCACAAAAAACTAGTCAATCTAATCACACTAGGACCACAGCCTTGTCTAACTCAATGAAACTAAGCCATGCCCGTGGGGCAACCCAAGGTGGGCAGGTCATGGTGGAGAGATCTGACAGAATGTGGTCCACTGGAAAAGGGAATGGCAAACCACTTCAGTATTCTTGCCTTGAGAACCCCATGAACAGAAAGAAAAGGCAAAATGATAGGATACTGAAAGAGGAACTCCCCAGGTCAGTAGGTGCCCAATATGCTCTGGAGATCAGTGGAGAAATACTCCAGAAAGAATGAAGGGATGGAGCCAAAGCAAAAAGAATACCCAGCTGTGGATGCGACTGGTGATAGAAGCAAGGTCTGATGCTGTAAAGAGCAATATTGCATAGGAACCTGGAATGTCAGGTCCCTGAATCAAGGCAAGTTGGAAGTGGTCAAACAAGAGATGGCAAGAGTGAATGTCGACATTCTAGGAATCAGTGAACTAAAATGGACTGGAATGGGTGAACTTAACTCAGATGACCATTATAT
>NW_011494826.1:10119746-10120569 GCF_000754665.1 Bison bison bison | reverse complement strand
AAGACCTACAAGATCTTTTAGAACTAACACCCAAAAAAGATGTCGTTTTCATTATAGGGGACTGGAATGCAAAAGTAGGAAGTCAAGAAACACCTGAAGTAACAGGCAAATTTGGCCTTGGAATACAGAATGAAGAAGGGCAAAGACTAATAGAGTTTTGCCGAGAAAATGCACTGGTCATAACAAACACCCTCTTCCAACAACACAAGAGAAGACTCTATACATGGACATCACCAGATGGTCAACACCGAAATCAGATTGATTATATTCTTTGCAGCCAAAGATGGAGAAGCTCTATACAGTCAGAAAAACAAGATCAGGAGCTGACTGTGGCTCAGATCATGAACTCCTTATTGCCAAATTCAGACTTAAATTGAAGAAAGTGGGGAAAACCACTAGACCATTCAGGTACGACCTAAATCAAATCCCTTATGACTATACAGTGGAAGTGAGAAACAGATTTAAGGGCCTAGATCTGATAGATAGAGTGCCTGATGAACTATTGACGGAGGTTCGTGACATTGTACAGGAGACAGAGATCAAGACCATCCCCAGGGAAAAGAAATGCAAAAAAGCAAAATGGCTGTCTGGGGACACCTTACAAATAGCTGTGAAAAGAAGAGAAGCAAAAAGCAAAGGAGAAAAGCAAAGATATAAGCATCTGAATGCAGAGTTCCAAAGAATAGCAAGAAGAGATAAGAAAGCCTTCCTCAGCCATCAATGCAAAGAAATAGAGGAAAACAACAGAATGGGAAAGACTAGAGATCTCTTTAAGAAAATTAGAGATACCAAAGGAACATTTCATGCAAAGATGGGCTTGATA
>NW_011494826.1:10118836-10119440 GCF_000754665.1 Bison bison bison | reverse complement strand
GACCTAGAGCCAGACATCCTGGAATGTGAAGTCAAGTGGGCCTTAGAAAGCATCACTACGAACAAAGCTAGTGGAGGTGATGGCATTCCAGTGGAGCTATTCCAAATCCTGAAAGATGATGCTGTGAAAATGCTGCACTCAATAGGCCAGCAAATTTGGAAAACTCAGCAGTGGCCACAGGACTGGAAAAGGTCAGTTTTCATTCAATCCCAAAGAAAGGCAATGCCAAAGAATGCTCAAACTACCGCACAATTGCACTCATCTCACAAGCTAGTAAAGTAATGCTCAAAATTCTCCAAGCCAGGCTTCAGCAATATGAACCATGAACTTCCTGATGTTCAAGCTGGTTTTAGAAAAGGCAGAGGAACCAGAGATCAAATTGCCAACATCTGCTGGATCATGGAAAAAGCAAGAGAGTTCCAGAAACACATCTATTTCTGCTTTGTTGACTATGCCAAAGCCTTTGACTGTGTGGATCACAATCAACTGTGGAAAATTCTGAAAGAGATGGGAATACCAGACCACTTGATCTGCCTCTTGAGAAATTTGTATGCAGGTCAGGAAGCAACAGTTAGAACTGGACATGGAACAACAGACTGGTTCC
>NW_011494826.1:10093167-10118736 GCF_000754665.1 Bison bison bison | reverse complement strand
GCATCCGGTCCCATCACTTCATGGGAAATAAATGGGGAAACAGTGGAAACAGTGTCAGACTTCATTTTTGTGGGCTCCAAAATCACTGCAGATGGTGCCTGCAGCCATGAAATTAAGATGCTTACTCCCTGGAAGAAAAGTTATGACCAACCTAGATAGCATATTCAAAAGCAGAGACATTACTTTGCCAACAAAGGTTTGTCTAGTCAAGGCTATGGTTTTTCCTGTGGTCATGTATGCATGTGAGAGTTGGACTGTGAAGAAGGCTGAGCACCGAAGAATTGATGCTTTTGAACTGTGGTGTTGGAGAAGACTCTTGAGAGTCCCTTGGACTGCAAGGAGATCCAACCAGTCCATTCTGAAGGAGATCAGCCCTGGCATTTCTTTGGAAGGAATGATGCTAAAGCTGAAACTCCAGTACTTTGGCCACCTCATGCGAAGAGCTGACTCATTGGAAAAGACTCTGATGCTGGGAGGGGTTGAGGGCAGGAGGAGAAGGGGATGACAGAGGATGAGATGGCTGGATGGCATCGCTGACTCGATGGACGTGAGTCTGGGTGAACTCCGGGAGTTGGTGATGGACAGGGAGGCCTGGCGTGCTGCGTTTCATGGGGTCTCAAAGAGTCGGACACGACTGAGCGACTAAACTGAACTGAAGGAGGGGTGGGCGGCGGAAGAGGTGGGGCTGCCTGATGGGAGTGGCTGGGGGATGACGAGCGCCGGCGATCTGGCTGGCTCTCGGGGTGTCTCCATCCTTTCTGCGGGCTCTCCGCCCAGAGGCCCCTGCTGACTTCCTGCCGTCACCCACCACCCTGCCTGCGGGGGCCCGGTGTCTGCCCCTGGACTTAGCTCCTGTGGGCTCCTCATTGCCCCCGGGAGGCGGGGCGGGGAGAAGGACCCCGGAAAAGGAGGGTGAACCCCTAGGGACGGGAGCAGCTGGCCCCTCCTGCGTCCCAGCGCTGTTCCCGGCGTAGCCCGGCCGAGCCGGCTGGTCTCTCATCTGCCGGGTCTGGAGGCGGACCTCCGCTCGCACCTCCGAG
The DNA here is from genome assembly GCF_000754665.1 of Bison bison bison. Taxonomy (NCBI): domain Eukaryota; kingdom Metazoa; phylum Chordata; class Mammalia; order Artiodactyla; family Bovidae; genus Bison; species Bison bison. Next base: position 10,117,696 of record NW_011494826.1, on the reverse strand, counting down.
GTCCCGCGTCAGCCTGGGCCCGGCTACGGGCAGGTCCCGGAGCAACCGAGGTCCGGCACGGAGGCGAGCCTTGGAAAGCCTCCCGTCCCCCTAGAAGAGGCTTTGTCCTGCCGGGAAGTCCCCCACCTCCGGCAGCCTGTGCGGAGTCCCACGCTCCTCCCTTGGAATCGGGGTTGGGAGATGGCGTGGCCCGCCTCCTTCACTTCAAAGCCGAGGAAGCTGCTGTCCTGAGAGGGAATTCAGCGCCCACGGTACCACAGCCGGCGAAGTAATCGTGCTTTACAACAAAAAAGGCAGTCTCCTGGGCCTCCCTCCGCCCGGGGCCCTTGGCTAACCCCTACCCCCAGCCCACCTGTTTAGGGTAGGCTGCCCCAGATTTTCCAGTTGGTTTGAACCCCAAAGTCAAGCGTCCAGTGAATGAAACTCAACGGAAAATATGGCCACCCCCGCCTGCACCTTCCTCCACACCCATCTCATTCATCTGCCCCTCTGACAGCAGGAAGCGGGGACAAAGCTTGACCCAACCTGACAGGCTCTCCCGGGGGGGGACCAGGAGGAAAGGCTGCTCAGTGACTCCGGGCAGGGCTCACCCGGGCGAGGAGTGGCTGCCTTAATGCCTTAAGGAAGGAAACCAAACACAGGCGTGCCCTGTTTGCCTTCCCGGCCCACAGACATGACGGGGCCCTCTGTCCTTACAGGATAAAGCCCCAGCCTCTTCGCCCAGCCCCCAAGCCTTTCCCAGTTGGGCTTCAACCTGACTGCCCAGCCTCATCTCCCACCATGTGGACCCCATGCTCCTTCCTGCCTTGTCACACCACTCTCGAACATGGCGCGACACCCTCCAGGCCTCTCTGGCTTTGTCGGTGCCGTTCCCTCTGCCTCCAACACCCTTCTCTGCTTCTCCACCTGACAAGCTCCTTCCCATTGTTATGACCCACCTCAGCCAATGCAGGAGACTGGGAGTTCCCTCCCTGGGTCAGGAGGATCCCCTGGAAGGGGAAATAGCGACCCACTCTCCTATTCTTGCTCGGAAATTGCCAGGGACAGAAGAGCCTGACGGACTACAGCCCATGGCGTCGTAAAGAGTCGACAGGACTGAGCAGGCACGTGCACGGGCACGTGCGCTCTCACGTGCGCACCGCGGAGCAACTCAGCCTCTGCGCTACCACTGAGTCTGCGCTCCAGAGCCCAAGAGCTGCTACTATTGAGCCCATGAGTTAGGACCCCTGAAGCCCAAGCACCTGGGACTGGGTGCAGTGAGAAGCCCTTACACCACAACTGTGAGCTCCTGCTCGCAGCAACTAGAGAAAAACCCACACAGCAACCAAGACCCTGCACAGCCAAAACTAAATTAATAATAATTAAAAAAAAACCTTGAAAAAAAAAACCCTCAAAAGTCATCTCCCATTCTCTGTGTGAATACTTCCTTCCTCCTCTTCTCCTCCTCTACCTCCCCCTCCTCCTCACCCTCCTCTTGTTCGTCCTCCTGCACCTCGTCCTCGTCCTCTTGCCTGGGGTGCTTCTGTATTAACTTTATAGATGATAAAATGTGAGGTCATGAATCTGTGTCCCTGCCAGACTCAACTCCTCAGTGACAGCAATTGTGTCTTTATCTTCAAATACTTAGAGCCCAGCACATAGCGGAACTCAAATAGGCTATAATTTGCTAAACAGAATCAGTATATGGACTCTGGATTTACTCCAGAGCTAAATTAGGAAACAAGTCTTAGCACTGCACAAGAATGACCTTCCAATTCCTTTATTTAACTCGTATTTATTGAGTATAGCGATGTGCAAAGCACAGTATAGACAAAGTATTGGGCACTCCAAGCTGGGCAGATGCAGGTTTCACATTTTTGAGGTACAGACAAGACAGAGTATGACTTATAAGGAAATAGGAGGGAGTGACCTGCGCTATTATAAGCAGATTGTCACATCTAATCCCACAAAGTAAACACTTACATTATTATTCTCATTTTAACAGATGAGGAGATTGAGGCTTCAAACTCGGAGAGAATTGTGAAGGCACAACTAATAAGTAGTGGGGGCAGGATGTGAACCTAGGCTGCCCCCAGGCCTCACACACCCAAACACAGAGATTTGGTTTAAGGGTTTTATTTTCCCAAGTAGTGACCCTCAACACCTTGTGCACACAGCAAACACCTGGAGGACTTAAAAAAGCGCAGGTAACCACTTGGTCCTGCCCCAGAGATTCTGATGTACCTGGTCTTGGGTGCAGCCGGGGCTGAGAACTCCGGCTCTAGATGGGGGATTCTGGTGTCGGTGTGAAATGTGAGACCCGCCTGCAGCTGCGGTGCTCCCTGGTTGTGTCAGATTCCTGTCTGCGGAGACTCGGAGCTTTTCTGTCCTCTTGCGGGGCGGGGGGGCCAGTGTGGCCAGGGCTGGCACTTCCTCCCTCACATTCTGTGTCTCACCAGCTATGACCTTCCTGTGGCCTTGGAGTTGCCAAAGACACCTTACTGGGGAAATTCCATGGCTTCCGTGTGAGGGGCCATGAGTTCTCCAGGATGCCAGCCAGCTTTCGGTATGAGTGAGCCAAGAGCCATGGGTCACAGTGAAGGTAGCTGATGTGAGCACCCTGGGTGGGCGGCTTGTGGGCGGCTGAACTGACACCAACAGAAGGGACTGGAAAAAAACACCACACACCTCACAGCTTCCCCAGAGGCAGGCTCTGTGGGACACAGGCAGCGAAGTGGAGAGAGGGCTCCTGACTCTACTGTCTGCCTGCTGTCCTCCACAACTGCTGGACCCCAGGCATTAGCAGACCCTGAGGGACAGTAAGAATCTCCAGAACCAGTGGTGCCAAGAGCGTGGCTGCAGCCAGCAAGGCTGGCTTTCCCCTTTTCAGGCCCAGGCAGTGACTCAGGGACAAGGATGGAGAGCAGACAGTAACCTCAGCTCCCTTGCCCACTGGGCAGCATGACCTTGCCCCAGAGAGCTGTCCAGAGCACAGAGAGCCTGGGGCCGATGGGAGGGAGGTTGGCAGTATGGCCCGTGTGTTTGGAGTGGGCAGGACCCTCCCCTCACTGGCCAGGTTCTTCACAGAAGTGTTGTGAGCATCATGTCATTGAATCCTCACCACAGCACTTGGGCCATTCTTTCCCAGCTTTTCAGATGCAGAGAGCTTGGGGCTCTCGGAACCTCGAGCACAGGTTGGTCTGTGTGTGGGGGTCCAGGGTGAGCAGACTTAATGGGCCATCTGTGAGATCTCCCCCATGTCCAACTTCCTATGCCTCTAATTCTAAATCTAGGTGGTTCATGGACTGTCTGACTATGCAAGGCTCCCACGTAGGATGGCGACATCTGTTTCTCTAACCGTGAGAGCTAGGATGTGCTCTCGATTACCCCCAACCATGACCAGGTATGAAACAGCTTCCTTCACAGGTAGAACAACAAGATAAGACACCAGAGCAGCCACAGCAGAGGGTGGGCCTTACCCCCAGCCTGTGCTTCTTTTCTTTTCTTTTCTTTTTTTGGCCCTGTGGCAAGTAGTATCTTTGTTCCCCAATCAGGGATTAAACTTGCACCCCCCACACTGGAAGTGTGGCATCTTAACCACTGGACCACCAGGGAAGTTCCACCTGTGCCCCTGTTATCTTTACCTTCATATAAGCCCTCTCACCGTATCACCTAGCACAGCACATGGCAGGTAGCAGATGCCCCTTAAGTGTTTTCTGGATGATTCAACCGTGATGAATCCTTTTGCAAAGACTCGTGCCATAATTGAACTTTGGCATACATTTAAGTATTCATTTATCCAACAAATAGATATGACGAGTGCCCATGACACACCAGGCTTACACCAGTGACTTAGTGATCCAATGACAAGTGGAAAATAGGTCCCCATGGCGCTCCAGATTTGTGGGGGAAGAAATGAGTTTCCCCAATGCACATAAAATGAGTCTGTGAAAAAGTTATTAAAGGAAAGGGTCACAGGACTGTGGAAGTGCGGGCAAGAGGATCTGCCTGGGCCTCAGCAAAGGCTCCTTTGAGGAAGAGGTCTGCACATGGATCCAGGCACCCAACAACCCGTCCATCATGGACCATGTTCTGAGCATACTGAACAAGGTGCCACCACCCGCTGACTGTGTGGGTCATTTCCCCAAAGGTCCTTCAGAGTAAGAGGAAACCCACATCTCCTGGCTCACCCAACAACACACTTAAGTTTTAGGTGTAAGTTTTCCAGTAAAGAGGAAAAAGAATTTTTTGTGTGTGCAAAGCAGCTGAAACTGAAACTGACCTCACCAAGGGCGCCCCAGTTTTGTTTTTGGTCAAGGGAATGAGCCAACTCTCCAGGAACCGCAGGGACACTCCCATATTGCCCAACACTGCAGGGCAATGCAACCTACCCCCAATCCCCTGTCTCTGCCAGCACCTTCCCCTCCTCAGCGCCAGCTCCTCCATAGTCAGAGGTCTGCAGGGAACCACCCCAGATGGAACCTTCCCCAGGATCTGCTCAGGGCGAGGTCAAGGGCAGGCCTGAAGGAGTGACCCTCAGATCAATTGGACGAGACATTGACCAAACAGTCTACAATCAGGAGATGCAGGGTGACTGAGGCTCTGCCTCTGAACTGCCTGCACCCTTTCCAGGCCCTGAGCTCATAGCAATAATCCTAGTGACTCTGGACACGTGCAGCTGCCCACACCCCAGCCCCTTCCTCACTTTCTGCTCAGGTCCCCCCTCTCTCTCCTGATTGACTTCTTTCCATCCGTACTCCTTCAATAACTTAGGGTGCAAGTGACACTATGATGTCCCTGACTTTCCTCCTGGCTGTCACTCTTGTCTCTTTAAGCTTCTGAGAGAGTCTGTCTGACACAATAAGCCATTTTCAAGCCAGGGCTTCACAGGACCACAGACATGGAGACAGAAAACCCTGCAGGTACTTCAAGATCTAATCTCAGCTCCTTCTCATCCTCTCTTCTTCCTGCTCATCAAACTGGTTTTCCTTTGGGATATACAGATGGCTACTATACCATCACAAAGTCTTCCAGATGCTGTGGCTTAGAACATAACCTCTGGGCTCAATTTCCCAAGGTTTGTCTGCCAAAGAAAAACCCTTTCTCTCCCAACTTGCCACAAATATGTGCCTACTGGCTTTGGGGCAGGCTATGGTGTCAGCTATGGATTTCGAAGCCTCTGTGTTTCTATTTATTTGTTCTAGACCAGAGCTTCTCAAACTTAAGCCATGCAGGACCCTGAAGAGGCTGTGTACTGAACCCAGAATCCTGGGCCTCCCTGCCAGAGACGTAGATTCAGGAGGTATGGGTGTGGACCCAGGTGATGAGGCTGTGCTGGGTCTTCACTGCAATGTGCAGGCTTCTCTAGTTGTGGTGTGCAGGCTCAGAAGTTGTGGCTGGGGGAGGAGGAAGGACTTACTTGCCCCATTGCCTGGGAAATCTCATGGACAGAGAAGCCTGGCAGGCTACAGTCCATGGGGTAGCAAAAGAGTCAGACACGACAGAGCATAGCGCATAGCATAGCGTAGCACATGTGGGATCTTAGTTCCTTTCATGCATATTTAGTCACTCAGTCGCGTCTGACTCTGGAACCCCATAGACTTTAGCCCACCGGGCTTCTCTATCCACAGGACTCTCCGAGAAAGAACACTGGAGAGGATTGCCACTTCTTCCTCCAGGAAACTGCCCTGACCCAGGGATTGAACCTGTGTCTCCTGTATTACAGGCAAATTCTTTAACCGCTGAGCCACCGGAAGAAGCTTAGTTCCCTGACCAGGGATCAAACCTGAGTCAGGGAATGCATCAGGGAATTGGTGAGGAAGGCAGATTCGTAACCACTTGACTACCAGGGAAGTTCCAGAGGAGGACTGTTTTTGCATCTCAGTCCTTACCCTGAGGCAAAAGGTGCTCTGACTGAACACTGGAGGGAAGAAGGGCAATGAGGAAATAGTGCAGATATAAGATATCTCAGTGAAGACATTTCTAAATATTAACCCACTGCACTGGCTTACCCTTGAGATGAATTCCCTTTTGCAAAGCAATGTTCTGAGAAGTTAGGAAACCCACCCAGGTCACCCAGCTCTAGACTGGCAGAGCCTGGAGTCACATGCTGACCTGTCTGCTTGCTCCCTGCCCACTGTGCCCACCATGAAGCCAAATTCATGTCAGATTTGATTTTTACTGGTGGAATCACTGCCATCTGTCCTGACACAGGTGGTCAGTAGTGTCATCTCTGCAGAGAAACAAAGATGTCAAAAAGGCATCTACATCTAACCCCACGGACACCTTCTAGACCCACCACTCCTCAGGTTAGGGTGCTGGGGTCAGTGTGACTGAGCAGGCAGCCTGGACTGGGGGAGGCATTAAAACCCCAAATACTTAGGTCCCACCTCAGAACCACTAAAGCAGAAGCTTTGCATTGGGAGCACAGCAATCCATGTTTTGGGCTTCCCAGTTGGCTCAGTGGTAAAGAACCAACCTGCCAATGCAGGAGACCCAGGTTCGATCTCTATGTCAGGAAGATACCCTGGAGAAGAAATAGTAACCCACTCCAGTGTTCATGGCAGGAGAATCCCCATGGACAGAGGAGCCCGGAAGGCTACAGTCCACGGGGTCGCAAAGCGTCAGATATGACTTATTGACTAAAACAACAGCAACAATCCACATTTTAACATGCTTTACACGAGAGTCTGGTGTTTGAGAACAGCTCAGGTTTGAAAACAGCTGTTTCTACTGAAAGTATGAGCCAGCTTCCTAGTGTGGTTTGGGAGGACTGGGTTTGGTGATATGGAAGGTTCCTTGCTCTCTGGGCAAGCTCTGACATACACCATAGAGGAGCTGGTGGAGAATACACTAATCCAGTTGTGAAGTCAACTGTGACTTCTCCTGCTTTGCCTGGTTACAGCCTTGTCCTGGAGAGGATTTATTTGCCCGGATAATCTAGTTGCTATAGTAACTCTTGTACTCTCCCTGGGCCCTTCCTCTGTGGGTGGTAATGTTTACATCATTTAGATATCAGGGCAACCCAGTGTCCGAACTCTGCTTCCGGGTCTATCCACACCCGAGCCCTGGGAAGCCCGCTTGTATCACTGCAGGGACAGCCTGAACTACACCCGGGCCTGGCCCAGGTGGTCTTGTTGGTGTGTTTCTTACAATCTGCAATAACTTCCAATTTTCTGTTTTCAGAAAAGAAAACAACCAAAATGTAATAGTATGTGGGGGCTGGGGGCCGACTACTACATACGATAGAAAAAGTTATGCCAACTTCTGTTATTTCTTGAGGTGAGACAGCAAGTAAATATAGAGCAGATTTTTTAAAAACATAATTCACATACCATAAAACTCACCCTTTTAAAGTGTACAGTTTGGTGGGTTTTAAAGTAAATTGTGCCACAAGAGAACTTTCTGGGGTGATAGAAATGTTCAATAGCTTGCTTTGCCTGATGGGCTTCCTTTGTGGCTCAGCTGGTAAAGAATCTGCCTGCAGTGTGGGAGACCTGGGTTCAATCCCTGGGTTGGGAAGATCCCCTGGAGAAGGGAAAGGCTACCCACTCTAATATTCTGGCCTGGAGAATTCCATGGACTATATAGTCCGGGGTTGCAGAGAGTCAGACGTGACTGAGAGACTTTCATTTTCACTTGTTTTGCCTGATACTTCCATGGGTGCATATAATTTTCAAAACTCTTCTAACTGAACTATTATGTCCTGTTTATTTTATTCTGTCTAAACTATACTTCAATTTAAAAAGTAAACGGTGCGTTTTCCCAGTAAGTAGCCTGGAGGTGATCTCTGAAAATGGTTCATTATTCAATTGACCCAGAAAACCCCACAAAATTATGCAAACCAAGAAGTTCAAGTCTTTGTGCCCTGAAGGGTATGCACATCCGGAAAGCCTCAAAGTATCTAAAGGATGTCTAAATGTAAAAATAAATAAATGATGCTACTTTCAAAAATCTGAAACAAAATTTGAGAAATGTCCAGTGGTTGACTCAATGAACTTGTCCCCAAAATAACAAGCAGTCACATTTGCCTTGTGACATGAACCCATTCCTTGTTAATGTTGGTAAGGAAAATTGAGATAAACATAGGCATTATAAAATAATCAGGTTAACTTGCCTGAGGCAATGTAGCCTGAACAAACACCCAGGGAATAGAATGGTATCGACTTCATGATTACACACAGCTAAGTAAAGGAAAAATCACATGTATTACTTGGTGAAAATACAAAAAAGCAGAGTTTAATTTTTTAAATAGTATGCCCTCTCTCCAAATAAGCAATATTTTATTATATATGTATCATAAGTCACACCAGGTGAAAGAGCAATTTGTTTTTAGCATGTTAGCAAGAGTTATCAAATTGGGTTTGGGTTTTTTTTCCTTAATTGTATTCTAATTTTCATTTTAAAGCTAAGTAGTAAGCACACAGGCAAATGATGTAGGAAAACACTTCCAAAACCAAAGCCTTAGTTTTTAGGGAGAAACTACATAAATACCTGAAAGTAACTTTCTAAGCATGGAGAAAAGACATTATAAGGAATAATTACCAGGAAAACTAACTAGATTCCTAATGTTCTCTTACATACATATATTCAACTTCACCTCCCTTCCTTATTCATACAATTTTTTTTTTTTTTGGCTATGCTGCATAGCTTGTGGGATCTTAGTTCCTGACCAGGGATTGAACCCAGGCTCTCTGCAGTAAAAGCATGGAGTGGAGGACTGCCAAGGAACTCCACATACCATCATTTTTGAACGTAAGAATATACGTCGTGTGTTTGTGGAATACAGTGATTACTAAAATATAAGTAGGTTGCTAGTGACACTTTTAACATTACATACGTTGCTGTTGTTCAGTCTCTGAATTGTGTCTGACTCTTTGCAACCCTATGGACTGCAGCACACCAGGCTCCTCTGCCCTCCACTGTCTCAGAATTTGCTCAAGTTCATGTCCATATATTATATATATATAATTACTTTTGCTATTATGTATTTTCTAGATGTGCGCACACATGCAGAGGCTCTTATTTCTAGCTCGGTATCTGTGTAGCTAAGAGTAAAGGTGAGACGTGTTTATCTTTGGGTGTGTCTGTGCCCTGGCAAAGGTTTATAACTGGGGCGTTGTGAGCCAAAGGTGGACCAGTTACCAGAAGTCGACATGTGTGAATTTCAAACAGGCAATATTCTCACTCATGGAAGAATATAATTTTCAACACATTAAGAGCTTTCTCTTTTATAGTAATAATCATTCTTTAGAAAGCAAAAAGGACCATGATATGATGCTAGAGGTAAAGAATCTGCCTGCCAATGCAGGAGATACAGGAGACTCAGGTTCAATCCCTGGGTTGGGAAGATCCCCTGGAGAAGGGAATGGCAACACTCCAGTATTCTTGCCTGAACAATCTCATGAATAGAGGTGCCTGGTAGGCTGGTTGCAAAGAGTTGAACAAAACTGAGCGACTGAATACACACACACACACACACACACACACACTCAGCAACTACTACATGTTAAGCACCAAATTAGGTATTTTTATCTCACATAATCTTCACAACTAACCCAAGCAGGTACAGATTAACCCAAGTTCATAGACCAGGAATCTGAGTTACAAAACATGGGTAGAAAAGTGGCAGAGTGTTCTGATTTCAGAGCCTGTAGTTTCATTCTCCAAAGTCTCAACTAAAATGTGAGAAAATTTCCCCAAGAAAATAATGTTGAGTTAGTACATAATTAGACTTCACTCGTTTTTTAGTGATATGGACTTTAACCTTTTATTCAGAAAGCTTAATTCCATATTTTCTTTTTATGTAAGAGAGAATTATGGGTGTCTGCTTAAGGCTCAAGGCCATTAGCTGAAGGACTCTGGGCTTTGGTTTAATTGCCAACTGGAACCAATGAGGGAAGAGTATTCCTTCTTCTTTGGGCTCCATGATGTATCCCCTGATTCTCCTTCCCCATATTTCTCAGTCCTTGTGCGTATGTGCTCAGTCACTTCAGTCATGTCTCTCTGCGGCCCCATGGATTGTAGCCCACCAGGCTCCTCTGTCCATGGGATTCTCCAGGTAAGAATACTTGAGTGCTTTGCCATACCCTTCTTCAGGGAATCTTCTCAACCCAGGGATTGAACCCTCTTGCATCTCCTGCATTGCAGACAGATTCTTTATCCACTGAGTCACCTGGGAACCCTCTCTCAGTCCTCACCAGGGACCAAATCCTCTTTTCAGCCCATGTCCTTCATGATGATACTCCTCTCTGTCTGTTCAGGCTTCATGAAAGAAAGTGAAAGTGAAGTCACTCAGTCGTGTCCGACTCTTTGCGACCCCATGGACTGTAGCCCACCAGGCTCCTCCATCTATGGAATTTTCTAGGCAAGAGTACTGGAGTGAGTTGCCATTTCCTTCTCCAGGGGATCTTCCCAACCCGGGAATCCCACATTGCAGGCAGACGCTTTACCGTCTGAGCCACCTATAACTGCCCTCTGTAGGCAGTTTCATCCACACCCTGGCTTTTATCATTCCTTGAACTGTCTCCAACACACATCTCTGCAGTTCTTGAGAAATAATTTACCTAGATAGCTTACTGGGCTCTCCAATGAACAATTCCAAAACCTAACTCATTCCTTATCTACCCCTCCCTTGAACATCCCATTTTATTTCCCTCCTGTATGCTCGGTCTTGGCACCACCACCCACCCAGCTACTGGGGTGAGAAATCCGAGGGCGCTTTTGGACATCTCCCAGCCATGCCTAATAAGCCTTGAGGTCTTCCCCACTTCAATCCTGCTCAAGTACATCCGCCTTTACCCATTCCCGCTGCCATTTCCTTAGTTAGTCATGACTCACCACCTGGACCCAGGACCACTGGCAGCAGCTGGTCTCTGGCCTCCAACCAAAGTTTCCTCCAGTGCACATCACAAACCTCTAGTTGGTAACAGTCAACATTCCCTTAAGTAAACTGTATGATGTCCATCCTCATCTCATATATATAATAAAAATCTTAGTCTAGTTTCTTTGTGCTTGCAGGATAATAGCATAATATCCTATCCCACCTTACACTCCAATATTAAATTTCATGTACTAAACTACTCAAGTTTCTAAAGATATGCTATGTGAGCCCTCTGTGGCTTGGTAAATATGTGTCTCTACTTCAATTGCCTTTCTGAATTTTAATTACTGGTTTTTAAAGAAACTAGGTTTTCAGGGATCCTTGTTCTTCGGGAAGGTTTCCTTTGTACCATGTGCTCGTTTCTACCCTTGCTTTATTGTCATCACATTGCTTGGATTTGTTCTTAAGTGTGTCTCCTTTTCCTGCCAGATCCTTGAGGTCAGCACAACACCCACCAGACAGTGAAGGCCCAATAACTGTGCAACTTCTTAAATATTTAGATCCCTTGAAAATGTCATTATGATGTCTCAAACTTTTAAATTTCAAAGCCCACAATCCAAGAGAATCTCATCCAGATCAAACTCTAGGAAAAGAAGTTCTATAAGCTCCCTGGGAGTCACCTCCATGACCACATAGCTGTCAGGTGTTCAGTACAACAGCCTAACAACCAAATGCAACAAGTGAAGCTTGGATAGGACTCTGAACTAAAAAATACAGTTATGGCCCTGGTGCTGGGAGGGATTGGGGGCGGGAGGGGAGAGGGGTGGAGGAGGATGGGATGGTTGGATGGCATCGCCAACTCGGTGGCCATGGGTTTGGGTAAACTCCGGGAGTTGGTGATGGACGGGGAGGCCTGGTGTGCTGCGGATGGGGTTGCAGAGAGTTGGACATGACTGAGCAACTGAACTGAACTGCATATATTAATTTTATGTACACAGTGTACCAATATATTCTCTCATGACTTGATAATTTTGTTATGATTAGAAAGGTCTTCACTCTAAGAAAATAATGAAGGAAAGATTCTTTCATTTTTTTTCTTCTAAAAAAAAAAAAACATTAAAATTAGAGGAAATGGAAATGGGTCATATGTTAGGTGATAGTATTGAATTAATGTTAATTTTCTTCGGTTCAGTTCAGTTCAGTCACTCAGTTGTGTCCGACTCCTTGCGACCCCATGAACTGCAGCATGCCAGGCCTCCCTGTCCATCACCAACGCCCAGAGTTTACCCAAACTCATGTCCATCGAGTTGGTAATGCCATCCAACCATCTCATCCTCTGTCGTCCCCTTCTCCTCCTGCCCCCAGTCCCTCCCAGTATCAGAGTCTTTTCCAATGAGTCAACTCTTCACATGAGGTGGCCAAAGTATTGGAGTTTCAGCTTCAGCATCAGTCCTTCCAACGACCACCCAGGACTGATCTGCTTTAGGATGGACTGGTTGGATCTCCTTGCAGTCCAAGGGACACTCAAGAGTCTTCTCCAATACCACAGTTCAAAAGCATCAATTCTTCGGCACTCAGCTTTCTTCACAGTCCAACTCTCACATCCATACATGACCACTGGAAAAACCATAGCCTTGACTAGACGGACCTTTGTTGGCAAAGTAATGTCTCTGCTTTTGAATATGCTATCTAGGTTGGTCATAACTTTCCTTCCAAGGAGTAAGTGTCTTTTAATTTCATGGCTACAGTCACCATCTGTAGTGATTTTGAAGCCCCCAAAAATAAAGTCTGACACTGTTTTCACTGTTTTCCCATCTATTTCCCATGAAGTGATGGGACCAGATGCCGTGACCTTAATTTTCTGAATGTTGAGCTTTAAGCCAACTTTTTCACTCTCTTCTTTCACTTTCATCAAGAGGCTTTTTAGTTCCTCTTCACTTTCTGCCATAAGGGTGGTGTCATCTGCATATCTGAGGTTACTGATATTTCTCCTGGCAATCTTGATTCCAGCTTGCACTTCTTCCAGCCCAGCGTTTCTCATGATGTAGGACTGATAATAGTGTAACAATGGCTAGAATATCCTTACTCTTAGGCATAAATAGCTTTACCTTGTAACTTAGTTTCAGAGTTCATTTTAAAAGAGCACAGTATGCAGAAAGATAGAGCAAATGTGGGAAAATGTCAACTGATAAAAAGTGTGTGTTCTTTGTACTAGTTTTTCAACTTCTCTGCATATTTGAAATTTTTTCAAAATAAAACATTTGGGGAAAATGCTGAGAATACTATCAAAAATAAAATCAAAAAATCTTTTGAAATGTACATTTCAATATTGCTGTTGGCCTTTCCCCCTCCCAAACCCACTGCATGGTACTTTCCACCACCTTGTTCATCTTGTAAAGCCACTGCATTTCAATCAGACTTGTGTTTTAAAGTTGAAAGGCACAGTCCCCCCTCCCAAACACTACTATTTGCTCTAATTGGCCAACCATCACAAGGGTGTTCGTTTTTATTTGCCTCTACAGTGCCACAATGCTCTTCAGAAGCTTAAGCAAATAAAATTATACTTCATAATTGGTACATGTAATTCCTTGAGATCAACAATCAGAGATTTTTATCTGGGAAAATTTGAGGTAATAAGGAAGTAGCAGAAGTTGCAAAAGTAGTCTTGCTTTAATCCTTTCAGAATTGCCAAGTATCTAGTAAGATCTAGCTAATTTTTATTGCCCTGAAGGTGGTTAGAATTTAGCCCTTCTCTTAAATTTCTATTATGTTCAAATGGAAATTAAGAAAAAGGGACTTATGATTTTTATGAGTCAATGAACCTGGGTATATACCCATGAGAAATGAAAATATATGGCTACACAAAATCTTGCACATGGCTGTTCACAGCAGCATTCTTTGTAACAGCCAAAAGGTAGGAACAACCCAAATGTCTGTCAGCTGATGGATAAGCAAAATGTGGTATATCTACACAATGGAATATCAACCATAAAAAGGACCAAAGTACTGATTCATGGTACAACACAGAGGGATCCTGAAAACATTATGCTGTTAAGAGTTAAGCACCAAGGTCACATAAGGCGTGATCCTATTTATCTGAAGTGCAGAGAATAGGCAAATCCATAGGGACAAAGATTAGTGTTTGCCTGAGGTTGGGGACAGAGGGATCAGAAGTAGGTTCTTTTGGGGTGATGAAGATGTTCTGGAATTAGGTGCTGGAAATGTAAAACTTCATGAATTTACTAAAAAACCACCAAATTGTGAACTTTAAATACCATGCTCTGTGAATTATATCTCAATTTTTTAAAAAAGTTAATGAAAAGCTATTTTCTATTTGGTCTCTTTTTCAGGAACAGTCAAGGGGGAGCGCCAAGGGGCATGCTGGATTTGATTGCATCTTTGATCTCCCTGGACCAGTGACCAGAGTGAAGAGAAGCCCCAAACTTGTGGGGTGCCCTCCATCCTCCCCTCCCCACATGAGCACCACTGTCAGCCTTGGCATTTGGAGGGCCAGTCTCACATACACCGCATTCCCACCACCGCCAGAATCCCAGTACTTCCTCCAAGACGAATCCCAAAATCTCATACTCCATCTCGTCTTCACTTTCTTCATTGTACTTGCCATCTTTTAGTCCTCTCCCTCCAAAATTTGGTTTTGTTCATTGATTTATCTCGGCTGCACAAAACAGTGCGTGGCTAACAGCAGATATTCAACAGATCTCTGGTGAATGAATGAATTTGGAAAAATTATACAGAAATTTGCATGAGGTGTTATTTTTAAAAGATGAAGCTCCATGAAGGTACCCAGTGGCCTAGTGGTTAGGATTCAGAGCTTTCACTGGAGGCCCAGGATCAATCCCTGGTGGGAGAATGATCCCACATGACGTGTGGCATGACCAAAAAAATAAGTTAAAAAAAAGAAGAAGAAGATCTTTTAAAAATTAAAAATAAATAAAATTTAAAAGTGAATCTCCATGCTTCAAAATGTGTTTATCTCCCATAAAAAAAAATCTTTCCCCTCCATTTAAATATGTACCTGATCTTTAAGAAATCTTGCATAAATTGTATTTTATTATAGACAATCAAATTTAACAAATCTTTATAGGCAAAAACATTTAGGCATTATAAACACAAAAATTTCAATACACAAAACAACACAGAGTCTTATTTTGGGACTATGTGGTTATGCTGTGCTACCTTTATAATTCCTTATCCAGAGTCCAAAAACGTAGGCAGGCCCTAAAAATGTAGCAGAAGCATTTCCGCACACTGGTATCCATAATCTAGCCTGTGCAGAAGTGTTTCCACTAGATTCATAGAGTACTCTTTGGAAGAAAAAGGCGAGGACTGGTCACCTGGTTGCCCTTCGGACCTTCTGCAACTCTTCAATGGGCTTCCATTCTTGGTTGATTGTTACAAGCTTTAAAAAGTAAATAAAACAAAATTAAAATGTTTTGTTAGGATCTGTCCATCCTCAGGTCCCCTTTTCAGATCTGTACATAGTTCCCTCTGGAAAAAGTATCACCATAACATTTGCAGCCAAAGAATCACCTCTTCCCATCTCTAATTAAAACAGTAACATGTACTGGTTCTATCCCTCTAAATAAAGTCTTTGGGTTCCTGAGTGTTACAGGATTAGCGAGAAAGATTATATACATATACCCCATTTTCATTTAACAGGTTCTAGATTTTTTTATTTCCTATGATTTTATGTGGACTATAAAGTTCAAAAAGTGTATCTGTTCCATGTGAGTGGCTATATAATGTTCCTAGCACAGAGCTAGGCACTTAAAATTTCCTCACATATTTACTCAACAAAGGTACAAATGATCCAAGTTACATAATAAGGGGAAAGACGGAGAGCTGAGGACAAGTCTTGACTTCCAAAGAACTCACATTCAGAGATTCTCATTTATTCGCACAGGTTTTCTATTCCCCCAGGAACAGGGAGATGTAGGTAGCTTTAAAGATCCTAGACGCCCTTCTCTAAGTCAAGCTGTGTCATTAGAATGCTTTGTTTAAACACAAACACACACACACACGTAACTTTTTGGAGACAATTTTAAGTCGTGTTCATTCCAACAGACTACATGTTTATTTCCAAAATATTTAAAATGTAAAAAAGTCTTTTCAATAGTCTTAAAAATCTACTCATTTGGATGAGTGGATATTAGCTAATTTTGCTTACAGAGAATGCCACTGCTGTTTTTAGGAGTTCCTGTTATTTATCACAATAGACCTTATATTAACTTTTGATAAACAGTGGATAAAATGAGATTATGCATAAACAGACTCATAGATTTCAAAAACAAAATTATGGTTACCAAAGGGGAAAGAGGGGGAAAGGGCTAAAACAGAAGTCTGGGACTGACATATATACACTTCTTTATATAAAATAGATAAACAACAAGGACCTATGTATGGCACAGGAAGTTCTACTCAGTATTCTGTAATAACCTATATGGGAAAAGAATTGGAAAAAGAATGGATATATGTATGTATGTGGATATATGTATTTATATAACTGAATTACTTTGCTGTACACCTGAAACTATTGTAATAGAACACTGGAAATCAACTATGCTCCAACATAAAATAAAAATCAAGTTAAAAAAGGAGATGATGTATCATAATAATGATAAAAGTTAATTATCTGAGTGCTTACTGTGGGCCAGACACCATGCTAAAGGGCTTTATCTACTTTATCTTCTTTAAGCCTCTAATCTCTGAGGCAGGGCCTAATATTACTGTGCCCATTTTATAGATTCTGAGAACCTCAGAGAGACCAAGTTGTCTAAAATCACCTGTGAATAACAGAGCAAGGATGTGAACTAGATCTCCACAATCCTACAGCACTCTCTTTTAACACTACACTAAATGGCGCCCTAAACATGAAAGGTATTACATCTGTTCTGCAGACAAAGGTGCTAAGATTTGGGCTAAGTATAAATCACATTTTAATGTAGCAATACCTTTGTAGGTACAGTAGGATCCACAGTTTCCCAAGGTTCTGGATTTCTTTTTCGATCAAGGCTAAAAGAAAAAGAAAGCTGATTAAACATTAAAGTGCATTTAAACCAACTCTGATATTGAGTTTATACTACTCTAGGGACAGACTCAGAGTGCATACTCAGGCATTCATTGCTAACTGAAATTGATGGAACAGTTCTTCAAAAAGCTTCACAGTTTGGCTCACACATTAAGGATTAATTCCTCTGCAGGGTAAAAGGTCTGTAGTGCCTTTATGGGGCTAGACTGGAAAATGTTTTCATAAGCTGAGAGCAATCAGAGCAGAAGTGCCAGGCTAAGAGCAAGCAAATTAAGCTCTTGCCCCAGTTTCTGGGAGGGGCAGAAGGGCTCAGCTTGAACCCTGTAGGTGGTAAACTGCCAGAACCTCCCATTACTGCCTATGGAGCTCTGCACCGGGCCAAGATGAGTTTCAGTTTTTCTGTTCCTTATATTCCAGGACGGAGAAGGCAATGGCACCCCACCCCAGTACTCTTGCCTGGAAAATCCCATGGACGGAGGAGCCTGGGAGGCTGCAGTCCATGGGGTCGCTTAGAGTAGGTGACTGAGCGACTTCACTTTCACTTTTCATTTTCATGCATTGGAGAAGGCAATGGCAACCCACTCCAGTGTTCTTGCCTGGAGAATCCTAGGGATGGGCTGCCATCTATGGGGTGGCACAGAGTCAGACACGACTCAAGTGACTTAGCAGCAGCAGCAGTATATTCCAGGATACATGGTATTTTACCTTATATCCAGGGCTGAAATTAGGTTTATTGTAGACAACTGAATCAGTCAACTTTACCACATTAGGAAAGACCTTTCTAGTAAACTGACATTTTAAAATGTCATTAAAATGATGATTTAAGATTGATAATACATATCCCAAAAGACTATCCAAGAACTTTACATTTCAAAATGTATGTTTAAAAAAAAAAACTTTATTTTGCTGCAGGAGAAGAGGAGGATGAAAGGTTGAAATGGATGAAAGGCTATTTAGATACAAGAAACAAACTTATTCCATCAATATCATCATTTAATAGCCTTCTGAAACCTGGATGCTTTCTGGCCCTGACTCCCAATTCACAATTCGACATTCTTATTCTCTGGGAAAAACCAGGAAACTGATACCATGCATTTCATAAACTGAAAGTCAACCTAACACTACTAAAAACGTTTCAATAAATGATGAATGCTTACTTACATCACATCGGATTTTCGAAGGGAATACACAGCGAATGACGAAGCTCCAGCAGCTGCCACGGTCATGAAAAACACCAAAGGAATAAGCTAACAGAGAATAAAATATTCTGATGTTTCAATGCGAAACACTTGAAATAGAATAGCTCTATATCATTTTATATTTTCTCCAAATCGGCACCATCTGTTCATTTTTAAAAGTTAATCTTTTTAGTCACAATTTTCAATTGCTTTAAAAACTTACTTCCTTCTTTTTCATCAGGAGTTGGAAAAAGCCCATGATGACTTAAGAGTAGAATCCAAATCTATAGTGGGGAAAAAATCCAAGATATTGATCAAAACTCAGCTATTAGGACTCAACCTGGTAGGCACCAAACCGGCTAACGTATCCCAAAGCCAGCCTCGAGCCAGATGATCAGCGCCTTCAACCGAGGGAGGCTCACCTGGGGGATCCAGAGGGACCTCACGAGCGGACGATGCCAACGCCCAGAACCGAATCCTGACCTCAACCCCCGCGGCTTATATAGCAACCCCGCCCGCTCCGGAAGGCCGGCCGGAGCGTTCTGATCACGCGGGACGCGCGGGGGCCGTGCGGGGCTTGACTTGCTTTCCCTGCCGGGTGCCCGGCAACTGGGCGCCCCCTGCAGGACTCCGTGTCCTCAGTCGCCGAGCAGCCGGACGCGAGCGCCCCCTGCCGCCCGCCACGGTTCTCAACCTCCGCTCGGAGCGAGCCGAGGCTGACCGTTAGCGCCCCTGCAACTGAGAACCAGGAGAGCTCGGATAGCCAAAACTGGTGAAAAGTAGCCCCTCTAAAAGGAGATCCGGAAAAGGAGCCGCAGAAACGGGGGTCGCATGGGAGGCTCCTTGGTGCAGGCAAGTAAATTAGAATTAATCCAAGTCACATTAAAAGCTCCAAAAATGGGATGTGGCACACATGTAAACTGTAAAGTTCCTTTCAGAATAATTCCTCATTGTCTTGATTTTTTAACCATTAAAAAAAAAAATCAGGATGTGAGGGAGAAGAAACAAAAAGAATCAACTGGAGAGATTTCCAAGAGAAGATTTCTTAGACGACTCTGGAGGCTGGCTTTGTCTTGTCCGGTTTTAACTCACCCCTAAGCTAGCAGACAAGCCTTGCACGGAACATGCAGGCGGCTGCAGAATCACGGGAATAATAATTAAATCATAATCTGTGTGCCAGACGCTGTACAGAATCTTTTCGACATTTTCGCAAGTTTTTAGGCTCAGAGATGCTCTAGTCATATAGCCAGTAAGTGGTGGAGATGCAATCAGAGCCCAGTTCTGTCTGACAATATCACTGTTGTTTCTGCACCCCACTCTTAGCAACTGAAATTAAGACAAGAGTGCAAGCTCAGTTATTTAAAAAGTTATTTTTAAAAAATTATTTTAAAACTGTTTGAAGTTCAAGCTATATATAAGTTAATGTAAAATCAAAAACAGTGTTCTGTGAAGGGCCAGATCCAGCTCTGTTACCTGGTTTTAGTTCTAGTCATGGACTTTGCATTCAAACTGACCTGAGTTCAGGTCAGTTGGCCCCCCCTGCCACACTTTATTAGCTGACTGACTTCAAGGAAACTGCTTAGGCTTTATGGCTCTTATAAAATGGGGACAAACCTAGCTCAGCAGGGAATTGGAAAAAATGGTAGACTGTATGCCAAGAATATAGCATTCTGTTTTGCCTGAGGTAGGCGTTCAATCAATAGTAATTGTTATTTGCAAATAATTGTTTTATATATGGCAGAACATAAATATAACTTCTAACCCAGTTACTACCACCTAATTCTTCCTGTGTAATCCAAGTTGTAACTGGAGATGTGTATTGATTACTTCAAAGAAAATTAAAACTTTTTTGTAGTTTGTATTCACAACAAACTATGGAAAATTCTTAAAGAGATGGGAATACCAGACCACCTGACCTGCCTCCTGAGAAATCTGCATGCATGTCAAGAAGCAAGTTAGAACTGGACATGCAACAACAGACTGGTTCCAAATCAGGAAAGGAGTACATCAAGGCTGTATATTGTCACCCTGCCTACTTAACTGACTCAGTACATCAAGCAAAATGCCAGGCTGGATGAAGCACAAGTGGGAATCAAGATTGCCAGCAGAAATATCAATAACCTCAGATATGCAGATGACACCACCCCTATGGCAGAAAGTAAAGAACTAAAGAGCCTCTTGATGAAAGTGAAAGAGGACAGTAAAAAAGTTGGCTTAAAACTCAACATTCAGAAAAGGAAGCTCATGCCAGCCATCCAGTCCCATCACTTCATGGCAAATAGATGGGGAAACAATTGAAACAGTGAGACTTTCTTTTTTTTTTTTTTTTTGGTTCCAAAATCATTGCAGCTGGTGACTGCAGCCATGAAATTAAAAGACACTTGCTCCTTGGAAGTAAAGCTATGACCAACCTAGACAGCACATTAAAAAGCAGAGACATTGCTTTACCAACAAAGGTCCATCTAGTCAAAGCTATGGTTTTTCCAGTAGTAACGTATGGATCTGAGAGTTGGACTATGAAGAAAGCTGGACGCTAAAAATTGATGCTTTTGAACTGTGGTGTTGGAGAAGACTCTTGAGAGTTCCTTGGACTGCAAGGAGATCCAACCAGTCCATCTGAAAAGAAATCAGTCCTGAATATTAATTGGAAGGACTGACGCCGGAGCTGAAACTCTAGTACTCTGGCCATCTGATGAGAATAACTGACTCCTTTGAAAAGACCCTGATGCTAGGAAAGATTGAAGGCAGGAGGAGAAGGGGATGACAGAGGATGAGATGGTTGGATGGCCTCACTGACTTGATGGACATGAGTTTGAACAAGCTCCAGGAATTGGTGATGAACAGGGAAGCCTGGTGTGCTGCAGTCCATGGGGTCACAAAGAGTCAGACACAACTAAGTGACTGAACTGAACAATTTGTATTGAACAGAATCAAAGAAGCCTTTTAATGCTCCTTCTGCAGAATTTCTAAAGCTTGTCAGAAGGTTCTAAGAAAAGTCTCATTTTAATTAAAGATAAATTGTTTATAGGATGAAAGGAGGAGAAAAAGGAAATCCTATAGGAATCCATCATGACCCACAAGTTAAAATTAAAATGTGTAGCCCTTGGGAATTCCCTGGTGGCTCAGAGATTAAGACTCTGAGATTCCACTGCTGGGAACCTGGGTTTGATCCTTGGTGGGGGAACTAGGATCCCACAAGCCAAATTAAACTCAGAGCCCTGCTTTGCCAAAGCATTGCTTTTCAAAATGCAGTTTTGTGTAATAGTAGCCTAGGCACTATCCTGGGAATGGGGCATGGTAAATCACGTTTCTTCCAATTTACTTTCCATGGGTAAGTAATTTCCATGTAATTCTTACGTGATTTGGTGCCAAAGACAGGTGATTAATTCTAAGGGGCTCTGAAAAATCTTACCAAAGGTGAGGATATTTATTTGAATATAAACAAACCAACTGTAATTTTGGGAGCAATTAGAGAAACTTAAATACAGACCAGAGATGAAATATTAAAGGAGTATTGTTGATTTTCTCAGGTGTGATAATGGTATTATGGGCTTTTTTTAAAAGCACATTTTTAAAGAGATTAAGAAATATGATGTATGGGATTTACCGTAAAATACTTCAGTTAGAAAACAAATGAAGCAAATTTAGCAAAATACTATTTAATCTAGCTTATAGATATGTGGGAGTTTGTCATATTACTAAATGTTTGGAAATGTTTAGATTAAAATGTTTTAAAAATGTATAAATTGTATATAGTATTAAAAAATAAAATTCAACGGAGTCAATTTTAAGACCTAATTGACTTTATTCAATAGTTGATGAACTAGAAAGGTGTTCCAAGAGGTAGTACAAACAGAAAGCTTTTATAAAGACAGAAAGGTGGGGCAAGAAGGTATTAGCTGTAACCCAGACTTGCAGGGGCATGAAACCACAGCTACTTGGTTCCCACTCTAGGAATCTAACTTAGATTTTAGTCAGCCCAGCTTGGGCTTTGTAAGAAAAATCAAATATTTTTTCATTGAACATCTTCATTATTCCTTCATGCCCATCCTTCAGTGGCTGACTGTTACCAGGGTTAGCAAATACGGATTTGCTAAATTTCATACGGTCTGTTGTTGCTCAGTTGCACCGTCGTGTCCGACTCTGCAACTCCACGGACTACAGCAGGCCAGGCTTCCCTGTTCTTCACCATCTCCAGGAGGTTGCTCAAACTCATGTCTGCTGAGTCAATGGAGCCATCCAACTATCTCATCCTTTTTTGCCCCCTTCTCCTCTGCCCTCAATCTTTCCCAGCACCAAGGTCTTTTCTAATGAGTCGGCTCTCTGAATCAGGTGGCCACAAGATTGGAGTTTTAGCTTCAGTATCAGTCCTTCCAATGAATATTCAGGATTTCCTTTAGGATTGACTGGTTTGATCTCCTCACTGTCCAAGGGACTCTCAAGTGTCTTCTCCAGCACCACAACTCAAAAGCATCAGTTCTTTGGTGCTCAGCCTTCTTTATGGTCCAACTCTCACATCTGTACATATTGTTTAATGCTGTAATGTGGCTCAGAAAGGAGTTTGAGTTTAATGTAATGCCATTCAAGAAATAGAGGGGAAAAATAGAATGGGAAAGACTAGAGATCTCTTCAAGAAAATTAGATACCAAGGGAACATTTCATGCAAAGCAATAAAGGACAGAAATGGTATGGACCTAAAAGAAGCAGAAGATATTAAGAAGAGGTGGCAAGAATACACAGAGGAACTATACAAAAAAGATGTTTACAACCCAGACAATCACCATAGTGTGATCCCTCACCTAGAGCCAGACATCCTGGAATGCGAAGTGGGCCTTAGGAAGCATCACTAAAAACAAAGCTAGTGGATGTGATGGAATTCCAGTTGAACTCTATTTCAAGTCCTAAAAGATGATGCTGTGAAAATGCTGCACTCAAATATGCCAGCAAATTTGGAAACTCAGCAGTGGCCACAGGACTGGGAAAGGTCAGTTTTCATTTCAATCCCAAAGAAAGGCAATGCCAAAGAATGCTTAAACTACTGCACAGTTGCACTCATCTCACACACTAGTAAAGTAATGCTCACATTCTCCAAGCCAGGCTTCAACAGTCCATGAACTGTGAAATTCCAAATGTTCAAGCTGGATTTTGAAAAGGTAGAGGAACCAGAGATCAAATTGCCAACATGCCGTTGGATCATTGAAAAAGCAAGAGAGTTCCATAAAAACTTCTGCTTTATTGACTATGCCAAAGACTGTGACTATGTGGACCACAACAAACTCTATAAAATTCTTAAAGAGATGGGAATACCAGACCACCTGACCTGCCTCTTGAGAAATCTGTATGCAGGTCAGGAATCAACAGTTAGAACTGGACATGGAACAACAGACTGGTTCCAAATAGGGAAAGGAATATGTCAAGGCTGTATATTGTCACTGTGCTTATTTAACTTATATGCAGAATACATCATGAGAAACGCTGGGCTGGATGAAGCACAGCTGGAATAAAGATTGCCAGGAGAAATATCAATAACCTCAGATATGCAGATGACACCACCCTTATGGCAGAAAGTGAAGAGGAACTCAAAAGCCTCTTGATGAAAGTGAAAGAGAGTGAAAAAGTTGGCTTAAAGCTCAACATTCAGAAAACTAAGATCATGGCATCTGGTCCCATCACTACATGGCAAATAGGTGGGGAAATGGTGGAAACAGACTTTATTTTGGGGGGCTCCAAAATCACTGCAGATGGTGAATGTAGCCATGAAATTAAAAGACACTTGCTTCTTGGGAGAAAAGTTATGACCAACCTCAGTTCAGTTGCTCAGTCGTGTCCGACTCTTTGCGACCCCATGAACCACAGCACGCCAGGCCTCCTGTCCATCACCAACTCCCGGAGTTCACCCAGACTCACGTCCATCGAGTCAGTGATGCCATCCAGCCATCTCATCCTCTGTCGTCCCCTTCTCCTCCTGCCCCCAATCCCTCAGCATCAGTCTTTTCCAGTGAGTCAACTCTTCGCATGAGGTGGCCAAAATACTGGAGTTTCAGCTTTAGCATCATTCCTGCCAAAGAAATCCCAGGGATGATCTCCTTCAGAATGGACTGGTTGGATCTTCTTGCAGTCCAAGGGACTCTCAAGAGTCTTCTGCAACACCACAGTTCAAAAGCATCAATTCTTCGGCGCTCAGCCTTCTTCACAGTACAACTCTCACATCCATACATGACCACAATAAAAACCATAGCCTTGACTAGACGAACCTTTGTTGACAAAGTAATGTCTCGGCTTTTGAATATGCTATCTAGGTTGGTCATAACTTTCCTTCTAAGGAGTAAGCGTCTTTTAATTTCAGTAATTTTGGAGCCCAGAAAAACAAAGTCTGACACTGTTTCCACTGTTTCCCCATCTATTTCCCATGAAGTGATGGGACCGGATGCCATGATCTTGTTTCTGAATGTTGAGCTTTAAGCCAACTTTTTTCACTCTCCACTTTTCACCTTCATCAAG
>NW_011494826.1:10089351-10093067 GCF_000754665.1 Bison bison bison | reverse complement strand
ACTCCCGGAGTTCACCCAGACTCACGTCCATCGAGTCAGTGATGCCATCCAGCCATCTCATCCTCTGTCGTCCCCTTCTCCTCCTGCCCCCAATCCCTCAGCATCAGTCTTTTCCAGTGAGTCAACTCTTCGCATGAGGTGGCCAAAGTACTGGAGTTTCAGCTTTAGCATCATTCCTTCCAAAGAAATCCCAGGGATGATCTCCTTCAGAATGGACTGGTTGAGGTCTTCTTGCAGTCCAAGGGACTCTCAAGAGTCTTCTGCAACACCACAGTTCAAAAGCATCAATTCTTCGGTGCTCAGCCTTCTTTACAGTCCAACTCTCACATCCATACATGACCACAGGAAAAACCATAGCCTTGGCTAGATGGACCTTTGCTGGCAAAGTAATGTCTCTGCTTTTGAATATGCTATCTAGACATTACTTTGCCAACAAAGGTCCGTCTAGTCAAGGCTATGGTTTTTCCAAGAGTCATGTATGGATATGAGAGTTGGAATATAAAGAAAGCTGCCTAAGAATTGATGCTTTTGAACTGTGGTGTTGGAGAAGACTCTTGAGAGTCCCTTGGACTGCAAGGAGATCCAACCAGTCCATCCTAAAGGAAATCAGTCCTGAATATTCATTGGAAGGACTGATGCTGAAGCTGAAACTCCAATACTTTGGCCAACTGATGCAAAGAACTGGTTCATTAGAAAAGACCCTGATGCTGGGAAAGATTGAAGGCAGTAGAAGGGGATGATAGAGGATGAGATGGTTGGATGGTATCACCGACTCAATGGACATGAGTTTGAGTAAATTCCAGGATTTGACCTTGGACAGGGAAGCCTGGCCTGCTGAAGTCCATGGGGTTGCAAAGAGTCAGACACGACTGAGTGACTGAACTAAACTGTTCACACTTCCCAGGTACTTAGAAGCATAAGTGTTTTCTCACCAACTAAGAACACAGCTTTTGGAAGTTTCCCAGAGCAAACCTTCAATCACACTGAAACTGAGTCAAAGAACACCTTAATCTGACTTCATCATTTACATCAGTGAGAGAAGAAACATGGATTTTGTCTTCAAGAATTTTGAAGCTTCCAGAAATTCTCTTGAGAAGTTATAAAAAGACAATTTCAAAGCAAAACTCAAGCTTCTAACCAAAGTGTGTGTACCAAATTTCTAGGCTGACCACTGGAAACTTCCTCTAGGAAAAAACAAAAAGGGCCCGCAGCTAGAAGAGGTAAGGGGTTCAGGCTAGAGTGCCTTAGACCTAGAGATGGCAAAGGCCTAATAGCTGCCTTGTCCTATAAAATCAACAACTGACACAACATGAACGAAAATAATTAGAATTCTAATAAAGTTTCTAGGTATTTTCCCTACTACTCTAAAGCATGTCACTTTGTTAGAATAATTATAATTTTTTAAGTAATCTACTTTATCTATCCTAATATAGCAAAACAATGACATCAACATGTAATCAATGACAAATTAATAAACCACTTAACAGTTTTTTTCATGCTGAGTCTGAATTCTAGTGTACATTTTTACTTATGGCGCATTTTGATTTGGATGTTAAATTTTCATCAGAAACCTTTGACCTTCATTTTGTTGTTCAGTTGTTAAGTCATGTCTGACTCTTTGCGACCCCATGGACTGCAGCACGCCAGGCTTCCCTGTCCCTGTCCTTCCCTGTCCTCCCTATCTCCCAGTTTGCTCAAACTCATGTCCATTGAGTCAGTGATGCCATCCAACCATCTCATCCTCTGTCGCCCCCTTCTCCTCCTGCCTTCAATCTTTTCCAGCATCAGGACCTCTTCCAATGAGTCAGCTCTTTGCATCAGGTGGCCAAAGTATTGGAGCTTCAGCATCAGTCCTCCCAATGAATATTCAGTGTTGATTTCCTTTAGGACTGGTTTGATATTCTTGTATTTAAATTTTATAAAATTTATGGTTAAGAAAGTCAATTCATGTACTCAAGTTATTCCAAAGATACTTAAATGTTTCCCAATAACTGGATTGAGTGTGTGGTGTTTAGTTGCTAAGTCGTTTTTGACTCTTTTGTGACTGCCCCCACCCTCCACTGGACTGTAGCCCTACAGGCTCATCTGTCTATGGGATTCTCCAGGCAAGAATACTAGAGTGGGTTGCCATTTCCTCCTCCATGAATTACATTTTATACCTATAAATAAGATAGGCCTTTTTCTTAATTGCTCAATTGCTTAGTAATAATCAATTGTAATTATAGTAATAATCAAAAGTAATTGCTCCTTAATTGCTTAGTAATAATCCTGGCTCCAGTCAGAAATAGGAAACTTTTCCAACAACTGCTTCACATTTATGACTTTGTATAGTTCATGCACCATGCTCTGACTGTACATACACTTCTTTTGAAGTTCATCTGGTACTTAATTCGCTGCATGATTTGTCCGAGGTCCCCGCTCCCAGCTGCCCTCTCCATGCCATGTCTGGCTCCTTCACTCACACTCTTCTCTGTATGACACCTTGTGGGTGAAGACGCAGTAAGATACTTAGCAGATATTGTCAGGTGAGAAAAAAACAAGAGCTACATAGTATCATGCCTTTTGGTTTTAAAAAGTCCCTTACACATCTGTATGTGTATAAGGGACTAGAAAGTTAAATACCCAAGTGTCTTCTTCACGTTTATCTGTATTTTCTAGCATTATTACCTTTTTAATAAAGGAAAATAAAAGCTTACATATAATCTAGCTCCTTAAAAAATACTCAGAATTACAAAAGGAAAACTAACAGCTGTACTGTGGAGATGGGGACGATATCAGAAACAAGTGATCAAAACTGACATCACCAATAATGTGCAGATGTCACGTGCCTCCAGCTGTGATCTGAGGACGTGACAGCAGGTACACTGCTGCACGACACGAATCCACCGTGACGCCCGGCAGACAGACACACAGCAGCACTGACGGTTCCACACAGTAGTCTGTACTCTCCGAAAGTGTCAACGGTACTCAGAAGGCTGAGGGGCTATTTCAGATTAAGAGGCAGAGAGCCTAAAGAGACACAACAACTAAGTGGAATGTGTGATCCTAGACTACATCTTCTAATGGAAAAACAATCACTACTGGAACAACGGATGACATTCATTAATCAGTAGATTAAAATGTTATCGATGTTAAATTTCTTGAATGAGATAACTGCATTGTAGTCATATAAGAAAATAACCTC
This sequence comes from Bison bison bison, assembly GCF_000754665.1. Classification (NCBI taxonomy): domain Eukaryota; kingdom Metazoa; phylum Chordata; class Mammalia; order Artiodactyla; family Bovidae; genus Bison; species Bison bison. The sequence continues at coordinate 10,089,883 of NW_011494826.1, read as the reverse complement.
ATTTATACGAGATGTACAGTGGAGTATTAAAAGGATAAAGATGTGTGATGTGTAAAATCTACTTCTAAATAGTTCATAAAAAATACTGTGGAGGGGAGGAGAAAGAGGGAGAGAGAGGAGACAAGTGTGGCAAAATGGTAAAAACTGATGAATCTGGAGGAACTTCCAGTGGCCCAGTGGTTAAGAATCCAAGCTCCCCAGGTTCAATTCCTGGTCAGGGAACTAGATTCCACACGCCACAACTAAGACCCGGCACAGCCAAAAAAAAAAAAATGGTGAATCTGAGTTAAAAGTATATGAGTGCCTTATTCTTTTAACTTTTCTGTATGAAATCTTAGCCTATCAGGCACAAGTTTTTTTATTTATAGGAAATAATACACACAAAGTAACTTGCAAATTATAGTGCATATTCACATTTCAATTAAGCCTTGAGCAGGTATGTAAAATAATTTTTAAATATCTTCTAAGATAGAAAATTCTTTTTTCTGAAATAAGTTTTTATATAAAGTCAAATCCTTATGACTTAAGGACG
>NW_011494826.1:10088886-10089251 GCF_000754665.1 Bison bison bison | reverse complement strand
TGTTATTTTATGATATACAGTAATACTTTAAAATCTGAACATAAAAATCTCAGTCTCACTTCACAGAATTTCAATATTCGTGGCAATAAAAACATTAAGCTAAAAAGTTAAAGTGATTAAGTCTTCTCAGTGGACCATCTTTCCTTCTACATTACATTCTAGCCTTAAATGCGGGGGCGGGGGGGTGTCAGGGGGGTGGAGCAGAGTGCAGAACAACTATATTGGAGTATAGATGAGATCAACTATACTCCAATAAAAAAAAAAAAAAGATGAGCGACTGTATTCCTGATCTCAGAGTAGGAGTTTTTAAACAGGACACAGCACTGATCATAAAGAAACAGAAAATGAACAAACCACTGTTATAC
>NW_011494826.1:10073395-10088786 GCF_000754665.1 Bison bison bison | reverse complement strand
TCTTATACACAGGCTTCCCTGGTGGCTCAAACGATAAAAAATCTGCCTGCAGTGCAGGAGACCAGGGTTCACTCCCTGGGTCAGGAAAATCCCCTGGAGAAAAGAATAACCCACTCCAGTATTCTTGCCTAGAGAATTCCATGGACAGAGGAGCCTGGCGGGCTACAGTCTATGGGATCATAAAGAGTTGGACATGACTGAACAATTAACACTTTCACTGTTACACACAAAAGCAAGAAAGAACTTCACAGACATAATCTTGAGTTAAAGAAGCAGACAGAAAAGCATACCATATGGTTCCATTAATATAAAGTGCAAAAGCAGCAAAAGTCATCTCCCCAGTGCTAGAAATCAGGACAGTGGTTCTTTTGTGATAGAGGGACGGGGAAGCTTGGTGGGCTGCCGTCTATGGGGTCGCACAGAGTCAGACACAACTGAAGCAACTTAGCAGCAGCAGCAGCAGGAAGGCCCACGGAAAGCTTCTAGCATGCTGATGACATTCTTCCTTGACCCAAGTGGTAGTTATACAAGTGTGTTCACCGTATGTTAATTCAGTGGGCAGTATCCTCTCATTTTCACAAGTTTTTGCTAAGGAAAACCTACAGTGGCTGACCTTTTTTCTGCCCTCAAGATAAAGTTTAAATGCCTTAGAGTGCCTTACCAGGGACCTGTGTGAGCCGGCCACTGGCCACCCCTTCAGTAATGTCATCCCCTCACCTCCGATCATCTGCACGTTTTATTCCCTGTGCCTCAAACACTCCCCTTCTCTCCCACAGACTGGCTAACTCCCTAACCATCCTTCCACTTGCAATGTACACACACCTTCTCTCAGAAAGCCTTCTCTTATTTTCAAGTCTGAATTGTATTCTTCCTAGCACCCTAAACTTCCCTGACTCACTACATTTTTAAATTCAGTATCACCTCTCGGCACCACCCCCTGCCGCATCAACCTGTAAGCCCTGAAGAGAAGGCAAGGAACCAGAGCGGCTTGTTTCACCTCCCATGGTGCCTCCCTTTCAGTAAATACTGCCAAGTGAATGAAGAGCTGAATAAACCAAGTGAATGAAGATCTGAATAAATGCAGAAATGTGTACATTTTCTTCACTAATTCATTAACTTACTTCTTTGCAGAGGTTTCCAAGATCAGCTCCAGAGAAAAAACAGGTTTCTGCTGCTACCTTTTCTAAGGAAACGTCAGGCCCCATTGGCGTGTTTTTTGTACAGACTTTCAGAATAGAAAGCCTTCCCTGGAACAAAATAAAACATAATATGTTTAGAAGCTTAATGTTTGACATAATGTTATATTAAAACATATAGAATTTTCTATATTACAGAGAAAGTATATATATTTAAGAATTAAAAAATAAGAATCACTTTTTCTCAAGAGGTAAGAAAGTAAATGTGACATCAAGATAAATTTTAATATTTTTAAAAAGTAAAATAGATTAAAAAAGTGTTTTCATCCCTTCAAAATCTGATAAATAAAAAATGCATTTTCTGTGTCTTTCACCACTCACTGCCAGTGGCTCTGGATGAGAAGGACAAAGGGTTTACTGATCCTTTGGCTGTGGATACATTATATAATCTCTGTAAGCTCAGATTTCTCCACTGTAAAATAAGGATGCTCACCCAGATAATCACCAAAACTCTTTAACGCTTTAGGATTCTTCCATTCTAGCTGCAAAATAATTTTGAGGGGACTCCATAAACTCAGTATTTTGAGTCTTCCACAAAGCTGAAATTACTACCATTTTTTAGGCTTATGTTTCTCTGAAAACAGGGCCAGAGTATCCAGCAAAAGCAGATGAAAATGATAATTTATGATGAGCCATTAGATAAGAAACACACAGAATCCAATATAGGACACACACCATGTACACTTACATCCAGTCAGGAACTCAACTCTGCCGTCTTCTTAGAGCTCAGACACTGATGTGTTATTAGGAATGCTCACACAGAGTAAATGTGCACAGTGATTACCTTTTCATCTGGAGGAGGAATATAAATAATCTTATCTAGTCTTCCAGGCCGTAACAAGGCATCATCTAACACATCAGGTCTATTTGTTGCTGCAACAACGATGACATTGCTATTGAAAATTTCTTGAAACTCTAGCTGAGGGAATATATACAACACAAAGTAACATCAATAAGTTGTTAATTAGTAAATGTATTTTTTTTTTAATTACAAATCAGCAGGTCTGTTTGTTTTTAAATAGGAGAATACTGTTCTCTTCAGACTAGAATGCTTACATTTCCTATCCAGACCACCTTCTCAATATCAAGGCACCCTAGAAACAAATTATTAATCAAAGAGCTATACAACATGCACACGGTGAAGGGAGTGATCAACCCCAGTGGGGCATCTCTCACTGTGAGAACTGATGAAAAAAAGCTCTACACCACAGCAGAGAACATCTATCTGCTGACCTGAATGCATCTGAGCCCCAGCGAGTGATTACAACTTAAATGCATGACTTGAAAAGACAGAAGCATCTGACTAGCACATAGTATACCTATGAAAAGTCTTGGCTCTCATGTTCTTGAGGAGGGAGATTTATTTTACCTCTTTTTTTGTTTTTTTCTTTACAGAGGCAAAAATATGACAACTAATATAAGTTGCGTGTATATAAATCCAGGATGAAGATTTTAAAAAAATATATCTAAGAGCTGCTACAGCAAGGCCTTACACATGCTAAGCATTCAGAATTGTTGAACTTAATTTTCAGATCAGTTTTCCAGTAATGTGATCTCTCAAAGCAATGAGTTCCCTGTATCTGCAAGTATTTTAGCAGACTGGGTAAACACCTGTCAGAGGCTATAGAAGGAATTCCTGCTTTATGAGAACTGATTAGAACACCTCATGCGTCCCTTCAAATTCTAGTGGCATATCTTCCTAAGGAGCTATAAGACTCTCTTTCTATGGAACAATTTAAGAAATGGGAAATAAGAAACACCAAGAAGAAACAAAAGCTTTGGAAGGAAAAGGATTTCCAAAGGTCACTTTAACTGCATTAGAACCAAGGAAACCTCAACAAAACTGGAAGTTTTTAATTACTGACTATTGGAAATAATAGTCTGTTTTGTTTCATTTCACATAAAACACTACTTTATGAGGATACAGAAATAAGAAACTCCCCTCTCCACTAGCAATATGCAGTTACATTTCTAATCTTAGGAAAAAATTCACATTCACACATATCTAAGATACTTTATTATAAAATTTGCCTCATCTTCCCAGCTAAATCACAATTTTACCAGCTCTGTAAAAATCCTAATAGTCAAACTGAAATTATATAAATGTATGAGATGAATCCAGCATAGGAAAAGACAGCATAGATGCAGTCTGTTTATTGTTGGCCTGGATTTTGGTGTATCCTGGCTAATAAATACCTCTTCATTTTTTTCCAGCTGCTTGCATTTACCATGTTGATCTGATTTACTTCCTCTTCTCTCTATAGTCTTCAATCCAACACCATCTAATTCATTTAGGAGAACAGAAAGAACACGATCTTGAACATTACATTCTGTTCTGCTGATTGATCGAGAGCCCAAGATTGAATCAATCTCATCCAAAAACACAATTGCTGGTGTATTTGCTCTTGCTTGTCGAAATACCTTTTGTTCAAAAGTGGAAATATTAAAAGGCTATACATCATGCCTTATTCATATGAATGAATGCTTTCTGCATTACTATTTATAATTTTTAAAATATAAAAAGAAAGATTCTAAATGTCTAAGAACTGGGGAATGAACAAATAAAGAACAGTATTATACAGGGGTTAAAAATCTTATTTTCAAAAAACATTTAATATTACTGAATTTTAAAAGTGGTAACACTAAGCTAAATCACAATAAAGATATATATGTATGTATATGTATATATATGTGAATGGATATATATATGGTGGTTTGGTGGTTTAGTCACTCAGTCGTGTCTGACTCTTGTGACCCCATGGACTGTAGCCTGCCAGGCTCCTTTGTCCATGGGATTCTCCAAGCAAGAATACTGGAGTGGGTTGCCATTTCCTTCTCCAGGGGGATCTACCCGACCCAGGAACTGAACCCAGGTCTCCTGCATTGCAGGTAGATTCTTTACCAACTGAGCTATGAAGGAAGCCCGGATATATATATATATAAAAGATGAGTGGATAGTACATAAATATAATGAGTGGATAGGTATATATACATATATATATATAATGAGTGGATATACATATATAATATCCACTCACTCCCCTGCCTAAGGAAACAAAACGACAAAGAAAATTCACCGAAATGTTAACAGTAAGTAGAGAGACTATGGAGGATTTCCTATTTATACTTTTCTAAATTTTCTAAGTTTTCTATACACAAACAGGTATAACATTCTTAACAGGAAATATAGCCAGTTACATTTAAAAAATAAGGTTTATCCTTAAGGCATGAAACAAAAATTCAAAAGTAAACTTAACTACATGAGGGAAAATAAACCAACCAACCTGAGACAAGATTTTCTCTGAATCTCCAACAAAAGGCGAGAAGAGATCAGCTCCGCTCACTGAAACGAAAGAGCAACAACAGCTGGTGGCCAGGGCCCTCACCAGCGTGGTTTTGGCGCACCCAGGGGGCCCATATAGGAGAACTCCCTTTGGTTGTGTCAGGCCCATCCTAACAAATTCCCGAGGGAATTTCAGAGGCCATTCAATGCTCTAAAAGAACACAAAAAGAGACAGGACACAAAAGGAGACAGTTGTTTTAGTAAAATGTGAAAAAAAAAATTCAATAAATTCATTCAACAATCTTCAGCTACCTGCTATGAGCTGGATATAGGGTCCAATCTCCACACAGCAGCCAGTGAGCTTATGACATAAGTGAGGTCACATCACTTTCTGCTTAAAATCTTTCAATGACTTCTTGTCAGAATTACAATATTCAAATCCAAATTCCTAACTATCACTGCTTACAAGGCCTAACATAACCCCCCACAGTTTGTTCCCATCTCAGGGCCTTTACTTGCTAGTCTCTCTGCTTGAACACTCCTTTGCGATCTTTATATGCTATTCTGCATCACTCAGATCTCCACTCTACAGTCATTTCCTTGGAGAGGTCTTCCCTAACCACTGTAGTTAAAACAGACCTTCCTCTTCCTAGGAACTCTATGCTACTATCCATTTTTTATTTTTGGAGCACTAACTCATTTGCTATCTGAAATTACTGTATTCCCATGTTGAGTTTGTCATTCTGCTCTTGCCGGAATGTAGGCAAAGTTCACCTCTAAATCCCCATCACCTAGAATGACACCTTCACAAAGTAGGCACTCATTAAATGTTAGCTGAATTATAAACAAATCCTCAATACCTCTGAGGTAGATGGTTTTGTTATCATCATAATTTCAGAGATGCAGAAACTCAGGCTTAAAAAGTGAAGTAACTTGCCCAGGCCTTATTACCTTATTATGAGTGAGGTAGCAGAACTAAGACTAATCCCAGACAGTGTAGGTCAAGAGCATGAGTTCTCAACTACTGATACATTGCCTCTACAAAAAAAGACAGACAAGATCCCGTACTAGAAACTCCTATTGTAATTGGGGAGACAGGCTTAAAAACTACCAACAAGGCCAGAGTAGGGCATTCCGTGGACAAGGAACAAATATATACAGAGACACATCAAACCATCCAGTTCATCTCCCAGTGGTAAGCAGAACAGAGTGGAGGATGTGGGAGGCAAGGAGTGATGGAGCTGAAATGGAAGTAGGAGTCAGATCACACTGGGCCTTCATAGTTTTAGTCAACAATGAGGAAGCAGTATGGAGAATGAACTAGAAGGAAATGAAACCAGAGGGAAGGAAACTACTTAGCAGTGGTCAATGAGTGCAATGACTCAGACTACAAAAATAATAAGGCTGGATGTGTCACAGGCAGCAGAGATCATGTGGTTGGGATGGACTTGAAACATACAGTGTAAGTGCACTATATGCAGGGGGGAAGTCCAGAGGGGAAGGTACATGACATGCAACATGACATCCATTTAGAAGACAGGTCTCTGACTTAGGGGATGGGGCAACAGGCTGTCTTCACTGCGAGAGGGAATCCAGCTGTAGAGATGGAATTGGTAAGCTGAACTCTGGACATGCCATGCTGAATCCGAGATCCCTGGAAGTTATTTAGTAGGCAGGGAGTTAAGTAGTTTTGATGATCAAAAGAACTATCTGCACTGGATATAAAGATTTCTGAGTTAGCTGCTTTCAGGAGACAGCTGAAGCCTGGGACACGCTTCAGGAGATGAGAGATGAAGGACTCACTTAGAAAATGCAAAAAGAGGACTCTTGGGAGCTTGGAGAATTAACATTTAAAGTAAGGGAGAGGAGTGCTCAAAAAGGTAGGAAAGCCTAACATCTCAGAGCTAAAGGAAGACGGTGTGTCTCACAGGAAAGTATGGCTATTTTGTGAAGATTAAATGAGAGCATATAAAAAAATTAGAGTATATTTAAATGTGCTTTAAGAAAATAAGAGATATCAAGGGAACATTTCATGTAAGGATGTGCACGATAAGGGATAGGAATGGTTAAGGACCTAACAGAAGCAGAAGAGATGAAGAGGTGGCAAGAATACACAGAAGAACTGTACAAAAAAGTCTTAATGAGCCAGATAACCAGGATGGTGTGGTCATTCATCTAGAGCTGGACATCCTGGAGTATGAAGTCAAGTGGGCCTTACGAAGCATTACTATGAACAAAGCTAGTGGTAGTGATGGAATTCCAGCTGAGCTATTTCAAGCCCTAAAAGATGATGCTGTTAAAATGCTGCACTCAATATGTCAGCAAATTTGGAAGACTCAGCAGTGGCCACAAGACTGGAAAAGGTCAATTTTCATTCCAATCCCAAAGAAGGGTAATGCCAAAGAACGTTCAAATTATCATACAATTGTATCATTTCACATACTTACAAGGTTATGCTCAAAATCCTAGACTTCAGCTGGCTGAAGTGAACTGAAAACTAAATGTACAAACTTGATTTCAAAGAGGCAGAAGAAATCAGAGATCAAATTGCTAACAGTTATTGGATCATGGAGAAACCAAAGGAATTCCAGAAGAACATTTACTTCTGCTTCATTGACTATGCTAAAGCCGTTGATTGTGTGGATCACAACAAACTGTGGAAAATTCTGAAAGAGATGGGAATATCAGACCACCTAACCTGCCTCCTGAGAAATCTGTATGCAGGTCAAGAAGCAACAGTTATAACTGGACATGAAAAAACTGGTTCAAAATTGGGAAAGGTGTACAAGACTATATATTGTCACTGTGTTTATTTAACTTCTATGCAGAGTACATCATGTGAAATGCCGGGCTGGATGAAACCCAAGATGGAATCGAGACCACTGGGAGAGGGATATCCCTGACGTTCAGTGGTTAAGACCCCACACTCCCGAGGCAGGGGCCCTAGGTTCAATCCATGGTCAGGGAACTAGATTCCACATGCCACAATGAAGATGGAAGGTCCTGTATGATGCAACTAAGACCCAACACAGTCAAATACATACATACATACATACATACATACATACATATATACATACACACACACACATATATATATACATACACACATATAAAAATGTATAAAGATTACTGGGAGAAATATCAACAATCTCAGATATGCAGATGATACCACTCTAAAGGCAGAAAGTGAAGAGAAACTAAAGAGCCTCTTGACGAGGGTGAAAGAGGAGAGTGAAAAAGCTGGTTTAGAACTCAACATTCAAAAAACTAAGATCATGGCATCTGGCCCTATCACTTCATGGCAAAGAGGAAGGGAAAAGGTGGAAACAGTGGCAGATTTTATTTTCTTGGGCTTCCAAAATCACTGTGGACAATGACTGTGGCCATGACTTAAAAGACGCTTGCTCCTGGAAAGGAAAGCTAAGACAAACCTAGATATCTATTAAAAAGCAGAGATATCTCTCAGCCGACAAATGTCTGTATAGTCAAAGCCGTGGTTTTTCCCAACAGTTGTGTACAGATTTGAGAGTTGGACCATAAAGAAAGCTGAGTGTCAAAAAACGGGTGCTTTCAAATTATGGTGCTGGAGAAGACTCTTCAGAGTCCCTTGGACTGGAAGAAGATCAAACCAGTCAATCCTAAAGGAAATCAACCCTGAATATTCACTGGAAGGTCTGTTGCTGAAGCCAAAGCTCCAAGACTTTGGCCACCTGATGCAAACAACCAACTCACTAGAAGACCCTGATGCTGGGAAAGAGGGCGGGCAGGAGGAGAAGGGGGTAACAGAGGATGAGGTGGTTAGAGAGGAATATCGACTCAATGGACATGAATTTGAGCAAACTCTAGGGGATAGTGGAGGACACAGGAGCCTGGTGTGCTTCAATCTGTGGGGTCACAAAGAGTCAGACATGACTTAGTGACTTAGCAACAACAACAAAATGTGCCTATCCATGGATACAAGGATTCCAGGGTTCACTGTAGATACAGCTCCTAGTTAAGATAAATAAATTATAATGGATACTTAAAAATTAGTCTTGTGTGTGCTCAATTTGAGAAACCTACTTTCTTATGGCAGGATCACCCAAAGGGGAATTGGAAAAATTAATTTTTGGAACTGCAGTGCAGGTAAGAAAATCCAGTGAGCTGTGACCCTCAACAGCCACTGTGAGAATCAGTATCAAGTAACTACTCAGGCCAAAGTGACTGTTAATTATAAATTTGTGTTTTTACCAGTCTCGGAGTAAATTCAGGCCTATGAATGAAGAATCTGTACTTATACAGTCTATGATCTAAGAATCAGTTTTACATGTTTAAATGTTAAAAAAAAAAAAAAAAAGACTATTCTGTGGTGTGAAAATTATGACTTCAGTGTCTATAAATAAAAATCTCATCAGAACACAAATACTCATTACATATGACTGCTTTTGTGCTGTGATAGCAGAGTCGAATGACTGCAACAGAGATCATAAAACCTAAATTATTTACTCTCTGGTCCTCCACAGAAAGAGTTTACTGATCCTTCATCTAAATTAGAAACTCTTTAGAGCAAAACTAAACAAAAAGGTGAAGAAAGAAAGTATGAAAAATGGCATTTGATGTCTGCAGAGTCCAGTTAAACAAGGATGGAAAAGCGATCATTAGACCCGGATGTTAGGTTCACATCAGTGAAGGCAGCCATGTTTCAGTGCCACTTGTTTACAGCACAAATGCATTACACTTAGACCGTCCTACTCTACTGGCTTAAGCAGAGTCTCTATCTCACCTGCTTTAATTTCAGTTTTACATCTTCAAGGCCACCAATTTGCTCCCAGCCAACAGGTTTGATGTCTGCCACTCCAATGACACTTCGAAATGATGAGGGTTGGATCTTTTTAAAAGCTTCAAGGAAGTCTGTTTCATCAATCGTCGGATTGTCCTGGTTCTGAAGTAATCCACCCCAAAAAGCAAAATCAAACCAAAAATCAGGTGGGCCTTTTTTGTGGCACACAAACATGATTACTTTTTTATTGTGATCCTCATTTGAATTTATACATCTATTTTTTTGTCACTATAAAGAAATTTATAATACATGGTATGAAAAAACTAAATGTCTCCCCAACTCCCACCAATCTTCATCCCCAGAGAAAGTCAACAGTCTCCTGTATATTCTTCCAGTATGTTTATGACATATGTATATCCTTTCAAAGAGAGACACAAATGGGACCATACCGTACACATTAATTTGTACTTTTTCATCTCTCAGGAATCTTTTCATGTCCAAGAATACAGTAATACCTCATTCTTTCTGACAACTGCATAATATTGCATGAGTATTTTAATGACACCCTTCTGTTGAACAGAGGTTTTCCAGTCTTTTGGTACTAAACACAAAGCTGCAACTGAATGTCTTTGTACACATGTTCAAGTATTTTATATAAGACTTTCCTCAAAATAGAATTACTGTGCTTAAGAGTATGCACACTTACAATTTTCATAGCTACTATTAAAATGTGCTCCAAGCTGTATCAATAATATGAAGCTGTTTTCCCCACACCTCTCTAACACTGGACATGACCAGACCTTAAATGTCTGCCATTGTGACAGAGGACATGGTGTTTACTATTGCGTTAATTAAGTTTCTTCAATCGAGAGTGAGGTAAAAGGAATAATGGAATTAGAAAATAAATTTTGCAACCATTACAGTAATGGCTATTTGAGGCAAGAATCATCAGTGGATGCCAATCTAGGGGAGAGAAAGTCTGACGGGGAACAGGATGGCTGCATTGTCTTAGAGGGTCTCCTCACAGATTTCTTATTAGTTGCAAGGGGAAAAATAACAACTCCAAAGCAGATAAACTGGACCAACGCTTGACTAGTTGATCGCACCAGTCACCCACAAGAGGCACCCCCAGTGAGGAGTAGGTGGTCACACTATGTCTCCACAAATGACATCCTAAGGAGGACACACTAACATTTAATGCAGTGTTCCTATTGGGCTTGCATAACCTGAACGTAACTAGGAGGAAACAGATACACCCAAACTGAGAGATGCTCTATAACATCACTGACTTTAAATCTTTAAAAATGTCAATGTCAAAATGTCGCACACACACCAAGAAAGTGCTATGGAAACGTTCAAAATTAAAGAAAACCAAAAACTAGACATAATATATTATCCTGGACTAAATTCTACACTGAAGGAAAAGGGTGCTACAAAACGAAACAGCCAGCAAAATCAGAATAGGGACTGTAGATCTGACAACATTTTGATCACTGTTAAATTTCCTGAATATAATGAGATTATACATACTCATTCATAGGAAATGGACACTAAAATATTAAGAGACAACAGGTTAAGATGCCTGCAACCCATTTTCAAATGATTCAGAAAAAAAAAAGAATGCATATATGTATACAGTTGACCCTTGAACATCATGGAGGTTAATCTGCATTTAAGTAGAGGAAGCCCGACAAATCTGTTGTTCCCCACATCCGTGGGTTCAGCCAGTTCTGGACCGTGCACTACTTGCAGGATTTACTATCAAAAAATATCTACGTATAAGTGAACTAGAGCAGTTCAAAACCATGTTGCTCAAAAATCAACTGTATATATACAGAGAGACAAAGAGATGAGAGAAAACAAAGGAGGATAAAGCTAATATGGCAAAATGTTAAAAACTTGTCAGTTTGGATAAAGGAATTAGCAGGAGTTCTCTACCTTCAACTCTCCTTGAAGTTTTGTTTAATTTTTAAAATTTTTTCCCTGAAGTTTTAATTATTTCAAAATAAGTTTTTAAAAGAGAAAGAATCAAAAAAGACTAATCTTTAAAGAAAGTTGAGGATTTTTCATGTTTATTAGTCATTTGTAATCCTTTCACCGTCAACTACCAGTTTATCAGTTCATATTTTACTACACATTTTCTCTTAGATTGGTCTTATTGCTTTGTAAGACTTCTTTCTATACCAAGGAAATTGGTGTTTTGTCAGGGGCTGGCAGTATTTTTCCCAGTCTGTCTCATGTCCTTGCCTTTGTTTATAGTAATTTGTTTTGCTTTTGAACTTGTCATCTTTTTTAAAAATAGTATTGTTTTGCCATTCTAAAATGCTCAAATCAGTAAATTATCTTCTTTTTGGCTATTAAAAATTCATATTTCTATTTGTAATATCTGTATTATATTTAAGTATTTAACCTTACATCAAATTCTGAATATTTAGTTGTCCCAAAATTTCCATTTTCAATAACAAACTATTTTATCCCATTTATGTAAGATTAAATAAGTGAATATGTATATACAGAGCTATTCTTAACAGTGTTCCTAAAAATGCTAATAATTATAATCTCTGGGAGATGAGCTTTCAGACAATTTTTATCTTGTTTAATCTCTCACAAATAATGTTATTAAATAATTTTTTTAAATAGCACCTTTTTTTTTTTACTAGCTAACAGTATCAGATATTGGGTAAATGAATACTAACACACTTTAGGTGAACACCAACTAACATTTGAAAATCCCATTTACACTTCCAGATCATTAGTGTGTATATATTACTCACTTGATTTTCATAACCCTTTCAGGCAGATAAAATCCTTTCCCTTCCATGTGTATATGTTTATGTGTTAAACTGTACTTCCAATGCTTTAATAGACATACTTGACAAAAAGCTGAACAAACTCTAATGTGTCCTCATCTACCCTGTAATAGAGGCAGCAACAGCTCCTCAGCTGCCTGGAGATGGAGAAAGAAATAGATGGAACCAGTACCTGCCCAGATGCCTCCGTCCATTCTTCCTTTTTGCCTTTCTTTTTTCCACTTCCCCTGGTTGTTTATGAACTCAGCCATCACCTGTGCTAACTATGGCTGGGCAGGCCCTCCTGAAGTAGCAGTGGGCTCCACCCTAGGACAACTGCAGCTGGCTGGACCACCTAAGCCAAGGTGCTTTAGGTCAAACCTGGAACTTCAAAGCAGAGGGAATTCTAAATGTAAACCTCTGTTTCCACATCCTGTACTCTTGTCCTCCCTTCAAGAGGCATATATTCTCACATCTTCACACATGGGCCTTGTCATTAAATCTTTAAGCACTTCTGGTTCTAAACCCCAAAGATGAGGACTTAAAGTTCATGTAATTCCTTCCCTACCTTCAGTGTAAGAGTAAAAATAAAGGAAAAGAAGATGAGGAAGGATATAAATTAATTAGGTAAAAATGTTTTCAAAATCTAGGATAAATCATCCTTTTATGGTTTAAAAAAAAACAAAAAAACCTCAAAATTAGGAGTAAGATCAAAGGACAATTTTAAGTGTTACAACAGAACCCCTAGCACAATGAAATTAATTTTTTTCTGGAGGAGTTTAGGGACTCAGGATGACTTATTACATACAAAGTGAACAGATTTTCCAATCTATAGTGTTGAAAACTACTATATTTAAGTTAATATCCCAACTATTTTTTCAAAAGGCACTCATGAATTAAGGATTTAAATGTCAAAGATGAATTTAAGTAAAATTCCAGGCACTTAATCTTCTCCAGAGTAAGAAAAGGTTCTTTTCCCTACAAGATGCGTATTGATAACAAAGGGAAAAACAGTATCTTAACAATAGGGAATCTCAGAGATAACCACCTTATCTAAGATATCAAATCAGTAACAGGACAAAGATATATCATTTCTACCTAACAGACACAATGAGAAGAACACAGTATCATTTCTGGAATATTTCTGCCAAAAATGCAAAACCTGAATCAAATCATGAGAAAATATCAGTCAAACCTACACTGAGGAATATCCTACAGAACAACTGAACTGTACTCTTAAAAATAATTAAAGTCATAAAAGAAAGACTGAAGAAGTTTCTAGATTAAAGATTAAGAAACCATGACAACTAATAAATGCAATGTGTAATCCTGGATCAAAAAATATTTTTTTTTCTTTTAAAATTTTTGCTACAAAGGAAATTAATGGGACAAATGGTAAGGTTTGGATAAGGTCTATATAGATTAAGTAAAAGTTGGTATTAATTTCTTCATCTTGATTATTGTTTGTACTATTGGTTAGTCTGATTTTAGGAAATAAACACTCAACTTTTCAAAGCTATGTGGGCATTTTGGCTGCATTTGAGAGTATAAGTATATATACATAAACATTCATACACATGAAGAGAGTATGATAAAGCAAAGGGGGTAAAATGTTACATTTGAAGAATCTGGGCGAAGAAAATGCAAAAATTCTTTGTCCTATTTTTGCAACTTTTCTCTAAGTCTGAAGTAGATTCAAAATAAAACGAAAATTTTAAAGACACATGTTTGATTCTTCTGGGGTCACAGTGTCTTTTTCCTTATTGCACTGGGCTTTAACACTAAAGAGTTAGTATGGGAGAACGGGAACATGCCCTCGGCCGACCTAGAGAAGTCAGCTCTCTGTCCCCACTTTCAGTCATACACTATTTATATATGGAATTCAGATGTAAAAATACATATAAGAAACAGATGTCCAAGGTGTCAAAAGTTTCAAGAAAAGGTACTTACCACTTTTTTAAGTCCCCAAATTAACTTGTTACATTAATAAAAGGGTTAACGTAAGTCATAAACTAATATTTCTTACCTTCTCACTATGAAGCAGAGCCTGCATGGCAGCCTCCCTACAGAGTGCAGTCAGGTCTGCGCCAACATAGCCAACTGTCATTTCTGCAAGGAGGTTCAAATCAACTTGACCAGAGATAGGCATCTTTGAAGTAATCACTTGTAGAATTGCCTTTCTTTGTCTAAGAGTGGGAGTTCCAATGACAACCTATGTGCAAAGCAAGAAAAGAAAACATTTACAGCTTAAAAATATTTTTTTATCCTCACAAATATGTATAATAATTTAGCGAGCAAATATGGAACTATTACTAGGTACTCTTAAGTATGTATCTTAGATTCTGAATATGAGAAAATCCTTATTTTCAAGAGTGAAAAAGCTGGCTTGAAACTCAACATTCAAAAAACTAAGATTATGGCATCCGGCCCCATCACTTCATGGCAGAAAGAAGGGGAAAAGGTGGAAGCAGTGACAGATTTTATTTTCTTGGGCTCCAAAATCACTGTGGACAGTGACTGCAGCCACAAAATTAAAGGACGCTTGCTCCTTGGAAAGAAAGCTATGACAAAAATCTAAATGGCAAATGAGAAAGCAGAGATATCACTTTGCCAACAAAGGTCCATATAGTCAAAGCTATATACAGTCAGCAAAAACAAGACTGGGAGCTGACTGTGGCTCAGATCATGAACTCCTTATTGCCAAATTCAGACTTAAATTGAAGAAAGTAGGGAAAACCACTAGACCATTCAGGCATGACCTAAATCAAATCCCTTATGCTTATACAGTGGAAGTGAGAAATAGATTCAAGGGACTAGATCTGACAGGCACTAGACATAGTGCCTGAAGAACTATGGACTGAGGTTTGTGACACTGTACAGGAGACAGGGATCAAGACCATCCCCATGGAAAAGAAATGCAAAAAAGCAAAATGGCTGTCTGGGGAGGCCTTACAAATAGCTGTGAAAAGAAGAGAAGCGAAAAGCAAAGGAGAAAAGGAAAGATATAAGCATCTGAATGCAGAGTTCCAAAGAATATCAAGGAGAGATAAGAAAGCCTTCCTCAGCCATCAATGCAAAGAAATAGAGGAAAACAACAGAAGGAGAAAGACTAGAGATCTCTTCAAGAAAATTAGAGACACCAAGGGAACATTTCATGCAAAGATGGGCTTGATAAAGGACAGAAATGGCATGGACCTAACAGACGCAGAAGATATTAAGAAGAGGTGGCAAGAATACACAGAAGAACTGTACAAAAAAGATCTTCATGACCCAGATAATCACGATGGTATGATCACTTACCTAGAGCCAGACATCCTGGAATGTGAAGTCAAGTGGGCCTTAGAAAGCATCACTACGAACA
>NW_011494826.1:10069583-10072325 GCF_000754665.1 Bison bison bison | reverse complement strand
GGGGACAACAGAGGATGAGATGGCTGGATGGCATCACTGACTCGATGGACGTGAGTTTGAGTGAACCCCTGGAGTTGGGGATGGACAGGGAGGCCTGGTGTGCTGCAATTCATGGAGTCACAAAGAGTCAGACACGGCTGAGCGACTGAACTGAACTTAACTGATGGTTTTCCAGTAGTCATGTACAGAAGTGAGAGTTGGACCATATAAAGAAGGCTGAGTGCCTAAGAAATGATGCTTTCGAACTGTGATGCTGAAGAAGACCCTTGAGAGTCAGTCCCCTGGACTTCAAGGAGATCAAACCAGTCAATTCTAAATGAAATCAACCCTGAATATTCACTGGAAGGACTGATGCTGACGCTGAAGCCCCAATAATTTGGCCACCTGATAAAAAGAGCTGACTCATTAGAAAAGAACCTGCTGCTGGGAAAGACTGGAGGCAAAAAGAGAAGGGAGTAAGAGAGGATGAGATGATTACTCAGCATCACTGACATGCTGCTGCTGCTGCTAAGTCGCTTCAGTTGTATCCAACTCTGTGCGACCCCACAGACGGCAGCCCACCAGGCTCCCCTGTCCCTGGGATTCTCCAGGCGAGAACATCGGAGTGGGTTGCCATTACCTTCTCCAATGCATGAAAGTGAAAAGTCAAAGTGAAGTCGCTCAGTCGTGTCCTACTCTTAGCTACCTCGTGGACTGCAGCCTACCAGGCTCCTCCGTCCATGGGATTTTCCAGGCAAGAGTACTGGAGTAGGGTGCCATTGCCTTCTCCGATCACTGACATGAGTTTAAGCAAATTCCAGAAGATAGTGAAGGATAGGGTAGCCTGGTGTGCTGCAGTCCATGCAGTCACAAAGAGTCAGACATGACTTAGTGACTGAACAACAGCAACAACTTCAGGAAGTTTTTATTTTGTTATTTTTGAGAACCTTATCACATTCTGCTGCTACTGCTGCTGCTAAGTCGCTTCAGTCGTGTCCGACTCTGTGGGACCCCATAGACGGCAGCCTACCAGGCTCTCCTGTCCCTGGGATTCTCCAGGCAAGAACACTGGAGTGGGTTATCACATTCTAGGTCCAGTAAACCAGAAAGTCTATGTCCCTGCCCTTATGGAGCTTATTCAGCAGACAGGTATTAGATGGTGTGAAGAAGCAATCCACTCAAGTTCTAAACAGATTATGCTAAAGTCTGCAATTATCAGCTGTCTCTTTATAATCCTACCACAAAGTTCAAACATCACAACCACCATTCAAACTAACAGAAATCAAGAATCAATTTAGGCCTGAAGTTTATAAAATAATACTTGAATATTTGAATATTTTGAATATTCAATCTTCCTGGCAACTAAGAGAGCAACTGTGGTACAGGATGCTGGCATTCAGACAAGGAATGCATAAATCTAGATAGAAGAGTTAACGTCTGCTTTGCTTTAGTTCTTCCCTGCCTTCTTTCTTATTTCAACACATTTGTTTCTTGAGGCTATCCTTCTACTTTAGATTCTCATTCCAAATCCTAAGAGTTTAATAGCTTGTAGTAGTCCTTAAAAACTAACGCTACTGATAACAGTATTCATTCTCAGGGCCTGCACAACAATCCCAAACGGCCCCCTGGCTTCTCAGAGCAATTTGACTCTGGGAGGGAAAGGGTCCTGGCTCGCAAATCATTTGTAAAGCAGAGAACGGGTTCTCTAAATAAAAGCCCCACTCCAGTCTCCTTGATTTCCAAAGCTAAGTGGGAAACGCCTCGGGGCAGCCAACCAGGGCCAGATGAGGCCGGGTTCAGGGGCAATGAGCTAACTGGCTGAGCCTTTATTTACCTCTCGGTCGAACCTCCCAGGTCTGCGCAGCGCTGGGTCTAGAGCATCCGGCCGGTTGGTGGATCCCACAACCACCACCTCGCGGTCCTCACCGATGCCGTCCAGCAGCGTCAACACCTGGGCCACCACGCGGCTCTCGGGGGCTTGGTGTGGGCCGCCCCGCCGGGGACACAGGGCGTCCACCTCGTCCAGGAAGAGGAGGGTGGGACGGCGGCTGGCCAGCTCCCGGGCGCGCTTGAAGATTCGCCGCACATTTTCCTCCGTCTCCCCGGGCCGGGCGCCCTGCAGCGCTGGGGCGCTCACCGCCAGCAGCTCCGCGCCCGTCTCCCGGGCCACTGCCCGCACTAGCTGGGTCTTGCCCACTCCCGGGGGGCCGGCCAAGAGCACCCCGCGTGGCACTTCTAGCCCCAGCGAGGCCAAGGCGCGGGGGTAGCGGAGCGGCAGGCGGAGGAGCTCCCGCAGCGAGTCGGCCGCCTCCGAAAGGCCCCCCAGGGGCACCTCGGGCTGCGGCTCCTCCTCCGACGGAGGCACCTCGCTCAGACTGATGTGGGTGCGAGGGGTGACCAACCCAGCAGGATTCGGGCTGGGCGCCCCGCTAACGATGTGCAGGGCGGCCACTGGACCCGGAGCGCCTGGAGGAGCGGCCACCACGTGGCCCTGAGAGACTGGACGGTTCCTCAGCAGCTCCTGCACCGCCTCCAGCACCGCGGCTGGACTCGGGGCACCGGACGCGCCCGCTTGCTCCCTCAACTCCGGCCACACCGCGAGGCTCCGAAGGGGCGGGCAGGGCACTAAGCGGAGTCGGTTCAGGTTAATAATCCCCCCAGACCCCGGCGCCCCCACTGCCGACCCCGGGCTCGTGCACTGCGGGTCCAGCTGCACAAAGCCGTCCGCTCCATCCCGCCGCGGCCAGGCGGTGCACAGGCAGG
>NW_011494826.1:10068244-10069414 GCF_000754665.1 Bison bison bison | reverse complement strand
GTCAGGCAGCGAGATCTTCACCGCCGAGCCCAGGTGGGCGCCTAAGGCGCGGAGGGCGGTAGGGCCCAGACGACAGCGCTGGGTGCCCCGATCCCTAGTATCTACGGGTAGCAGCTTTAAGGGAGGTCCTTCCGGAAAGGAACCCGAGTCCGGAGCCATTTCTCACGAAAGACGCAAAACCCAGGAAAATCGGGTAGGAATTCCACCGGGCCGGAAAGACCTGCACACCGTGGCCGGAAGCAGGTGATGCGCATGCGCCAGGGAAGCCGCTGATGTGAGTCTCCTAATAGGTGGAAAGGACCAATAGGAAGTTAGACTGTTAGACAATGATGAGACCGTCAAGATAGTTTGCCACGGTGTTGGGTTTGGTAAAATCTTGTGGCCCTTTTTATAGCTTTGCAGACACTATGACGAACTTCTAGAGTCCATAGTCACTTACTGACCTCTGCTGTCTGTTTCCAGCTCCTAGGTTGGAACAACCTAAAAGGAACCAGGAAATTATACTGAGAGGAGATCCTTAGATGGGGAAATCACCAATTAAACCCTGTTTTCTTCTTTCTCTTAATCCTAGTGCTTTCTATTCTCTTTGAAGAACAAAGACTGTAAATTCAGACTTCTCAAGAAAGCTTTGTAATTTCTAAAATTTTTATTGGAGTACAGTTGCTTTATAATGTTTCTACTGTACAGCAAAGTGAATCATATATCCTCTTTTTTGGATTTCCTTCCCACTTAGGTCACCACAGAGCATTTAGTAGAGTTCCCGATACAGTACGGTCTCATTAGTTATCTATTTTATACATAACATGAATAGTGTATATATGTCAATCCCAATCTCCCAATTCCTGCCACAACCCTTCCCTCTTGGTATCCACACAGCTGTTCTCAACGTCTCTGTCTTTACTCTTGCTTTGTCTGAGGAGACCATACAAATACCTGTGAAAAGAAGAGAAGCAAAAAGAAAAGGAGGAAAGGAGATCAGATCAGATCAATCACTCAGTCGTGTCCGACTCTTTGCGACCCCATGAATCGCAGCACGCCAGGCCTCCCTGTCCATCACCAACTCCCAGAGTTCACCCAGACTCACGTGCATCGAGTCAGTGATGCCATCCAGCCATCTCATCCTCTGTCGTCCCCTTCTCCTCCTGCCCCCAATCCCTCTCAGCATCAGAG
>NW_011494826.1:10067853-10068083 GCF_000754665.1 Bison bison bison | reverse complement strand
GCCATAAGGGTGGTGTCATCTGCATATCTGAGGTTATTGATATTTCTCCCAGCAATCTTGATTACAGCCTGTGCTTCATCCAGCCCAGAGTTTCTCATGATGTACTCTGCATATAGGTTAAATAAACAGGGTGACAATATACAGCCTTGACATACTCCTTTTCCTATTTGGAACCAGTCTGTTGTTCCATGTCCAGTTCTAACTGTTGCTTCCTGACCTGCATATAGGCT
>NW_011494826.1:10064469-10067753 GCF_000754665.1 Bison bison bison | reverse complement strand
CCAGTTCTAACTGTTGCTTCCTGACCTGCATACAAATTTCTCAAGAGGCAGGTCAGGTGGTCTGGTAGTCCCATCTCTTTCAGAATTTTCCACAGTTTATTGTGATCCACACAGTCAAAGGTTTTGGCGTAGTCAATAAAGCAGAAATAGATGTTTTTCTGAAACTCTCTTGCTTTTTCCATGATCCAGCGGATGTTGGCAATTTGATCTCTGGTTCCTCTGCCTTTTCTAAAACCAGCTTGAACATCAGGAAGTTCACGGTTCACATATTGCTGATGCCTGGCTTGGAGAATTTTGAGCATTACTTTACTAGCATGTGAGATGAGTGCAATTGTGTGGTAGTTTGAGCATTCTTTGGCATTGCCTTTCTTTGGGATTGGAATGAAAACTGACCTTTGCCAGCCCTGTGGCCACTGCTGAGTTTTCCAAATTTGCTGGCATATTGAGTGCAGCACTTTCACAGCATCATCTTTCAGGATTTGAAATAGCTCAACTGGAATTCTATCACCTCCACTAGCTTTGTTCGTAGTGATGCTTTCTAAGGCCCACTTGACTTCATATTCCAGGATGTCTGGCTCTAGGTCAGTGATCACACCATCGTGATTATCTGGGTCATGAAGATCTTTTTTGTACAGTTTTTCTGTGTATTCTTGCCATCTCTTCTTAATATCTTCTGCGTCTGTTAGGTCCAAACCATTTCTGTCCTTTATCGAGCCCATCTTTGCATGAAATGTTCCTTTGGTATCTCTGATTTTCTTGAGAGATCTCTAGTCTTTCCCATTCTGTTGTTTTCCTCTGTTTCTTTGCATTGATGGCTGAGGAAGGCTTTCTTATCTCTTCTTGCTATTCTTTGGAACTCTGCATTCAGATGTTTATATCTTTGCTTTTCTCCTTTGCTTTTCGCTTCTCTTCTTTTCACAGCTATTTGTAAGGCCTCCTCAGACAGCCATTTTGCTTTCGTGAATTTCTTTTCCCTGGGGATGGTCTTGATCCCTGTCTCCTGTACAATGTCACGAACCTCATTCCATAGCTCATCAGCACTCTATCTATCATATCTAGGCCCTTAAATCTATTTCTCACTTCCACTATATAAGCATAAGGGATTTGATTCAGGTCATACCTGAATGGTCTAGTGGTTTTCCCTACTTTCTTCAATTTAAGTCTGAATTTGGCAATGAGTTCATGGTCTGAGCCACAGTCAGCTTCTGGTCTTGTTTTGGCTGACTGTATAGAGCTTCTCCATCTTTGGCTGCAAAGAATATAATCAATCTGATTTCGGTGTTGACCATCTGGTGATGTCCATGTATAGAGTCTTCTCTTGTGTTGTTGGAAGAGGGTGTTTGTTATGACCAGTGCATTTTCTCGGCAAAACTCTATTAGTCTTTGCCCTGCTTCATTCTGTATTCCAAGGCCAAATTTGCCTGTTACTTCAGGTGTTTCTTGACTTCCTACTTTTGCATTCCAGTCCCCTATAATGAAAACGACATCTTTTTTTTTGGGTGTTAGTTCTAAAAGGTCTTGTACGTCTTCATAGAACCGTTCAACTTCAGCTTCTTCAGTGTTACTGGTTGGGGCATAGACTTGGATTACTGTGATATTGAATGGTTTGCCTTGGAAACTAACAGAGATCATTCTGTCGTTTTTGAGATTGCATCCAAGTACTGCATTTCGGACTCTTTTGTTCACCATGATGGCCACTCCATTTCTTCTGAGGGATTCCTGCCCGCAGTAGTAGATATAATGGTCATCTGAGTTAAGTTCACCCATTCCAGTCCATTTCAGTTCGCTGATTCCTATAATGTCGACATTCACTCTTGCCATCTCTTGTTTGACCACTTCCAACTTGCCTTGATTCATGGACCTGACATTCCAGGTTCCTATGCAATATTGCTCTTTACATCATCGGACCTTGTTTCTATCACCAGTCACATCCACAGCTGGCTATTCTTTTTCCTTTGGCTCCATCCCTTCATTCTTTCAGAGTTATTTCTCCACTGATCTCCAGTATACCCATTTAAGTGCAGAGTTCCAAAGAAGACCAAGGAGAGATAAGAAATCCTTCCTCAGTGATCAGTGCAAAAAAATAGAAGAAAATAATAGAATAGGAAAGACTAGAGATCTCTTCAAGAAAATTAAAGATACCAAGGGAACATTTCGTGCAAAGATGGGCTCGATAAAGGACAGAAATGGTATGGACCTAACAGAAGCAGAAGATATTAAGAAGAGGTGGCAAGAATACACAGAAAAACTGTACAAAAAGATCTTCACAACCCAGATAATCATGATGGTCTGATCATTCACCCAGAGCCAGACATCCTTGAATGTAAAGTCAAGTGGGCCTTAGGAAGTACCACTATGAACAAAGCTAGTGGAGGTGATGGAATTCCAGTTGAGCTGTTTCAAATCCTAAAAGATGATGCTATGAAAGTGCTGCACTCTATATGCCAGCAAATTTGGAAAACTCAGCAGTGGCCACAGGACTGGAAAAGGTCAGTTTTCATTCCAATCCTAAAGAAAGGCAATGCCAAAGAATGCTCAAACTACTGCACAATTGCACTCATCTCACACGCTAGTAAAGTAATGCTCAAAATTCTCCAAACCAGGCTTCAATAGTATGTGAACCATGAACTAGTTGTTCAAGCTGATTTAGAAAAGGCAGAGGAACCAGAGATCAAATTACCAGATCAAATTGACAGATCCTAGAAAAAGCAAGAGAGTTCCAGAAAAACATCTATTTCTGCCTTATTGACTATGCCAAAGTCGTTGACTGTGTGGATCACAATAAACTGTGGAAAATTCTGAAAGAGATGGGAATACCAGACCACCTGATCTGCCTCTTGAGAAAACTGTATGCAGGTCAGGAAGCAACAGTTAGAACTGGACATGGAACAACAGACTGGTTCCAAATAGGAAAAGGAGTATGTCAAGGCTGTATAGTGTCACCCTGCTTATTTAACTTCTATGCAGAATACATCATGAGAAATGCTGGGCTGGAAGAAGCACAAGCTGGAATCAAGATTGCTGGGAGAAATATCAATAACCTCAGATATGCAGATGACACCACCCTTATGGCAGAAAGTGAAGAGGAACTAAAAAGCCTCTTGATGAAAGTGAAAGAGGAGAGTGAAAAAGTTGGCTTAAAGCTCAACATTCAGAAAACGAAGATCATGGCATCCAGCCCCATCACTTCATGGCAAATAGATGGAGAAACAGTGGAAACAGTGGCAGACTTTATTTTGGGGGGGCTCCAAAATCACCGCAGATGGTGACTGCAGCCATGAAAT
>NW_011494826.1:10063948-10064369 GCF_000754665.1 Bison bison bison | reverse complement strand
TAGTGGAGGTGATGGAATTCCAGTTGAGCTGTTTCAAATCCTAAAAGATGATGCTATGAAAGTGCTGCACTCTATATGCCAGCAAATTTGGAAAACTCAGCAGTGGCCACAGGACTGGAAAAGGTCAGTTTTAATTCCAATCCCAAGAAGGGTAATGACAAAGAATATTCAAACTGCACTCATTGCAAACCGCAATGCACTCATGCACTCAAACCACACAATTGCACTCATCTCACACGCTAGTAAAGTAATGCTCAAAATTCTCCAAACCAGGCTTCAATAGTATGTGAACCATGAACTAGTTGTTCAAGCTGATTTAGAAAAGGCAGAGGAACCAGAGATCAAATTACCAGATCAAATTGACAGATCCTAGAAAAAGCAAGAGAGTTCCAGAAAAACATCTATTTCTGCCTTATTGACT
>NW_011494826.1:10052051-10063848 GCF_000754665.1 Bison bison bison | reverse complement strand
GCCTCTTGATGAAAGTGAAAGAGGAGAGTGAAAAAGTTGGCTTAAAGCTCAACATTCAGAAAACGAAGATCATGGCATCCAGCCCCATCACTTCATGGCAAATAGATGGAGAAACAGTGGAAACAGTGGCAGACTTTATTTTGGGGGGGCTCCAAAATCACCGCAGATGGTGACTGCAGCCATGAAATTAAAAGACACTTGCTCCTTGGGAGAAATGTTATGGCCAATCTAGACAATATATTAAAAAGCAGAGACATTACTTTGCCAACAAAGGTCCATCTTGTCAAGGCTATGGTTTTTCTAGTAGTCATGTATGGATGTGAGAGTTGGACTATAAAGAAAGCTGAGCACCAAAGAATTGATGCTTTTGAACTATGGTGTTGTAGAAGACCCTTGGGAGAAAAGTTATGACCAACTGAGGTAGCATATTAAAAAGCAGAGACGTTACTTTGCCAACAAATGTCCACCTAGTCAAGGCTATGGTTTTTCTAGTAGTCATGTATGGATGTGAGAATTAGACTAAAGAAAGCTGAGCGTAGAAAAATTGATGCTTTTGAACTATGGTGTTGGAGAAGAATTTTGAACTATGGTGTTGGACTGCAAGGAGATCAAACCAGTAAATCCTAAAGGAAATCAGTCCTGAATATTCATTGTAAGGACTGATGCTGAAGCTGAAACTCCAATACTTTGGCCACCTGATTGGAAGAGCTGACTCATTTGAAAAGACCCTGATGTTAGGAAAGATTGAAGGTGGGAGGAGAAGGGGACAACAAAGGATGAGATGGTTGGATGGCATCACTGACTCAATGGACATGAGTTTGAGTAAACTCTGGGAGTTGGCGATGGACAGGGAGGCCTGGTGTGCTGCAGTCCATGGGGTCGCAAAGCGTCAGACACAACTGAGCAACTGACCTGAACTGATACCATGTTTCTAGATTCCACATATATGAGTTAATAATGATATTCACTTTTCTGTGACTTTCTTCACTCTGTGAGACAGTCTCTAAATCCATCCACATTTCTACAAATGGCCCAATTTCATTTATTTTTATGACCAGGGAATATCCCATTGTATATATGTACCACACCTTCTTTATCCACTTCTCTATTGATGAACATTTAGGTTGCTTCTGTGTCGACTATTGTAAACAGTTCTGCATTGAACATTGGGGTGCATGTGTCTTTTTGAATTATGGTTTTCTCTGGGTATACACCCAGAATTGGAATTGCTGGGTTATACCTATTTTTAGTTTTTTAAGGAACCTCCATACTATTCTCCATAGTGACTATATCAATTTACAGTCCCACCAACAGAGTATGAGGGTTCCGTTTTCTCCACACCCTCTCCAGAATTTATTGTTTGTGGATTTTTTGATGATAGCCATTCTGATCAGTGTGAGGTGATACCTCATTGTAGTTTTGACTTGCATTTCTCTAGTAATTAGTAATGTTGAGCATCTTTTCATGTATTTGTTGACCATCTCTGTGTCTCCTTTGACAAGTATATATTCAGGTCTTTTGCCCATTTTTTTATTGGATTTTTTTACGTTGAGCTATATGAGCTGTTTGTATGTTTTAGAAATTAATCCTTTGTCAGTTGCTTCATTTGCTATTATTTTATCCCATTCTGAGGGCTGTTTCTTTGTCAGATTTATGGTTTCCTTTGCTGTGCAAAAGCTTTTAAGTTTAATTATGTCCTATTTGTTTATTTTTGCTTTCATTCTCATTACTCTAGGAGGTCAGTCAAAAAAGATTTTGCTGTAATTTATGTCAAAGAGTGTTCTGCCTATGTTTTCATCTAAGAATTTTATAGTGTCTGGTCTTACATGTAGGTTTTTAATCCATTCTGAGTTTATTTTTGTATATGGTGTTAGGGAATGTTCTAATTTCATTTTTTTACATGTAGCTGTCCAGTTTTCCCAGCACCACTTATTGAAGAGGCTGTCTTTTCTCCATTGTATATTCTTGCTGCCTTTGTCATAAATTAGGTGTCCACTGGCACATGGATTCATCTCTGGGCTTTCTATCCTGAAGAACAGCTTTGTATTTTCTGAAATAAAAAGCCATTGTATTTTGAAGCAACATGGATGAACTTAGGCAAATATATGATATCATTTACATGTGGAATTTTAAAAAAGGATAAAAATGAACTTATTTACAAAACAGAAATAGACTTGCAGACATAGCAAATTTATGGTTACCAAAGGCGAAAGGGATGGGAGAAGATAACCTAGGAGATTGGGATTAACATAATATGCACACTACTACACTACTATATACAAAATAGATAACTAACAAGAACCTGCTGAATAGCACAGGGAACTCTGCTCAATATTCTGTAATAACCTATATGGGGAAAAATCTGAAAAAAGAAATGGATATATGTACATATGTGACTCATTCACTTCACTGTGCACCTAAACGTAACACAACATTGTAAGTCGACTGTATTCAATACATATTTTTTTAAGCCAGTGTTTTTACCTCTGAAAGTGTGAACAAATGCCCAGTAATTTATTCAATCATGATAGCTGTACCTCACAGAGGTTCCCTTATTCTGGTTCCAAAAAGCTTTGGAAATCCAAAAAAGGGAAAGAAGACTTAATGAGGACATGATAACACTCTTAAGTATGTAAAGGGCTGTCATATTAAAGAGTTGGCAGATTTATGTGTATCTATAATGCAGAACTGGCAGGAAGGGAAACACAGAAGTCTTCCTCCTCATGCGGTCATGTAGAAGAAGTAGGAGACTTTTTAAAGACATAGCCAAAGGGCATAACCAAAGCCAATGCAGGGAAACAAAGTTATATCACTCTTAGAATTTTCTGAATTTGGTTTAATACAGATGTAGAGGCTGCAAAATTAGGAATATGGTATGAAAGAAACTATGTATTTCTTTGGGTTAGTCTAAAGGTTGACTTTATACAAGGCCAAGCTAGAGTTGTCTGACCCTGTAGGATCCACATACCTAGAAAATATCCACTTCTCTTTATCCCTAAAAAGTTGAGTTCTCACCTTAGTTTGCAAACAAAAGCATACAGGAACCCTGTTCCTTGACCTTCAGCTCTTACCCACACATCAGAAGAACTAAAACTGGCTTTTCCAGTTAGCCTGTGATATCCACTGTGTTCCTTTTTAGATCAGACCCTTTGCAACCCTATTATTCCCACTACCTCAATAGTTGAAATTATACCATTCAACAAAATAGTTTTTTTGTGTGTGTGAGAAACCATTTTAGTAAGAGTTGTGTGGTTCTTTTGCTTATTTGCTTTTATTGATTTATTCGGCTGCACTGGCCTCAGTTGCAGCACTCAGTGAAGATCTCCAGTCTTCACTGTGGCGGGCAGGACACTTAGCTGCAGCAGGTGAGCTCTTAGTTGTGGCACGCCGGATCTACTTTCCTGACCCGGGATGGAGATGGAACCCGGGTCCCTTGCATTGGGAGTGTGGAGTCTTGGCCACTGGACCACCAGGGAATTCCCTGCTTATTTGCTTTTAATATGATCCCAAATTTGGTGGATTCTATCAACTGAAGCGTACCAATTACAGCACCAATGTTGAACCACTAGAGGGAGTCTAGAACCAAAGAGGCCCCAAGATTTGAGTTTGACGTGTTCTCAACTGTGGCTTCTAGGTTTTCCCAAGATTCGCACCCAGGTGTATGAAACAGTCTGTCGTCTATATAGTTACTTATTTTCACATAATTTCCACATGGCTCAGGCCATGTCGATTCATTTTCTATACTGTTCACATTATCCTTGGTACTGAATACTTAATTTGTCCGTTAAAATGAAGGTCACTGTTTCCTTCCCACATCCCCAAATGTGTGGGAGTGATTATGAATGCTTAGGCATTTTTTTCTTTGGGAAACTCCTTTCCATGTTTATCTGCTACTCCAAGACCTTCAAACTTTTTTGACTTCAAACAGACGCAATATGTTTCATTGCCATGAAAACAGTGATCTGCTTTGGTGCCATTGGGATGGATTCTAGGCAAACATACTACCTCCAGACAGAATTCATCAATTCTTCTTTTGGCTTTCCTCAACATGTAACCTGAACCCCGTTTAGTACATGGCTTCATTATGCCTTGAATGAGCTAGTTGTTTTCCTATCTGTCTTCCCTCTACTCCCTTCTTAAAAGTTATTCTAAGAGTTGACACTGTGTGTTATCTTTAATCTTTCATTCTATCTTTTCCCAACAGGGCCTAACTAGTTGCTTTGTGATCTTTAGCAATCCATTTAATCTTTCTGAGCCTGATTCTTGTAATCTATAAAACGGACTATTGTGAGGATTAAGTGAGATACTATTATTTTTGAAATTGAAGTATAGTTGACTTACAATAGTTTTGGTGTACAACATAGTGACTCAATATTTTTATAGGTTATACTGCATAAGATACTATTATATTAATTATAGTGATTATTGAGTACCTTATAAGGATATTATGATAATATAAAAATTTTTCTTTGAAAAGTAGAAAGCTCTACTGGTATGTAATATAAGACTCTACTGAACAGTGATAGTTATATTTAGAGAATGCCAGGCACAGTTCTAAGTGCTTTACATGTACGATCTCATTTAATCACCTCAATGACGTTGGAAGGTTGGAATTACTATTTCTAATTTACAGATGAAGGAACTGAGGCACAAAAAGGCCAGGTAACTTCCCCAAGGTCATACAGTTTGCAAGTGGCAGAGCTAGGATTCGAAACTAGGTGGTCTGGCTGGCTCCAGAATTCCCACGCTGAACCACTACATTATGTTATGCTACAATCAAATTTCGGTTGACCAACTAGGTTCACTAGTTACTTAATAGTTATGTGATCTTAGGCTAAGCTTAAAATTCTAAACCTGATTTTCATCATTTATAAAGTGGATAAAAGTAATTCCTATCCCATAGATTTATTTACTCAACAAATATCTATTAAACTCCTACTGTTTGCCACATGCTGGGCATACTGCAATATCATGTGGGTTATATTCACATAAAACACCTGGCATATTGCCAGGCACACAGAAAGTGGTCAATGTTAATTATTGTCTTAATTTATAATAAGCCAATAACTTCTATGACACATTTCCTGTTACTCAGCCAGAGATTATGTTCTATCGTCACCATATAGACCATTTCTATGGGTCTTCCCTAACTCTATGTGAAATATTTTTGTGGCACTGTTTCATAGGGTATTGCTTTGCTATCATAGCAAAAACAAACAACATAAGATGCAGCAATACAAGTACCTCCCAGAGTTAAGCAAAGAAAATGCTTTAAATGGCTACTTTCTGATACAAAATTAAGGCCGGTGAAGTGAAGTGAATTAAGGCCGGTGAAGTGACGTGAAAGTCACAAAGTGAAAGTCGATCAGCCGTGTAGTGAAGTGAAGTGAAAGTTGCTCAGTCGTGTCCGACTCTTTGAGACCCCATGGACTGACATGGAATTCTCCAGGCAAGAATACTGGAGTGGGTAGCCTTTCCCTTCTCCAGGGGATCTTCACAACCCAGGGATTGAACCCAGGTCTCCTGCATTTCAGGCAGATTCTTTACCAGCTGAGCCACAAGGAAGTGCAAGTCTGGGTGAAGCATGCAAAATATGCTTACTATTATTACCAACAAACATGACGTACAGGTGGTAGATGTGAAGCTATGAGGATGATCAAACATAATGCTTTCAAGAAATGTACAATAAGGTCATCTTGGGAAAGAAAACAACCCCACATTACATCTCCGGTGCATATAAAGAGCCCAGCAACACTTCTGAGCGTCCAGATAGGAGACGGCCTGCTGAGCTCTGCTGTGCTCTCTGGCACTGTGCTCATGCACTCTAATGCACGGTCCTGGGCTTGCCTTATGCGCATTCTGTGGGAGTCAGCGGTATTTGCTAGATTGGGTAAGAGATTTTACCTCCCTAGATTGCTGATAATCAAATGAGGTATCTATGAAATCACTTTGAAATATTACCCACCACATGCAGAGAGTGAAGAGTTATATACTTGAGTATTGTAGTCACATCCAGAGAATAATCAATGTAGGAAGTAGACATGGAAAGTACTACTATCTTACCCATTTCTGAACTTGCTCTCAGCATCTTTTTCTTAGTGTGACCACGCTTGCCTTCCTGTCTTGACTAGTTCTCCCTCTTCCCATCTCAGTTCCTATTAATAACAGTAACAACAGAGAACATGTAATGAGTAGTGTTTTAAGTGCTTTACAAGTATTATTTAATCATCCTAACAACTCTATGAGTTATGTACTAGTATTATTCCTATCACATTCAAAAAAGCTGACATCTGGAGGGTTTAAGCAACTTTACGAAGTCATGCCGCCAGCAAGTAGTAGAGTCAGACTTCAGATCTGAATATACAGCTCTGCAGCCCATGTTCTCACTGCTATGCTGACTGCATCTCATCCTGCCATAGTGCCTGCCACTGTTTCAGATATACATTTACCAAGCTAAATTTTTTCAGGCAGCAGTCAGCACTTTTGTTCTTTACCTTTTCAGTCAGTGATGCTAGAGTCATTTTTCCATCTAAAATCAACTCCGGGGTCTTCCCTGGCAGTCCAGTGGTCTTCGTGCTTCCACTGCAGGGGGAATGGGGTCAAACTCTAGTCAGGGAACTAAAATCCCAAATGCCAGGTGGTATGGCCAAAATTTTTTAAATAAATAAATAAAATCAACTTTAATATGATATTTGTTACCTGGTACGATGAATTCAGAGTTTTACCAACTTGTAATAACCCATGACATAAACTTTGATTTTTAGTCATTATCTGGGGGAAAGGAGAGTTTAGCAATAACTCTGTATAATATTAACTAAATTAGTGGCTTAGCTAGCTGACAACCACAAACATATCTACTCAAAAAATGAGGTCAAATCTCAGCTATTTTTTCCTCTGATATTTATTTGACATAACATTCAATTTCTACTTGCTCAAGGGTTAAGCACAAGTTGGCAGAATCATCTTTATTAATGACACTATAAACAGGGATAAGTATTATTTTCAAATGTATGCAAAACATCTTTCTGAGATATGGGAATGGAGTGGTGAAAAACGAGGGCTTGAAATAAATCCTGAGGTCATCTAGTTTATACAGTTAGGCCTAGAGAAGCTAAGTGACTTGCCCAAGTGGTAAACGTTATCCAAATGGTTACTGGTTGAGCAGGGGCTAGAATTCAGGTCTCCAGATCCGTCTGCGATGTTTTCCCCTCAGTACTGCATTTCTGACCAGAACTATTTCCGAGAGCCTGCTGTAATGCATGTGATGATGTGAAAGCTTTCTCACAGTCAAGAAACTCTTCATGGACTTCTCTGGTGATATGAGAATCTGCCCGCCAATGCAGGGGACACAAGTTTGATCCCTGATCAGGGAAGACTCCACATGCCACGGAGCAACTAAAACGGTGCTCCACAATTACTGAGCCCACACACTGCAATTGCTGAAACCCATGTGCCTAGAGCCCATGCTTCGCAACCGGATGCCACAGCAAAGAGAAGCCCCCACTTGCTGCAACTAGAGAAAAGCCCGTGCACAGCAATGAAGACCCAGCACAATCAAAAATAAAATAAATAAATTTAAAAAGGAAAGCAATCCTTCATTAGTTTCCCTAATAAAGACATTTCATTCAGGAATCATAATTTCATTGCACAGTCATCCCTCTGTATCCCCAGGTTCTGCATCTGTGGATTCAACCATGATCAAAAATATTTAGAAAAAAATTACAGAAAGTTTCAGAAAGTGAAACTTGAATTTTGTGCACTCTGGTATCTATTTACATGGTTTGTAAAGCTAATTTTTATTGGAGTATAATTGCTTTGCAATGTTGTGTTAGTTTCTGTTGTGCAGAAAAATGAGTCAGTTATACATATACATATACGCACTCTTATGTTTCCTTCCCATTGAGGTCACCACATAGCACTGAGGAGAGTTCCCTGTACCATACAGTAGGTTCTCATTAGTTATCTATTTTATAAATAGTAGTGTATATATGTTCGGAGAAGGCAATGGCACCCCACTCCAGTACTCTTGCCTGGAAAAATCCCATGGATGGAGGAGCCTGGTAGGCTGCAGTCCATGGGGTCGCTAAGAGTTGGATACGACTGAGCAACTTCACTTTCACTTTCACTTTTCACTTTCATGCGCTGGAGAAGGAAATGGCAACCCACTCTAGTGTTCTTGCCTGGAGAATCCCAGGGACGGGGGAGCCTGGTGGGCTGCCGTCTATGGGGTCGCACAGAGTCAGACATGGCTGAAGCAACTTAGCAGCAGCAGCAGATTCTATTCTACACATGTACTGCATCTTCTTTCTCCATTCCTCTGTCATTGGACGTTTAGGTTGCTTCCATGTCCTCAGTTCAGTTCAGTCGCTCAGTCATGTCCCACTCTTTCTGACCCCATGAACCACAGCATGCCAGGCCTCCCTGTCCATCACCAACTCCTGGAGTCTACCCAAACTCATGTCCATTGAGTCACTGATGCCATCCAGCCATCTCATCCTCTATCTTCCTCTTCTCCTGCCTTCAATCTTTCCCAGCATCAGGGTCTTTTCAAATGAGTCAGGTCTTCACATCAGGTGGCCAAAGTATTAGAGTTTCAGCTTCAACATCAATCCTTCCAATGAGCACCCAGGACTGATCTCCTTTAGGATGAACTGGTTAGATCTCCTTGCAGTCCAAGGGACTCTCAAGAGTCTTCTCCAACACCACAGTTAAAAGCATCAATTCTTCAGCACTCAGCTTTCTTTATAGTCCAGCTCTCACATCCATACATGACTACTGGAAAAACCAAAGCCTTGCCTAGACGGACCTTTGTTGACAAAGTAATGTCTCTGCTTTTTAATATGCTGTCTAGGTTGGTCATAACTTTCATTCCAAGGAGTAAGCGTCTTTTAATTTCATGGCTGCAGTCACCATCTGCAGTGATTTTGGAGCCCACAAAAATAAAGTCTCTCACTGTTTCCACTGTTACCCCATCTATTTGCAATGACGTGATGGGACTGGATGCCATGATCTTCGTTTTCTGAATGTTGAGCTTTAAGCCAACTTTTTCACTCTCCTCTTTCACTTTCATCAAGAGGCTCTTTAGTTTTTCTTCACTTTCTGCCATAAGCGTGGTGTCATCTGCATATCTGGGGTTATTGATATTTCTCCCAGTGATCTTGATTCCAGCTTGTGCTTCTTCCAGCCCAGCGTTTCTCATGATGTACTCTGCATAGAAGTTAAATAAGCAGGGTGACAATATACAGCCTAACGTACTCCTTTTCCTATTTGGAACCAGTCTGCTGTTTCATGTCCAGTTCTAACTGTTGCTTCCTGACCTGCATACAGGTTTCTCAAGAGGCAGGTAAGGTGGTCTGGTATTCCCATCTCTTTCAGAATTTTCCACAGTTTATTGTGATCCACACAGTTAAAGGTTTTGGCATAGTCAGTAAAGCAGAAATAGATGTTTTTCTGGAACTCTCTTGCTTTTTCCGTGATCCAGCAGATGTTGGCAATTTGATCTCTGGTTCTTCTGCTTTTCTAAAACCAGCTTGAATACCTGGAAATTCACGGTTCACATATTGCTGAAGCGTGGCTTGGAGAATTTTGAGCATTACTTTATTAGCATCCTGGGCTATTGTAAAAAGTGCTGCAATGACATTTAGGGTGCGTGCATCTTTTCAAATTTCGGTTTTCTCAGGATATATGCCTAGGAGTGGAATTGTTGGGTCTTATGGTAGCTCTATTTTTGTTTTTTTTTTAAGGAACTCCCATACTGTTCTCCATAATGGCTGTACCAAGTTACATTCCCACCAAATGAAGGAGGGTATTTACATAGCTTTAACATTTACAGCTACACACAAAGCATATACATTGTAGTAAGTATTATAAGTAATCTAGAGACGTTTGAAAGTATACTGAAGGATGTGTATCATTTTATATAATGGACTTGAGCAGCCATGGATTCGGTATCCATAGGAGTCCTGGAGCCAACCCTCTTTGGATAGTGAGGAATGATTTTAGATTTAAATAAATAGATTCCATATGTCATATTAGCTTAACTTGAAAACAGCTAGGGGTTTGGCTGTGGGGGCTTGGATCTTGAAGGACAAACCAACCTTTGTTTGTAAGAGAATAATAGAAGCAATCATATAAAATGCACATTGAAAGTGAAAGAAAGTGAAGTCACTCAGTCGTGTCCGACTCTTTGCGATCCCATGGACTGTAGCCTACCAGGCTCCTCGGTCCATGAAATTATCCAGGCAAGAATACTGGAGTGGGTTGCCATTTCCTTCTCCCAGGGATCTTCCCAACCCAGGGATCAAGCCTGGGTCTCCAGCACTGCAGGCAGACATTTTACCGTCTGAGCCAAAATGCACATTATTGCCATCCTAAAATTCTCAAGTGTAATTTTAGGATAAGAAGTCTCAAGCTGTAGAAGTGGACCTCTCTCCACAAAACTGATCTTTATGTAACATTAGCTTATTATTTTTTCATGTGGCCTAAGTACTTCTTTTCAACATCAAAGGAACCACAGAGACCAGAAAATATTTGTCTCTAAAGTATTAACACCTCTCTTAAGGAAGAGAATTCTCTTTCCTTCCTTTGGATTATTTTAGAAGAATGAGTGATTTATTTTTGTCACCTAGCTCCTTCTTTTTCTAAGCTCTGTCTGTACTTTATGAATGATCCATGTCTAGTCAAAGCTCTTTGCAGCTCTGCTCTGTGCCAGGAACTTCCTGGCCTCCTAAAGCCTTGCCAACAGCCAGACTGCACAGTCTGGTGAGCAGAGTTCCCTGGGTCCTTGCCACTCAAAGAGCGATCTATGGACCAGCAGCACCGGCACCACCTGGAAGGTTGTTAGACATGAAGAATCTCAGGCGTGAATCAGAGTCTGGCTTTTCAGCACCTCCCCGAGGGATTTGTATGAGCTGTCCTGCATGCTTTTGTGTGAACACCTGTTGCTTCCTTC
Source organism: Bison bison bison (assembly GCF_000754665.1). Classification (NCBI taxonomy): domain Eukaryota; kingdom Metazoa; phylum Chordata; class Mammalia; order Artiodactyla; family Bovidae; genus Bison; species Bison bison. The sequence goes on along the minus strand of NW_011494826.1, from coordinate 10,052,897 downwards.
CAGTCTAGAAGTAAGGCTGACACCGCTATACCCCAGCTGAAGGTAAAAACCTCAGGTTTAAAACAAGAAGTCTTTGGTTATTTGGGGACAAAGCAGCATCAATTTTGTCTGATAGTTGTTAAACTTGCATTGGAAAAAAACTTTAGAGGTCAAGTTTAACCATCATCATCACAGTGAATTTCAGTATAATGATCAATCTTTGTAACAACATTATATTTGTGTTCAGCATATTCTGTTCTAGAAGATAAAAGCATACATACATCTTGGAAAGACAGCCGGAAAAATGGGAGAAGTTTATATATTTTAAAAAAACCCTCTTATTGATTAAAGAAATGCATTTCAGTTATCTGGAAAGTTTACTGATGTGAATCCTCTCAGCCATGGTGAAAATGTTAGTCATTAAGTCACATCCAACTCTTTGCGACCCCATGGACTGTAGCCCACCAGACTCCTCTGTCCATGGGATTTCCCAGGCAAGCATACTGCAGTAGGTTGCCATTTCTTTCTCCAAAGGATCTTCCTGACCCAGGGATCAAACCTGGGTCTCCTGCATTGCAGGCAGATGCTTTGCCAGCTGAACCACTAGGGTAGCCATGGTGGTACCCCCCAAAAAAGGTGTTTACCACTTAAATTCATATTTTAACACCATATGCTTATTTTTTAATTTGTCCAAGCTTACTATCTTATACAATTATAATTTAGTTTAGCTTCCCACAAATTCAAGGAATTGCTATTATCTATTAAACCAAAGTCTCCACAAATAAAGGGAGGATAAGAGATGGATCATCAAAAAAGCAAGAGAGTTCCAGAAAAACATCTATTTCTGCCTTATTGACTATGCCAAAG
>NW_011494826.1:10037651-10051951 GCF_000754665.1 Bison bison bison | reverse complement strand
TGACTATGCCAAAGCCTTTGACTGTGTGGATCACAATAAACTGGAAAATTCTGAAAGAGATGGGAATACCAGACCACCTGACCTGCCTCTTGAGAAACCTGTATGCAGGTCAGGAAGCAACAGTTAGAACTGGACATGAAACAACAAACTGGTTCCAAATAGGAAAAGGAGTACATCAAGGCTGTATATTGTCACCCTGCTTATTTAACTTCTATGCAGAGTACATCATGAGAAACGCTGGGCTGGAAGAAGCACAAGCTGGAATCAAGATTACCGGGAGAAATATCAGTAACCTCAGATATGCAGATGACACCACGCTTATGGCAGAAAGTGAAGAAGAATTAAAGAGCTTCTTGATGAAAGTGAAAGAGGACAGTGAAAGTTGGCTTAAAGCTCAACATTCAGAAAACTAAGATCATGGCATCTGGTCCCATCAGATCAGATCAGATCAGTTGCTCAGTCATGTCCGACTCTTTGCTACCCCATGAATCACAGCACGCCAGGCCTCCCTGTCCATCACCAACTCCCGGAGTTCACCCAGACTCACGTCCATCAGGTCAGTGATGCCATCAGCCATCTCATCCTCTGTCGTCCCCTTCTCCTCTTGCCCCCAATCCCTCCCAGCATCAGTCTTTTCCAATGAGTCAACTCTTCGCATGAGGTGGCCAAAGTACTGGAGTTTCAGCTTTAGCATCATTCCTGCCAAAGAAATCCCAGGGCTGATCTCCTTCAGAATGGACTGGTTGGATCTCCTTGCAGTCCAAGGGACTCTGAAGAGTCTTCTGCAACACCACAGTTCAAAAGCATCAATTCTTCGGCACTCAGCCTTCTTCACAGTCCAACTCTCACATCCATACATGACCACAGGAAAAACCATAACCTTGACTAGACAAACAAATAGATGCGATAACAGTGAAAACAGTGGCTGACTTTATTTTTCTGGGCTCCAAAATCACTGTGGATGGTGAATGCAGTCATTAAATTAAAAGACGCTTGCTTCTTGGAAGGAAAGTTATGACCAACCTAGACAGCATATTAAATAGCAGAGACATTACTTTGTCAACAAAGGTCTGTCTAGTCAAGGCTATGGTTTTTCCAGTAGTCATGTATGGATGTGAGAGTTGGACTATAAAGAAAGCTGAACACTGAAGAATTGATGCTTTTGAACTGTGGTGTTGGAGAAGACTCTTGAGAGTCCCTTGGACCGCAAGGAGATCCAACCAGTCCATCCTAAAGGAGATCAGTCCTGGGTATTCATTGGAGGGACTGATGTTGAAGCTGAAACTCCAATACTTTGGCCACCTGACGTGAAGACCTGACTCATTTGAAAAGACCCTGATGCTGGGAAAGATTGAGGGCAGGAGGAGAAGGTGACGACAGAGGATAAGATGGTTGGATGGCATCACCAACACAATGGACATGGGTTTGGGTGGATTCTGGGAGTTGGTGATGGACAGGGAGGCCTGGCATGCTGCAGTTTATGGGGTCGCAAAGAGTCGGACACGACTGAGCGACTGAACTGAACTGAACTCAAGAGATAAATCTCCCTAACGAAAGAATTCCAAATACTGTATGAACATAAAACCTTTCTTCCCTTCCAGGCCGGTCCTAGTGACTCACTTCCAAAGAACAGAGAATAGAAAGGAAAAATACTAACGTTACAGTGGAGAAACCTGGCAAATACCCTTCTTCACCAAATGATCATGGTTAGCCTCACCAGTGATAACATGGGAATATCATTCACCTGCTGATACAGTGTGATGAGAAGGGAACGTCACCTTTGTGGCGTGCTTCCAAAAACCCCATAACTCCAGTCTAATCATGAGGACAACATATGACCAATTCAATTTGAGGGACAATCTACAAAATACTCAACCAGTACTCCTCAGAGCTGTCATGGTAGCCATAAAAAAGCACAAAATGACGCCATTTTCAGCAACATGGATGAATCTACAGATTGTCATACTGAGTGAAGTAAGTCAGACAAAGACAAATCTCATATGATATCGCTTATATGTGGAACCAAAAAAAAAAAAAAAGAATATAAATGAACTTACTTACAAAACAGAAATGTCTTACAGATATAGAAAACAAACAGAGTTTCCAGGGGAAAGAAGGGAGGTATAAATTGTCAGAACTGACATATATAAACTACTATATATAAAATAGGTAACTGGTAAGGACCAAGTGCATAGCACAGGCAACTCTGCTCAGTACCCTGTAATGGCATATATGGGAAAAGGATCTAAAAAAGAATGGACATATGTATAACTGATTCACTTTGCTGTACACCTGAAACCAACACAACCCTGTAAATCAACTATACTCCAAAAATATTAAAAGCAAACAAATTGTCATAGAGCAAAGACCCTTCTCTGTCACAGACCAGAGACGCTCAGAGAAGAGATGACAACTAACCATATGTGGTATCCCGGACGGGACCCTGGTATGGAAACAGGACATTGGTGGGAAAACCGGTGAAATCTGAATTAATTCTGGTGTTCCATTTATAGGGATGCACAGTTCCATTAATAGGAATGCACACAGTGTTAGTCTCTTTAGTTTTGAGAAATATACACGGATAATGTAAGATGACATTAGGTGAAACTGACACTGGGCAACAGATTTATGAGGGCTCTGTACTACCTTGTAACTTTTCTATAAATCTAAAACTATAATGGAAAATAAAAATAAAATGTTCCACAAACTCATGAAAATAGTTTTAACACATTAAAGTAAGGTGTCTCTTGATCCATATCTTCCTCACGTTTAGAGGGCAGACTTAGGCCAAACAATGACCTATACTACCCACACTTAAAATACTTCTTGAGGCCTGTTAGCACCATTTTGTTAAACGTGGAAGTTAAAGGCTTACAGATTTGAATTCCCAGAATGTAAAATAAAAGTCCATTTTCCTAAAGCACATTTAACTCTCACAAAGAGAACTGCACTGAGGAATGTCTCAGCAATGTTTTTTTTTAATTTATTTTTAATTGGAGGATAGGTGCTTTACAATGTCGTGTCAGTTTCTGCCATACCACAACGTGAATCAGCCGTAAGTATACAACTGCCCCCTCGCTTCTGAGCCTCCCTCCCTCCCCTGATCCCACCCCTCTAGGTCATCACAGAGCATGAGGTTGAGCTTTTGTGTTAGACAGCAACTTCCCACCAGCTATGTTTTACACATGGTAGTGTGCATGTTTCAGTTCAGCAATGTTCGATGAATTGGGATGGGTCACTAGGCTTTCCTGAGTTGTGGTTATCCCTTCAACAAAATGAGGTTCCCCCTCGGTTCTAAAATTCTATAAATATACCTCTCTCAACTGTGTTAAACATTGTTTGAAGTGTGGTATCAATTCTGAGGGGGGGAAATGAACATTTTGACAGGCAGTTAGTGCCACAGACGTTTATTAAGTGGCAATCTCTGCACTCAGTACAAGAGTTCTAGCCCTTGCCCTCCAGAAGTCTTGGTCCAGTGATAGAGAGGTATCTGTAAACAAGCGGTTACAGGCATGTAACAAGTGCTGGAAAAGAGGCGTTAACAAGGTGCGATGGTACTCAGGGTGGAACTGCTTCACTCTGCCTGTGGAGGTTAGAGAAGGCTTTGGACCTGAGAAACAAGATCACCATGACATATTACAAGTTAACCTAACCAGAGTCAGTGACGAACCTGTCCTATAGTATTACACATTTTTTTTAATTGGCTGTGTATGATAATTTGAGATTACTGGACTTTTCCTGCTGTAAATGGACTCTTAAGTCAGAAATGTGGCTGTTGCAGAGCTGGGCCAGAAAAGCACATTGTCTCCTGTTGCAGACTCGCCTCTCTGCGGAATGTTGATATGCATGAAATCTGTCCCCTGGGGTGACTTAATTGCTGTCACACGAACAATATAACTTTCCAGAAAAGGCCATGTGTTGGCTGCATATCCTGTCATTTCCAAATCAGGCCTCATTAAACATTCATACCTCTCATATCATTTCATTTCCATCTTATGGCTGAACATTTGTGGCTCAGGCCTTGCAGTCCTCAGTCTTAGTATAGAGTTTTGCTTTTAAATTCTGAACAGCATGGTGGAAATGGAAATGTAGGAGTCCTAAGCAAAATATTAAAAAGTGGCTCCTACACTGACACTAAGCTTGAAAATTCTGAAAAATTCTGTGTAGGCAGGCCTTTCTTCAGTGAGAACATGTCACAGCTGGGGGCATGTTTTGCCACTTGAGTGATCCTGAGGTGGGTGGGGTAAGTGCTTTCTCCCGGGATGTGGCCCAAGTCAACCTGAGAGACGGGTTGAGAAACCTGGCAAATGTTACGTCTCCATCTCCCAAGACCTAGTTAGAGAAATGCCTTTCGCTGGGAGTGATAATTGGGAAAATTCCTCACCAACAACAAGTGAGACAGACAGGAATGGAGTGGCAAGCACAGACCTGCGAGAGCTGGGCAAAGAGCATGGCAGACAGAAGCACCTTCCCACACTAATCTCTTCATTCTGCTGGATCCCCACGTGTGTGGACATGAGAGGAGCCAGGTGGCTGTGGGAGGCGTTCTCCCAGAGCAGTGTTTCCAGTTTTCCTGGTGCAGAGCTGTGACAGAAAACATCTGTGACAATGAGAGAGTTCTTTATAGCACAACACAGGACACTTTGCATCAAAGAAAAAAATACTGACATTTTTATTTTTTTCTGATTATAAGTGTAAGAATGATTCATAGAGAAAACTGAAGAAGTTACTGAACATTGGAAAGAAGAACAAAAATAACACCCATTATATATCTCTATACAAGGATAATAACTATTATTAACAATTTAGTGAATTTCTCCTCACACTAGTCAGAATACTACTACTACTACTACTACTAAGTCACTTCAGTCGTGTCCGACTCTGTGCAATCCCATAGACGGCAGCCCACCAGGCTCCCCCGTCCCTGGGATTCTCCAGGCAAGAACACTGGAGTGGGTTGCCATTTCCTTCTCCAATGCATGAAAGTGAAAAGTGAAAGGGAAGTCGCTCAGTCGTATCCGACTTTTCGAGACCCCATGGACTGCAGCCTACCAGGCTCCTCTGCCCATGGGATTTTCCAGGCAAGAGTACTGGAGTAGGGTGCCACTGTCTTCTCCACTAGTCAGAATGGCCATCACCAAAAATCAACAAATAATATATGCTGGAGAGGGTGTGGAGAAAAGGCAACCCTTTTGTCCTGTTGGTGGGAATGTAAATTGATACAGTTACTATGGAAGACAGTAGGAAATTCCTTAAAAAAAAGACAACTAGGAATAAAACTACCATGATGACCCAACAATCCCACTACTAGGCATATACCCTGAGGAGGCCATAATTTAAAATGACACATGTACACCAGTGTTCATTGCAACACTATTTACAATAGCTAGGATATAGAAGCAACCTAGATGTTACCAACAGATGAATGGATAAACAGCTGTGGTACATATGTAAAATAGGATATCACTCAGCCATAAAACGGAACACATCTGAGTCAGTGCTAATGAGGTGGATGAACCTAGAGCTTTTTATACAGAGTTAAGTAAGTCAGAAATAGAAACACCTTATACTAATGTATATATATGGAATCTAAAAAGATGTTACCGATGAACCTTTATACAGAGCAGCAATGGAGATGCAGACATAGAAAACAGACTTATGGACACGGGGAAGGGTGGAAGGAGTTGTTCAGTCGCTCAGTAGTGCCCTGTTTAAAACCCTCCAATAACTTCCCACTGCATTTAATTAGAATAAAGTTCAAAAACTTGCCATAACCTAAAGGCTTTGCATGATTTGTCTCCTACCTACCTCTTTCCTATCTCAGGCAATTTTATCCCTCACCCACATTGGTTTCTCAGTTCCTAAAACACAAAAGATCTTTTCAAACTTAGAACTTTGGCACTTAAAATATTCCTTTGTCATAAGAGCTGTCTATGTATGGTTCCTTATCAGCTGCTGTCGGGTACAGTTCCTTATCAGCTCATTTCAGTTCAGTTGCTCAGTCATGTCTGATGCTTTGTGACCCCATGGACTGCAGCATGCCAGGCTTCCCTGTCCATCACCAACTCCTGGAGCTTGCTCCAACTCATGTCCATTGAGTCGCTGATGCCATCCATCTCATCCTCTGTCATCCCCTTCTCCTCCTGCCTTAAATCTTTCCCAGAATTAGGGTCTTTTCAAATGAGTCAGTTTTTAGCATCAGATGGCCAGAGTACTGGAGTTTGAGCTTCAGCATCAGTCCTTCCAATGAATATTCAGGACTGATTTCCTTTAGGATGGACTGGTTGAATCTCCTTGCAATCTAAGGGACTCTCAAGAGTCTTCTCCAACACCACAGTTCAAAAGCATCAATTCTTTGGTGCTCAGCTTTCTTTATACTGCAACTCTCAGATCCATACATTACTACTGGAAAAACCATAGCTTTAACTAGACGGACCTTTGTCAGCAAACTAATGTCTCTGCTTTTTAATATGCTGTCTAGGTTGGTCATAGTTTTTCTTCCAAGGAGCAAGCATCTTTTAATTTCATGGCTGCAGTCACCATCTGCAGTGATTTTGGAGACCAAGAAGATAACGTCTGTCGCTGCTTCCATTATTTCCCCATCCACTTGCCATGAAGTGATGGGACTAGATGCCATGATCTTCGTTTTTTGAATGTTGAGTTTTAAGCCATCTTTTTTACTCTCCTCTTTCACCTTCATCAAGAGGCTCTTTAGTTCTTTGCTTTCTGCCATAAGGGTGGTATCAACTGCATATCTGAGATTATTAATATTTCTCCCAGCAATCTTGGTTCCAGCCTGTGCTTCATTTCCATGATGTACTCTGTGTAGATCCATGATGCCCAGCATTTCGCATGATGTACTCTGTGTAGAAGTTAAATAAGCAGGGTGACCTTATACAGCCTTGATGTACTCCTTTCCCGACAGGGAACCAGTCCACTGTTCCAGGTTTGGTTCTAATTGTTGCTTCTTCACCAGCATACAGATTTCTCAGGAGGCAGGTAAGATGGTCTGATATTTCCATCTCTTGAAGAATTTTCCATAGTTTGTTGTGATCCACACAGTCAAAGGCTTTAGTATATTCAATGAAGCAGAAGTAGATGTTTTTCTGGAATTCTCTTGCTTTTTCTATGATTCAACGCATGTTGGCAATTTGATCTCTGGTTCCTCTGCCTTTTCTAAAACCAGCTTGAACATCTGGAAGTTCTCGGTTCATGTATCATTAAAGCCTAGGTTAGAGAATTTTGAGCATTACTTTACTAGCATGTGAGATGAGTGCAATTGTGCGGTAGTTTGAGCATTCTTTGGCATTGCCTTTCTTTAGGATTGGAATGAAAACTGACCTTTTCCAGTCCTGTGGCCACTGCTGAGTTTTCCAAATTTGCTGGCATATTGAATGCAGCACTTTCACAGCATCATGTTTCAGGATTTGAAATAGTTCAACTGGAATTCCATCGCCTCCACTAGCTTTGTTTGTAGTGATCCTTCCTAAGGCCCACTTGACATCATATTCCAGGATATCTGGCTCTAGGTGAGTGATCACACTATCGTGGTTTTCTGGGTCATGAAGATCTTTTTTGTATAGTTCTTTTGTGTATTCTTGCCACCTCTTCTCAATATCTTCTGTTAGGTCCATACAATTTCTGTCCTTTATTGTGCCCATCTTTGCATGAAATGTTTCATTGGTATCTCTAATTTTCTTGAAGAGATCTCTAGTCTTTGCCATTCTATTGTTTTCCTCTATTTCTTTGCATTGTTCATTGAGGAAGGCTTTCTTATTTCTCCCTACTACTCTTTAGAACTCTGCATTCAGATGGGTGTATCTTTCCTTTTCTCCTTTGCCTTTAGCATCTCTTCTTTTCTCAGCTATTTGTAAGGCCTCTTCAGACAACCATTTGTCTTTTTTGCATATTTTTTCCTTGGGGATGGTTTTGATCACCGCCTCCTGTACAATGTTATGATCCTCCATCCATAGTTCTTTATGCACTCTCTCTATCAGATCTAATCCCTTCAATCTCCTCACCACTTCCACTAGAAAGGAAAGGGTTGGACAAATGGAGACAGTAGCATGGAAACATATATATTAACATATGTAAAACTCATAGCCAGTGGGAATTTGTTGTATGACTTAGGGAACTCAAACAGGGCTCAGTGACAACCTAGAGGGGTGGGATGGAGTGAGAAGTGGGAAGGAGGCTCAAAAGGAAGAGGACATATGTACACCTATGGCTGATTCATATTGATATATGGCAGAAACGAACGCAATATCGTAATTACCCTTCAACTAAAAATAAATTAAGAAAAAAATGTTAGTGAATTCTTTCCAGAATTTTATATGCATAGGTATTCATCACGGTTGAGGAATACTACATGTATAATTTCATAGTCTGTTCTTTTTTTTTTACTATCGTGACACAGAATTGCCTTAGATTATTCAAACTCTGTAGATGTCCTTTTCATTATAGGGGACTGGAGCGCAAAAGTAGGAAGTCAAGAGATACTGGGAATAACAGGCAAATTTGGCCTTGAAGTACAAAACAAAGCAGGTCAAAGGCTAACAGAGTTTTGCCAAGAGAACACAGTGGTCATAGCAAACTCCGTCTTCCAACAACACAAGAGAAGACCCTACACATGGACATCACAGATGGTCAATACCGAAATCAGGTTGATTATATTCTTTGCAGCCAATGATGGAGAAGCTTTATACAGTCAGCAGAAACAAGACTAGGAGCTGACTGTGGCTCAGATCATGAACTCCTTATTGTCAAATTCAGACTTAAATTGAAAAAAGTAGGGAAAACCTCTAGACCATTCAGGTATGACCTAAATCAAATACCTTACAATTATACAGTGGAAGTGAGAAATAGATTTAAGGGATTAGATCTGATAGAGTGCCTGAAGAACTATGGACAGAGGCTCGTGACATTGTACAAGAGGCAGTGATCAAGGCCATTCCCAAGAAAAAGAAATGCAAAAAGGCAAAATGATTGTCCAAGGAGGCCTTACAAATAGTTGAGGAAAGAAGAGAAGTAAAAAGGAAAGATATACGCATTTGAATACAGAGTTCCAAAGAATATCAAGGAGAGATAAGAAAGCCTTCCTCAGTGATCAGTGCAAAGAAATAGAGGAAAATAATAGAATGGGAAAGACTGGAGATCTCTTCAAGAAAATTAGAGATACCAAGGGAACATTTCATGCAAAGATGGGCACAATAAAGGACAGAAATTGTATGGACCTAACAGAAGATATTAAGAAGAGGTGGCAAGAATACACAGAAGAGCTATACAAAAAAGATCGTCATGACCCAGAAAACCACGATGGTGTGATCACTCATCTAGAGCCAGATATCCTGGAATGTGACGTCAAGTGGGCCTTAGGAAGAATCACTACAAACAAAGCTAGTGGAGGCGATGGAATTCCAGTTGAGCTACTTCAAATCCTAATAGATGATTGTGAAAGTGCTACACTCAATACGCCAGCAAATTTGGAAAACTCAGCAGTGGCCACAGGATTGGAAAAGGTCAGTTTTCATTCCAATCCTAAAGAAAAGCAATGCCAAAGAATGTTCAAACTACCGCACAATTGCAATCATCTCACACGCTAGCAAAGTAATGCTCAAAATTCTCCAAGCCAGGCTTCAATAGTATGTGAACTGTGAACTTCCAGATGTTCAAGCTGGATTTAGAAATGGCAGAGGAACCAGAGATCAAATTGCCAACATGCGCTGGCTCATCGAAAAAGCAAGAGAATTCCAGATAAACATCCACTTCTGCTTCATTGACTACGCCAAAGCCTTTGACTGTGTAGATCACAACAAACTGTGAAAAATTCTTCAAGAGATAGAAATACCAGACCACCTTACCTGCCTCCTGAGAAATCTGTATGCAGGTCAGGAAGCAACAGTTAGAACTGGACATGGAACAACAGACTGGTTCCAAATAGGGAAAGGAGTACATCAAGGCTATATAAGGTCACCCTGCTTATTAAACTTCTATGCAGAGTATATCATGTGAAATGCTGGGCTGGAACCAAGATTTCTGGGAGAAATATCAATATCCCCAGATATGCAGATGACACCACCCTTATGGCAGAAAGTGAGGAGGAACTAAAGAGCCTCTTGATGAAACTGAAAGAGGAGAGTGAAAAAATTGGCTTAAAACTCAACATTCAGAAAACTAAAATCAAGGGGTCTAGTTCCATCACTTCATGGCAAATAGATGGGGAAACAATGGAAATAGTGAGAGACTTTATTTTCTTGGGCTCCAAAATCACTGCAGATGGTGACTGCAGCCATGAAATTAAAAGATGCTTGCTCCTTGGAATAAAAGCTATGACCAACCTAGACAGCATATTAAAAAGCAGAGACATTACTTTGCCAACAAAGGTCTGTCTAGTCAAAGCTATGGTTTTTCCAATAGTCATGTATGGATGTGAGTTGGACTATAAAGAAAGCTGAGCACTGAAGAATTGATGCTTTTGAAATGTGGTGTTGGAGAAGACTCTTGAGAGTCCCTTAGACTGCAAGGAGATCCAACCAGTCCATCCAAAAGGAAATCAGTCCTGAATACTTATTGGAAGGACTAATGTTGAAGCTGAAACTCCAGTACTCTGGCCATCTGATGCTAAGAACTGACTCATTTGAAAAGATCCTGATGCTGGGAAAGATTGAAGGCGGGAGGAGAAGGGGACGACAGAGGATGAGATGGTGCGATGGCATCACCGACTCGATGGACATGAGTTTTGAGTAAGCTCCAGGAGTTGGTGATGGACAGGGAAGCCTGGCATGCTGCAGTCCATGGGTTCGCAACGAGTCAGAGATGACTGAGTGACTGATCTGCACTGAACTGAAACTTTCAATAGTGGCTGTATGTTTTGTTTAAATTATTTATTTATTTAAGGCTGCATTCAGCTTTGTTGGTACATTTGGGGTTTCTCTTGTTGGGACAAGTAGGGCTACTTTCTAGTTGCAGTGCAAGGGTTTCTCATTGTGGTTGCTTCTCTTATTGTGGAGCACGGGCTCTAGGGCTTCAGTAGTTGTGACGCATGGGTTTAGTTGCCCCATGTCATGTGGAATCTTCCCGGAACAGGGATCAACCTGTGTCCCCTTCACTGGCAGGTGGATTCTTAACCAAGGGACCACCAGGAAAGCCCGTGGCTGTATGTTTTATCCTCGGATGAAATTGATTTGTTCTAAATCCTAAATTTATTCATTCATTTAAGAAATGTTCATTAAAATTTTTATTTATTCACTTAGAAGCTCAATGCTTAATGCATTTTTATTTCTTTAGCTATTCTCCAGTTGTTATTCACGCAATTCATTTCTTATTTCTTAGCATTTTTAAAGACTTAGGCCTGAGATGAAAATAGGGAGTCAGATTTAAGAAGAGGGTTGAAAAAGTACTCGGAGAGGAATTTAGGCTGAATGAATGAGCTAATGGAGAGGGCCCAGTGAAAGCTTCCTTCCCACCACTGAGGCATCCCAGGGTATTTTATGCAAACCCAGGAATTATTCATAGGCAAAGAAATCTTTGTGGCATGGTATTATGTAAGATAATGGTGGTGATTCAGTAACTCCTCCACCATTTCTGGAATTGACCAAATGCCTTCCTCATTCTTGCGTTCTGATAATACACGGCCTACCCCTGGCCAACACCTGCAGAGCTAGTGGCTGTTGGGTTAGGAAAGGGAAGTGCCAACTTATGGGGAAATGTGAGGCACAGCTCTTTCAGCAGGGTGAATGGAGCCATTTTGCCTGCATGCTCAATCACTCAGTCATGTCCTCGCTTTCCAACCCCATGGATGAAGCCTGCCAGGCTCCTCTGTCTGTAGGATTTTTCAGGCAAGAATACTGGAATGGGTTGCCATTTCCTACTCCAGGGGATCTTCCCAACCAAAGGATCAAACCTGTGTCTTCTGCAACTCATGCTTTGGCAGGCAGTTTCTTTACCATAGTGCTACCTGGGTAGCCCAGAGCCATTTTAGCCCCAGCTAAAAGTCTTAAGGTTTGACTCAGGTAGGGATGAATATGTAGTCTATTTTCAGAACCATCCCCATGGGATGAACCCTTCTGGTGCATCTATCCCCTTTCCGGTGTTCTCTTCTTTGACTACAGTGCAGGAGCAACAGATATGCCTACTCTAAAATGCCTTCTCTTGCCGCTGGAACATTCTCAGTAAAGCGTCTAAGCCATGCCTGAGCTTGGTGAGAGTGCTCATACTGTGTTCTTGTTTTTCTCTGTCTTCAGGATTCAGCTGTAGGTGATGTGTAGAAGCTCAGTTTGTCAAAGACTCTATTACACAAATGTCTTTGGTAGTTCAAATGATAAAAAATCTGCCTGCAATGCAGGAGACACAGGTTAGATCCCTGGGTCAAGAAGATCCCCTGGAGGAGGGTGTGGCAACCCACTCCAGTATTCTTGCCTGGAGAATTGCATGGACAGAGGAGCCTGGCGGGCTACAGTCCATGGGGTCACAAAGAGTCGGAGAGGACTGAGAAACTAACACTTAACTGCCACACAATCTTTATAGATAGAGTGTTACCCTAAGAAGGACAATTATCTGATAAATAACTCCCAGATGAAACACTCGGAGATATCCTGAAAGATAAATAGAAGCATGTGACATCATAGAAGCTTACAGATTTAATACTGAAAGTAGCTGGAGTTCATATATACCTTGTGTTGCAATAGATATTTCCCTGAGAATCTGGAGAAAATCAAGAATTATAGAAGGTAAGAGCACAGGCTTTGAAGTCTGTGTCTGGGTTTGAACTTGGCTCTCAGTTTCTTGGCAGCTGTTTGACTCTGGGCAATTTATTTAATCTAAAGGCTTGATTTCTTCATCTACATGAGATATGAGATTATTTTAAGAATACCTCCTCATAGATGAGTGAATGAGATAACATATATGAAGCTCTTATCTGGCACATATAAGCACTCAGTAAATAGTAACTGTTATTAAGTAGAGTGGAAGTGATTTTAAAATTAATTTGGTCAACATATATTAATTGAGCACTCTCAGAGGCAGGGCCTTATACTTTATCTCTCACATGAACTGGGTTTTTTGATATGGGGTCATTTATATTAAAATGATAACTTTACGTTTTTCAAAACAGTAGATTTGTTACTGCTACTGCTACTGCTAAGTCACTTCAGTCGTGTCCAACTCTGTGTGACCCCATAGACGGCAGTCCACCAGGCTCCCCCGTCCCTGGGATTCTCCAGGCAAGAACACTGGAGTGGTTTGCCATTTCCTTCTCCAATGCATGAAAGTGAAAAGTGAAAGTAAAGTCGCTCAGTCTTGTCCGACCCTCAGTGACCCCATGGATTGCGGCCTACTAGGCTCCTCCATCCATGGGATTTTCCAGGCAGGTCCAGATTTGTTACATTATCCACTAACTCTTAAGCAAGTCTCAAAGGCTCCTCCAAAAAAATAGAAAAACTGTGAGCCCACTGTTTAATTCTTTAAGCGAACAGTATTTACTACTTATTTATCTACTCTAAAGAGAAATTTCCACATGGAAGCAACCTAACTGTCCATCAACAGAGGAATGGATAAAGAAGATGTGGTACATATAAATAATGGAATATTACTCAGCCAGAAAAAGGAATGAAATAATGCCATTTGCAGAGATGTGGATAGACCTACAGACTGTCATACAGAGTGAAGTAAGTCAGAAAGAGAAAAACCAACATCATATAGTATTGTTTATAAGTGAAATCTAGAAAAACAGTACAGATGAACTTATTTGCAAAGCAGAAACAGAGACACAGATGTAGAGAACAAACTTACGGACACCACTTGGGAAAGAGGTGGTTGGGTGAACTGAGAGATTGAGGTTGACATACACACACTACTATATATAAAACAGATAACTAATAAGAACCTAGTGTATACAGCACAGGGAACTCTACTCAATGCTTTGTGGTGATCTAAATGGGAAGGAAATCTAAAAAAGAGGGGATATACGTATAAAAACCATAGCCTTGACTAGACGGACCTTTGTTGGCAAAGTAATGTCTCTGCTTTTTAATATGCTGGTCTAGGTTGGTCATAACTTTCCTTCCAAGCAGTAAGAGTCTTTTAATTTCATGGCTGAAGTCACTATCCCCAGTGATTTTGGCGCCCCCAAAAATAAAGTCAGCCACTATTTCCACTGTTTTCCCATCTATTTGCCATGAAGTGATGGGACCGGATGCCATGATTTTAGTTTTCTGAATGTTGAGCTTTAAGCCAACTTTTCACTCTCCTCTTTCACCTTCATCAAGAGGCTCTTTAGTTCTTCTTCACTTTCTGCCATAAGG
>NW_011494826.1:10026942-10037551 GCF_000754665.1 Bison bison bison | reverse complement strand
CTGGGTTGGACTATAAAGAAAGCTGAGCATTGAAGAATTGATGCTTTTGAAATGTGGTGTTGGAGAAGACTCTTGAGAGTCCCTTGAACTGCAAGGAGATCCAACCAGTCCATCCTAAAGGAGATCAGTCCTGGGTGTTCATTGGAAGGACTGATGTTGAGGCTGAAACTCCAATACGCTGGCTACTTAATGTGAAGAACTGACTCATTTAAAAAGACCCTGGTGCTGGGAAAGATTGAGGGCAGGTGGAGAAGGGGATGACAGAATTTGAGATGGTTGGATGGCATCAGTGACTCAATGGACATGAGTTTGGGTAGACTCCAGGAGCTGGTGATGGACAGGGAGGCCTGGAGTGCTGTAGTCCATGGGGTCACAAAGACATGGACACGACTGAGCAACTAAACTGAACTGAACTGATGTGTACATATAACTGATTTACTTTGCTATACATCAGAAACTAACACAACATTGTAAATCAACTATACTCCAATAAAAATGAAAAAAGGAGGAATTTCCTCTCAATCACTTAGTTTTGAGGTTAATTTTTGCTACTTTTTAAAGATAAAAGTGTGTTTTTAACCCCAGAGTCCTATGCCACATATTTAAAGATGTATTCCCTTTGTATTAATGTTTTTAAGCAACTATTAATTTGGCCTCACTTGAAAGAATGCTATTAGTTCCTATAAAGAGACATCAGTTCCTTTCTAAATAAAGGTATTTTAATTTTTATCTGTCCTAAGACTGAAGTAATCCAAAGAAGATGTACAAATGGCTAATACACACATAGAAAGATCATCAACATTATTAGCCATTGGGGTAACGTAAAATTAAAACCACAGTGAGATAACATGTCATACCTACTAGGATGGATATGACTAAAAAGTATGGATTTACAAGCGTTGATGAGGATGTGAAGAAACTGGAATCCTCATACGTTGCTGGTGTGCTGTGCTTAGTCTCTCAGTCATGTCTGGCTCTTTATGACTCCATGGACTGTAGCCCACCAGGCTCCTCTATCCATGGGGATTCTCCAGGCAATAATACTGGAGTGAGTTGCCATGCCCTCCTCCAGGGGATATTCCCAACCCAGGGATGGAACCCAGGTCTACTGCATTGTAGGTAGATTCTTTACTCTCTGAGCCACCAGGGAAGCCCATACATTGCTCATGAGAATATAAAACTCATGCAGCCACTTTGGAAAACTGTTTCCCAGTTCCTCGGAGTGTTAAACGTGGAGTTAACATGATTCCACTCATAGATATACATCCAAAATCAATGAAAACATGCACTGACACAAAAACTTGTACATAAATGTTCGTAACAGCATTATTCATAAAAGCCAAAAATGAAAATAATATAAACGTCCATCAACTGATGAACAGGTAAGTAAAATGTGGTACATCAATGTATATAATGGAATATTCTTTGGCCTTAAAAAGGAATGAAATACTGATACATGCTACAATATGGATTAATCTTAAAAACACTATGCTACCCATGCACCTATGGGCATCTTATCTTTTACAAAGGAGGCAAGAATATACAATAAAGAAAAGACAGATTTTTCAGTAAGTGGTGCTGGGAAAAAATTGACAGCTATACGCAAAAGAATGAAACTAGAACACTTCCTAACACCATACCCAAAAATAAAACTCAGAATGGATTAAAGACAAATGTAAGGCCAGAAACTATAAAGCTTTTAGAGGAAAACATAGGCAGTACACTCTTTGACATAAATGACAGCAAGATCCTCTTTGATCCAACTCGTAGAGTAAAAATAAACAAAGGGGAACTAATTAAACTTAAAAGCTTTTGCACAGCAAAGGAAACAATAAACAAGATTAAAAGACAACCCTCAGAATGGGAGAAAATAATTGCAAAGGAAAGAACTGACAGAGGATTAATCTCCAAAGTTTATAAGCAGCTCATATAGCTCAATATCAGAAAAACAAACAACCCAGTCAAAAAGTGGGCAGAAGACCTAAAGAGACACCTCTCCAAAGAATATATTTGGATGTCTAATAAACACATGCAAAGATGCTTAACATTGCTCATTATTAGAGAAATGCAAATCAAAACTACAATGAGGTATCACCTCACGTCAGTCAGCATGGCCATCATCAAAAAATTTACAAACAGTAAATGCTGGAGAAGATGTGGAGAAAAGGGAACCTTTGTGCACTGCTGGTGGGAATGCAAATTGATACAGCCACTATGGAGAACAGAATGGAGATTCCTTTGAAAACTAGGAATTAAACCACCATATGACCCAGCAACCCCATTACTTGGGCATATACCCTGAGACAATCATAATTAAAAAAGACAACATGTACCCTAATATTCATAGCAGCATTATTTATAATAACTAGGACATGGAAGCAACCTAAATGTCTATTGGGCTCCAATTAAAAAAATAAAGAGAAAACTGTTAATCAAAACAAGCCAGACACAGAAGACCACATATTGTATGGTTCCATTTATACAAAATGCCCAAAATAGATTAATGAATAGATAAAAAGTAGACTAGTGGTTGCCAGGGGCTGGGAGGAGGTAGAAGGGCAGTGTTTGCTAATGGGTACAGGATTTCTTTTGGGCATGATGAAAATGTACCGGAATTAGTGATGATAGGTGGACAACTCTGCATACACTAAAAACTGCTGACTGGTACTCTTTAATAGAGTTAACTTTATGCTTTGTGAATTATATCTCAATAAGGCTGCTATTTAAAAATAAAAGACTGGGCTGGAACAGATGTAGTTGTTTTTCTGTTAACAAAAATTGCCTGCCATATACTCATGTACCAAGACATTATTACATATTATCATTATGACCTCTGCCTTTTAGTTTACGTTTACTTAGGACTTGAAAGAGGAGAATAGTGTTTTACTATTTTTAAATTCCAGAGGGTATCAAAAGACTGAAGTGAAAGAAACTAGAAGATTCCTTGAAGCAGGTTCTACATGTTTCCTCCTCAATTTTCTTAAAGCCAGGTCAGTCTGAATGCTGATTTAAGCTGAGATTATTTTAAATCCTGAAGAAAGCTGGGTTTAACTTAATTGGAGCTACTGTTTTGCACTTGTCATCTGATGAAACAATCCACCACATTGAGAAATGCTGGGCAGTATTGACCCATGCTGTTGACAACTAATAAACATCCTAAAAAGACCTGTAAGAGGACAGGAAAGAGGCTGCTTTCATAAAATTTTGCAACTCATTGGATATGGAGGCCTAGAGAATTTCAAGCTGAAATGACCAGACTATGAAGAAGTCATTGACAAGAGTTAGGAAGAAGGGCTGGGGTGCGTTCCACGGCAGACACACTGAGTGTGAGGTACTGACAAAATACTGTATATAAGCTTAGCAATTTTGGAGCCAGCAGGGAACATATTGATTATCTAGTGACCAGTTCCTTTATTTTCTTTTTTTTTTTCTTTCAGTTCCTTTATTTTCAATGAGAAATCTCAGGCTGAGTGAGGAGGAGTGTCTTGCCCAAAGTATAACTGAAAATTGATATTAGAGCTCCTAGGCTAATATTCTGAGCTCCAAATATTCGAAAATGTAGATCAGACACCTCAGAGACAAAGTGGTGCTACATGGAAAGAACGACTTGAAATCATCTGAATAGTGGGGATAGCTGACGTTATGTGACAGGATTTCTAGAGACATAAAGGATGTGGAAATCAATGACTGCAAGACAATATCAAAGAGTGAGGTCCAGTTATTCAAGCCTGGGCTTCCAGAGCAGCACCTCCTTCCTTGAACAATCAATGAAGGGCCTACGTTTCATCAGGTAGTGTGCTTGGGATACCCAGGAGGCTCAGTGGTAAAGAATCCGCCTGCCAATGCAGGAGACGCAGGTTCAATCCCTGGGTCAGGAAATTCCCTGGAGAAGGAGATGACAACCCACTCCAGTACTGTTGCTTGGGAAATCCCATGGACAAAGCAGCCTGGTGGGCTACAGTCTATGGGGTCACAGAGAGTCAGACACAACTTAGCAACTAAACAACAACAAGTGCTTGGGATACAGTGGCAGATCAAACAGGCTCCCTGCCCTTCGGGAGCTAACAGCCCAACAGCCCAAACAGATGAGCAGGCAGTTCCAGTGCCGTGTGACAGACACTGTGAGGTCAGAGAACATGGTGTTGTCAGAGCAAGTCAGACCCACAGCACCTCAGATCCAGAAAACTAATTTCACCAGTTTACCCAGAATTAACTAGGCAAGCAGGCAGGCAGGCAGGAAACAGAGAACATTAAGAAGAACATACTTTGAGAGCAAGTACTGAGCTACACCTACCAAACTCACCAGAGTTTGAAGGATAAGCTGAAATAATGAGTTAATGCTTGATAATGAAGTTTTTATCTTTCCAGCCCTGTCTTTCACTTTGTCCTCATCTTGCAGGATAACCCCTTCCCCATGCCAAAGTTCCCAAGAATGAGAAGGTTACTTGGTAAACTCAAAGTCTGAAAGAAGTAAAATTTTTAAATTCCAGAGGTAAAATTTTTAAATTAAGATAAAATTCCATTTTATCTTAAATGATAAAAGAAATATTCTTAAAGAATAACTTCAAAACCCATGAAGTTATTCCTGTCTTCAGTGGATATCAACCTTTCCAGGGACCAGAATATTCTGACTCTATCCTCAGTTAGAGCTGGATGAATAGACTCTGACAGATTGTACACTCTGGCTTCCTTTGTAAAAAATTCCATTTTGACAATCATACCTCTATAAATGCAGCCCTAACCTTTAAATGAAGATCCCCTGGAGAAGGGTATGGCAACCCACTCCAGTATTCTTGCCTGGAGAATCCCATGAACAGAGGAGCCTGGTGGGCTACAGTCCACGGGGTCGCAAAGAGTCGGACACGACTGAGCAACTTCACTTTCATATGTTCAAAATGTAGAAGTACAATAGGGTAAAGAGTGAAAAAATCTCCCTCTTGCCTTGTCCTCCAGTCACCAAGGCCCCTGCCCCAGGGTAAATTTATGTTATCCATGTCTTGTGTGCCCTTCCAGGGATACTTTATTAATTCAGTCCAAATGGGACTTCTTAAAAATTGCATCTTTCTTTAAATTACATTCCAGTCATGATAATATATTTTAGTCACCTGTTTGAAATTAAGTAATCTCACTTTTTTTCTGATCTAATTTGAGAGATATCCTGTCTCTTATAAACTAAAGATACAAATGTCTCAGCATGGGTAACTTCCACCGATCACCAACCTCACATGTGTGTGTGTGTGCGTGTGTGTGTTAGGGGTTCACAGAATATCTGTATCTCTAAGTTTTAGGAATACATTATGCTTGCTTCCTATGCATAGATTCTGATACTGAAATAATGAATTCTTAAAATAAGCTCTTATGTTACTTATTTTCTTGACCCAATGACTATGCAAGCTTTTTAATTTAATCTCAGGACACATTTCAAAAATACCTTACTTTGTTGGTTGGAACCAGGTAGAGGTGGGCATATCCCCAAAGCAACAGTAATGAGAGAGAAACTGAAAGAATCATTTGCCATACTTCTGATGTATTTTGTATTCTCTCCCCTCTTACCTGCCCCCATCCAGCCACATTACCATAAATTATGCCTTTAGATTAACTTACAGGAGTATATTACTATTAGACATGAATATGTATAACCATATTATGCATATTCATAATATTGTTCTTATTCATAATTTAAAGAAAGATAAGAAACTTCCATAAGCCTCTTATCTTTCTCCATCAGAGGGCAGACAGACTGAAAACCACATTCACAGAAAACTAACCAATCTGATCACATGGACCACAGCTTTGTCTAACTCAATGAAACTATGAGCCATGCCATGTAGGGCCACCCAAGACGGAGGGGTCATGGTGCAGAGTTCTGACAAAATGTGGTCCACTGGAGAAGGAAATGGCAAATCACTTCAGTATTCTTGCCTTGAGAACCCCATGAACAATATGAAAAGACAAAAAGATAGGACACTGAAAGATGAACTCCCCAATCGGTAGGTGCCCAATATGCTACTTGAGATCAGTGGAGAAATAACTCCAGAAAGAATGAAGACATGGAGCCAAAGCAAAACCAACAACTAGTTGTGGATGTTACTATTTCCAAATTCAGATTTAAATTGAAGAAAGTGGGGAAAACCACTAGACCATACTGTGGAAGTGAGAAATAGATTTAAGGGACAAGATCTGATAGACAGAGTGCCTGATGAACTACGGACAGACATTCGTGACATTGTACAGGAGACAGGGATTAAGATCATCCCCAAGAAAAAGAAATGCAAAAAAGCAAAATGGTTGTCTGAGGAGGTCTTACAAATAGCTGTGAAAAGAAGAGAAGTGAAAAGCAAAGGCGAAAAGGAAAGATATATGCATTTGAATGCAGAGTTCCAAAGAATAGCAAGGAGAGATAAGAAAGCCTTCCTCAGCGATCAATGCAAAGAAATAGAGGAAAACAATAGAATAGGAAAGACTAGAGATCTCTTTAAGAAGGTTAGAGATACCAAGGGAATATTTCATGCAAAGATGGGCTCAATAAAGGACAGAAATGGTACGGATCTAACAGAAGCAGAAGATATTAAGAAGAGGTAGCAAGAATACACAAAAGAACTATACAAAAAATATCTTCATGACCCAGACAATCAAGATGATGTGATCACTCACCTAGAGCCCAACATCCTGGTATGTAAAGTGGGCCTTAGGGAGCATCACTAAAAACAAAGCCTGTGGAGGTGATGGAATTCCAGTTGAACTCTATTTCAAGTACTAAAAGATGATGCTGTGAAAGTGCTGCACTCAATACGCCAGCAAATTTGGAAAACTCAGCAGTGGCCACAGGAATGGAAAAGGTCAGTTTTCATTCCAATCCCAAAGAAAGGCAATGTTAAAGAATGCTCAAACTACCACACAACTGCACTCATTCTCACATGCTAGCAAAGTAATGCTCAAAATTCTTCAAGCGAGACTTCAATAGTACGTGAACCAAGAACTTCCAGATGTTCAAGCTGGATTTAGAAAAGGCAGAGGGACCAGAGATCAAATTGCTAACATCCGCTGGATCATCGAAAAAGCAAGAGAGTTTCAGAAAAACATCTATTTCTGCTTTATTGACTATGCCAAAGCCTTTGACCGTGTGGATCACAATAAACTGTGGAAAATTCTTCAAGAGATGGGAATACCAGACCACCTGACCTGCCTCTTGAGAAATTTGTATGCAGGTCAGGAAGTAACAGTTAGAACTGGACATGGAACAACAGACTGGTTCCAAATAGGAAAAGGAGTACGTCAAGGCTGTGTATTGTCACCCTGCTTATTTAACTTATATGCAGAGTACATCATGAGAAATGCTGGGCTGGAAGAAGCACAAGCTGGAATCAAGATTGCCAGGAGAAATATCAATAACCTCCGATATCCACCCTTATGGCAGAAAGTGAAGAACTAAAGAGCCTCCTGATGAAAGTGAAAGAGGAGAGTGAAAAAGCTGGCTTAAAACTCAACATGCAGAAAAGTAAGATCATGGCATCTGGTCCCATCACTTCATGGCAAATACATGGGGAAACAGTGGGAACAGTGACAGACTTCATTTTGGGGGGCTCCAAAATCACTCCAGATGGTGATTGCAGCCATGAAATTAAAAGACGTTTGCTCCTTGGAAGACAAGTTATGACCAACCTAGACAGCATATTAAAAAGCAGAGACATTACTTTGTCAACAAAGGTCCGTCTAGTCAAAGCTATGGTTTTTCCAGTAGTCACATGTGGATGTGAGAGTTGGACTATAAAGAAAGCTGAATGCCAAAGAATTGATGCCTTTGAACTGTGGTGTTGGAGAAGACTCTTGATAGTCTCTTGGACTGTAAGGATATCCAACTAGTCTACCCTAAAGGAAATCATTCCTGAATATTCATTGGAAGGACTGATGCTGAAACTGAAACTCCAATACTTTGGCCATCAGCTCTGATGAGAAGAACCAACTTATTTTTGAAAAGACCCTGATGCTGGGAAAGATTGAAGGTGGAAGGAGAAGGGGACGACAGAGGATGAGATTGTTATACGGCATCACCAACTCAATGGACATGAGTTTGAGTAAACTCTGGGAGTCACTGATGAATAGGGAAGACTGGCCTGCTTCAGTCCATGGGGTTGCAAAGAGTCGGACACTACTGAGCGACTGAACTGATGCATAACCGTTAGCTACGAGACCACCAAGATTTTTGACATGTACTGGTTCAGTTAAAAGTTATTTGTGTCACATCAACCTATTACCAATGAGAGATAAAAAGGCATTTTCATTTCTATGGAAAAAGCAGCAACCAAAGACCAAGGCAATAGGTATTATATCACCAACAATACTGTGGAGAATTGGCTCAGTAGTACACAAACAAACCAGTTTGGAAGACTTGTGCTTCTAACTGATGAGGTCAATTTGAAAATTGCTACAGAAACTTTTTCAAGGCAAAATAATAATAATAAATTAATAAACAGGAAAGAAAGGGTGAGAAAGTGCTTTGTTTTTATAGCAGTACGACTAGTTTGGGGGACGCGATCCATACACCTTGTACAACTTTCTCTGGTTTCCAGGAGACAAGGGGATGTTCTATGACTATAATAAGAGGTTGTTTTTTTTTTTAATGCAAATCTTAAAACACCCTGGCCTTATTATATCCAGACATTCTCAGTTCTTACCTCTACAAAATTAAAATGGTGTCTTTAATGAGGGACATGTGGATGTCCTCAGATCTCAGACAAAAATGGAACTGAGTAATGTCCCCAGTGGCTCAGATGGTAAAGAATCTGCCTGCAATGCAGGAGACCATCCTGGGTCAGGAAGATCCCACAGAGAAGGGCATGGCAACCCACTCCAGTATTATTGCCTGGAGAATTCCATGGACAGAGGAGCCTGACAGGCTACAGTCTATGGCGGTGCAAAAGAGTCAAACATGACTGAGCAACTCACACACATACATACAGTGTCACTATCACTTGTATAGACTTCCTGTCCCCTTACATCCCTTTGTTGAGGAGCAACAACACATCTCTGGCCACACTAAGTACACTGAGAGAATTAGACCTTAGACGTGGCAGCATTTGATCGTAGCGAGAAGGCATTTTGTAAACTTTGAGAAATGTTGAGATTTCCAAAACCCTTTACTAGAAAGGTGAAAGAATTTGATCCCAGGTCACAAAGCAAGTGAATAGCAAACCTAAGACAGGAACCTAGGTTTACTGGCTCCTTTCACCCGATTCGGAGAAGGCAATGGCACCCCACTCCAGTACTCTTGCTTGGAGAACCCCATGGACCGAGGAGCCTGTTAAGCTGCAATCCATGGAGTCGCTAAGAGTCAGACACGACTGAGCGACTTCACTTTCACTTTTCACTTTCATGCATTGGAGAAGGAAATGGCAGCCCATTCCAGTGTTCTTGCCTGGAGAATCCCAGGGACGGGAGAGCCTGGTGGGCTGCCATCGATAGGGTCACACAGAGTTGGAAACGACTGAAGTGACTTAGCATTCACCCGATTATCACATTCCGAGGCCTCCTTAGTGTTAGAGTTGTTGAAATACTACCTCGAATTCATATAGCTCTTAGTGCTACATTAAATTCTATGTTACAGTCTCTCCTTTTGGCCCAGTTGTGTGCTGGAGACAATAAATGCAATTGTTCACCCTTTGAGGATAAGAAGATTGCAACTCAAGAAGACACAAAGTAGTCTATGACAGAGTCAAGACCAGAACCCAGTTTTCCCAACTCCCTCTCCCTGGCTGTTTCCACAGTGCTATCCTGCTTGTCTTAGAGCCTTCTGTCAGTGAAGTGGAAAACAAGTGTGAGACACCAGAATTTAAAAGAGAGCTCATTAAAAAAAAAAAAAAAATTACATTATTTTGTAGGTACTGACATGAAATACTCAAATCTCTGTGTCTCTCCTGTCCTTCTAGCAATTTAAACGTTAAAGCAAGTTCTCCAGTTCTACACAAATCCACAGCAATTAAAACCTCGCACTCTTAGGGTTGCTGCTTTCGTAACAAAGGTACCCTTATCAAATTGAAACAAAAATTTAAATACATAAAATCGAAGGGAAAAGGAAAAAACTCTGCGGTCCTCCCTTGTTTCTGGCCCACATTTATCTCTGTTCTCCTGAGTTTCTCAAGCCAGGGGCACACGGCCAATGACTATTGGAAAGGCACGTATTCCGAAGAACACCCAACCGGCTAGTGGGTGGACAGCGCAGCACCCCAGGAGAGGATGACTGGAGTTCCAGACCTAGTCCCCTCTAATCTGCATCCCGGTGTTGTTCTAAGAAGCTCCCAAATCTTGAGGTGGTTTCGTTCACTGCAAAATGGGGGGACTTGGTCAGCCTATGCACCGAGATGAACTTAAATTTGAGGCTGTACTCATTCTTTGCATATTTAAATCCATACATGTGAATTTAAAATTATATATATATATCATTACATAACCTCCTCAGAAGTAGCGTCTCCCTCTCCGTCGTTCGGGGGGCCCCGACAGGCCACTGCACAAGTCAGTGGGCGGATCAACAGGCTAACAAAAGGTCAGTTCGAAGGTCTCGCCGACTCGCCCCCGCGCCCCCGCGCCCCCGCGGTCCGCGCAGTTCCTAACT
>NW_011494826.1:9997961-10026842 GCF_000754665.1 Bison bison bison | reverse complement strand
CGCTCTCAGAAGGCTCGGGCGGAGGCAGCCGAGTTCCGGACACGGTCGGCGTGAGGACCAGGCGGGCGCGGGGCGATGCTGCGGGTGCGGTGTCTGCGCGGCGGGAGCCGCGGTGCCGAAGCGCTGCACTACATCGGGTCTCGGGTGCGTGCGCCGCCGCCTCGTCCGGCGGCCGCGTGCTCTCCCCCTCTCCTTCCCTCGATGTCCCCCGCCAGCTTTGCCCGACAGTGTCCTTTCTGGGTCCCCTCGGAAGCTCCGCTTCAAGAGCCTCCGCCGCCTGCCGGGAGCTCGGCGGTGTCCCTGGGGAAGGGGGCGTGCGTTGGGGCCACACCCGGTGGACACCGCTGCTGTCTGAGCAGGGGGCGCCGCCCTCCCCAACCGGATGGGGGTGGGGTGAAAAGCAACACCTCTGAGTGAAAGGGTGGGCTTGGGGGTGGGGGCGCCGGGGGTAGGCAGAGAGCTCGGCAGGGGTGCAGAGCGGACTGACGGGAGAAGGGGCGGAGTGGGGCTCGGGGACAGAGGGGGAGCGAGCAGGCCCGTTCCAAGTCCTGCGACGCGAGAGGAGTCGGAGCGAGTTCGATCTTCACCCAGATTTCTGGCGGGTCCTGCCCTCTGCTTACCTGATATGCAGGCACGCGCCTGCAGACCCTCCCTAGCTCCTGGGGCTGGAATAGTCGGGCTGTTTGGCTTCCCCCTGCAACTGGCTTCAGAACAGCTGTCACTCCCTCTTGTTTTGGTCTCCAACCTGGCTCCCCTTCTGTCTCCTTCCAAAGACTTTTAACAAAGATTTGGGGGCGGAGGGAGGGCGAGGTTTGTCCTGCGTATAAGGGACTCTCCCTCCTCTAGAATTTATAGGCTCTACATTTTCAAAAGGCTTTTCTGAAGTTCTTAGATTTCCTTTCCAGTCGTTTAAATTTGTACCTGGGTTAGTTAATCCTTATCTTGGCTAGGGTACTATGGACCATCTGCAAAATGCAGCCCGTGGCACTTGGTCACTCTCTCATAATTGCAGTGCCAAAGAATGTGAAGTGTATGTCAGTGAGGAGAAATTTATGGCTTGAAACTGATTATTCTAAAAGATAAAGTCCTTTACAAATGTTTCTATATTTTCATTTGAGGAGGTGGGGAAACTTTAATATTAGTAACCTTTGATCTGGAGGCTCCCTCCCCCAGCTGGACTTGGCAGGGAGGTTGCTTTCCGTGGCTTTCTGGGAAGAAGGGTGACCCATCACCCACAGAATAAGTGCTTAAAGCTTGATTGCAGAAAACTATTCTGAGATATAAATTAGGGTGTATGGTCTTTAGGGACAAAATATTCTGAGGAGTTTTAAAGAGTTATTCCAACTAAAAAAAAAATAGGTTTAAAGGTACATGTATAAATAAACAAGAAAGTACAATCTCCTGTAACCCCACTACCCACCAATAGGCTAACATCTCAGTTTACATTCTCTGCAAAGATTTTAAATGCCTGACTGTGTTAGCCTGGGTTTTCATCCCACTTCTGCTTCTCCCTCCCACAAGTACTGTACAGGACCACACAATAATCTCTTCTTTGTTCTTGGAAGCTTGGAAGAACTGTAACGGGATGGGTGCAGCGAACTTTCCAGAGCACCCAGGCAGCTACGGCTTCCTCCCGGAATTCCTGTGCAGCTGATGACAAGGCCACTGATCCTCTGCCCAAGGACTGCCCTGTCTCCTCTTTCAACGAATGGGACCCCTTAGAGGAAGTGATCGTGGGCAGAGCAGAAAATGCCTGTGTTCCACCGTTCACTGTGGAGGTGAAGGTAAAGCAAGGGTTTCCCATGTCTGTGTGGGTTCACTGTCTGCCGTCTGGCTTCTGCCCCCACTCCTCTGGAAATGCATTCTCTCTAGCTTACTCAGGACCACCCAAATCCAGTGACTGATGTTACCTTACTTGGCATCTCTGCAGTATTTGACATCATTTACTCCAGGGATTACTCCCTCCCTTCAGGTTCCGTGAGACCTTTTCTGAGGGTGGGGGAGTGGATATTAGTTTTTTCACTGTTTCTCACATCACCTTCTTTTACTGTCTATAATGTTGGGGTTGAACCGAATTTCACTTATAGCTGTTCTCACAGTTTCATTCCACACGTTCACTCTGGTCCAGATCTCTCTCCTAAATTCTGTCCATATAAACACGCTAAATTTCTTATTGGATGTTGCCACCAGACCTCAAATGTGGCATATGTGAGTTCAGCTACCAGCCACTCTGCGAAACTGGGGCCTTCTTCATTCCTTTCTTTCAGCTTTTAGCATTCCTATTTATTCAAGCTAAACATCAAAGAATCATCTTTTAGTTCTCCTTCAGTCACATCCTGCACATCCATTCTCCAAGATCTAACAAGTCTTTTGTCAAAATGAACCTTAGCTCCATCTCTCTGCTACTACCTTAGGTCAGGATCTCATCTGCTGCCTGAACTGTTGCACTTAACTCCTAACTGTATTGTGTGTGTGTTAGTCAATCAGTCGTGTCCAACTCTTTGTGACCCCATGGATTGTAGCCCACCAAGCTCCTTTGTCCATGTCATTTTCCAGCAAGGATACTGGGGTGGGTTGCCATTTCCTTCTCCAGGGAATCTTCCCAATCCAGGGACTGAACCCGGGTCTCCCACATTGCAGGCAGATTCTTTACCATCTGAGCCACCAGGGAAGTTAACTCCTAACTGGTCTCCCTTACTTGCTGTACTATCTAAACTACCTCCAGCTTCTGTCAGAGTGATTTTTTAAAACCAGAATTCAGTGTTGTTACTCATCTGCTTCTGTCAGTCCTCTATTTTGCCAGCCTCTCGCCTCTTAGTAATTTCCCCCAGTTTTCAGCAGACTTTCTAAGATAACCATATAAACAACCAAACCAAACTGTTCCCTAAACAAGCCTCAGGCCTTTGCTTCCACACAGAACTCTCCCACATACCTTCCTGCACTCCTTTTGTCTGCAGTTTAAACCTCCTCCTCTTCCTTCCTAGTTCCCATGGCACCTCCCACGAAGCCTTCCAAGATTTCCCTGGCAACAAGTAATATCTTCCCTTTTAAAAACTCATAGTGCTCTTTATTTGTAATATTTTTATGACCAGAGCCTCCGTGGGCTGGTGTTCTAGTTATATACGGCATAACAGTTCCATCCACACTGCAGGCACAGTCTAGGCTTCCATTAATAATAGGTTAGGAATATATCTTCGGTACACTTAAATTCCTCCTGAATGTTAACATATTATTTGTAAGGTGGGTTGAGGAATTAAACAGAAATCATCATCATCAGGTATGTTGCCTATCTTGTATCAGGGCTTCAGAGTTACTAGAACAAAAAAACTTCCTTTCCATCTGGAGAGAGGATATTTATGATGTTTATGTTTAGCAACTGAAATTGTTACTCTGTATCTTATGGTAACTAACTGACAAGGCAGTTGAATTCAAGTGTCAGGAGAGGGAAGGGAAAAATGGTGACCAAGTGCTGGACAATTAGGAAGTCTTCCTAAAGGAAGAAAATAATTCTTGAGTTAGACCTTGAAGAGAAGGCTTCTGATTGTTCTGAAACTACCTTTGGTTCTGATATGTGAAATTTGATGAACAGATGAATTTATGTACCATCCACATGTTTTAAAAAGGGGCATGATCTTTTAAAAGTCTTTTCTTAGAAGGACTTCTCATCACCTAACCATTTTAATTGTGTTGGTCACGCAATTGTGTCCGACTCTTTGCGACCCCATGGACTGTAGCCCGCCAGGCTCCTCTGTCCATGGAATTCTCCAGGCAAGAATACTGAAGTGGACTGGATGAAATTAAATGTCAAATTCAGGTGTAGTTTATCCTTCTATTTGTCTTTAGAATGATTGACTTTTATATCATGTGATCTTATGGGATTGGACTTCTAAGACATTATTTTGAGTTCTTTGTTATTTGATTTATGACCTTATATTTTGGAATTTCATGGGCTTTTGGAAGGTGTGCTAGGCTAAAGTCAGGAGACCAGGACTGAATTAGTTATCTGATAAAAGCTTATTAGCTAATCTCAATTAATCAGCTGTTTGACCTTGTGATCTTGATTCCACAAATTTCTGGGCCTCACTAAAATGAAGATATTAAATGGTTTGCTATCCATCCAGTGAGATTAAATACGAAGGTAAAGGGTTAGATGGGAATTATTTTTAAAGGAAAAAACTACAGCTCATTATAGTTGTATGGATGCAGTTTGCCAAGTCCATTGAGGATGTAATGATTGTAAATAGTAGTAGCATTAGCAGTACTGATTTCATTCATTTCTCTGGTTATTTCTGCTTTATGCCACATATGAAACTAGGTATTGAGAGAGAAGAAATTAAATCTAAGACTAGAAGGCAACATCTTACCTTCTAGTTGGAGGAAAATGACAGCTATATAAAGCAGTTTGGGACCAGTAAAATATAAAATAATGTAGTAAACTATAGGTAGTTATAGCATAAGGTATGCTGGAAGGTATAAGTGCTAGAGAAATGTTATGGGAATGAGGAACATAGTCATCAGGAAGCACAAGTTTTGAAAGCTGTATGGCTTTTTATTCTGCAAAACATAGTGAATACTTTCGATCAAATATGTGTTTTTTGCTTTTGCTTTTTTTTTAAATAATGCCCTTGATGAAAGGACTAAATTTTAAAAATATAAAGTCGATCAAGGTTAATGTCATGTAAGTTTGCAGCTGGATAAATAATAAGTTAATATTGAGATTTCCTTACCTTCCAAAGACAGTGTTTAAAATTTATTTGGCAAATACCTCTGAAGGATTTTAGGCTCTGAATGACTATCCAGTTTTTAGGAATACAGCCACATCTCTGCAACAGATTATTAAAAAATCACATGCTAAGCATTTATTATAGTGTTTTTTTTTAATCTTGCAGACACTTAGTAAATGATTGCTAAATCATTTATCAGGGTTCTAAAGGAAGTGTAAATAATTTCCAACTATCTCTTGGAAAATGTAGTCTGTCCTGATCATTTAGACTTTGTCCAACCTTTAGCCAGAGTTTGAGCTACACAAGAGAATTCACACTTGTTCAAATAACTTTTTTTCTCCCAGGAAAGTTTACTTTACTTTATCAAGCAAGCTCCACTCTGCACAAATAGTCACATGGGCTACTCTGGAATGTGTCCAGTGAGACAACACGGCCGCGCCTCTGCTGTTACCCAGTGTGAAACTTTCAAAGGCTTCTTGTCCCCTGGTGGACTGTAAGAGATGTGCCTGGCATGAGAAGGAGGAAGCAGTGAATGGATGAGTAGTACCAGGATGTGTCTGAGAGGAAAATAAAGAGCCATTATTATCCTCTCCTCTGCTTGCCACTGCAGGACTTCCTAGGAGTAGAAACCAGTAGAGTGCTCTTAATTTGTTTTTGTTTTTTTTTTAAAGAGTGGATTGATCTTAAAAAGTACTCACATTTTTAATTTTGATAACATTGTTTATGGGCCAGAATTTGAGCTTATTGTTTGCTCAAAATGAAAGCAACTAAGTGATCCTTTAGACAGGGCTTGACAAGCTTTTTCTGTACAGGGCTAGATAATTGTTTCAGGCTTTGTACACATAGGTCTCTGTCACATCACTCTCAACTCTGCCACTGCGGTGCAAACCCACCACAGACAATGTGGAAATGAATGTGTGTGTGTCTGTGCTCCATAAAACTTTATCGACAAAAAACAGGCAGCAGTCCGGGTTTGGCCCATGGACTTTAGTTTGCCAGCCCCTGTTTTTCAGCTTCACTGGCTTCTCCCTGTTTGCTGAAGACCTGTTCTTCAGATTTTTAGTCCATCTCCAGTAGGCTCAGCTCCAGCCTAATTGATGTGAACCTAGATGTTGAACTGACAAGAGGCAGGTCTGCTTCCATATGTTTGATATTTATCAGGCTGAGATGAAAGTGGAAGTAGAGACATAAAATCTGGAAAAGATTTGGTCTTTGACATTAAAGAGCTAGACATCTAGACAGTCTTATCTCATTACCCAATTTCTCCTTCTTTATGGCACTTAACCACTGTCTGAAATTGTCTGATTGGTGATGGAAACCTTATAGGACATGATTAGGACTCATAGTTGTCTGGTTAATCAGTAATACAAAGAAACATTTTAAAAACACCAGCTTACATTTTTTTTTAAAACTTAAGACATACAAATGTACATTGATTTGCCAATCTTTTGATGAAGGTCCAAGGCTTTTTCTTAGCATTTGGATCTTCTGAGTGGAATTCTGCTTTTTCTGTCTTGATAAATTATATCCATATGTATCGCCTACATTCCCCAACATATTTCTTTAATTTGACTGAGAAGTTGGCACAGGCAAAACAATCTGAACGCAAAAGCCTTCAGAGTTTTATACTTTTGAAAACCAACGTTTTACAGTTGTTACCTACCCTAATTCAATAGTAATTTTTGGCAATTGATTGAGCATTTTTAAAACATTCAACTTCTTTCCATTCAGTTGTCTTTTAATATGCATATATAGCCCTTAGACACTTCCTAAATGTTAAGCGCTTTTTTTTTTTCAGCTACTTAAAAATTTGTGAATTTGCTTATCAGATCACTTCTTTTTAGGGTGAAAGACCTGAAGCAGTAGGAGAGCTTGGATGGATTGGGGAGAGAAGCACTGTGGTGGGGAGAGACATGTTGGCAGGGAAGGACAGGAAACACTAAAAGCAGACTTGTATCGCTGCACAGTTTTGCCAAGTAGTGATTCTGTTGAATGAGAAAATAATCACAAATGGATTTTTAAGAGAAAACAAAGCATATTTGAGAGCATGTCCCTAACTTTAAGGGAGCAGTGTCCTATTTTTCTACAGTGTCCTATTTTTCTGAAGTGCTGTTTTTTAGACAAAATTCTGGGATGCATGGACAGCCCACGGTTTTATCTTCTGTAAGTGTGCTTTTATTCTCTTTATCTCTTCTGTTTGTTCTCTTACTTGACTTCATTGCAACTGTCCATTGGGAGCACCGTGTCCTGTTTTGTTTATGTAGCACGTGAACACTGGCCCAGGAGCACTCCAAGCCCCTGTGAGGGCAGACATGCTGTGCGTGGTAAGGCATGAGATCTCAGGCAGAAGGAAGAAAAGCTCTCAAAACATCAAGAGAATTTAGAGATCTTCGTTCAACAAATATTGATTATCTCCCCAGAGAGTCAATCAAGTGTGCTTGTTTCTGGGGATGAACACTAGACCAGATGTAGTCTCAGTCTTAGTTCTTTTAAGTTATACAAATTACTGTTCACAACCTATGAACCTATTTTGAGTTGTATTTTTTTCCTGTTAAGTTTCGTTTACTTTCTTCTGGTTCTAGGCCAACACATATGACAAGCACTGGCCTTTTTACCAAAAGTATGGGGGCAGTTATTTTCCCAAAGATCATTTGCAAAAGGCTGTTGCTGAAATTGAAGAAATGTGCAATATTTTAAAAATGGAAGGAGTGACAGTAAGGAGGCCTGACCCCATTGACTGGTCACTGAAGTATAAAACTCCTGATTTTGAGTCTACGGGTAAGTCATGTTGATTATTTAAACTGCTAATGTTTAAAGTTTTTCATTTTTCTCAACATGTAAGGGGAAAGCTCTGATTATTTCTCAGAGATTCCTTTGTTTTAATAATCTTTCGAAACTTTAAGGATTATTTAGGGACAGTTTAATTCTTTTTGGTAAGATTGAGATGTACACATTCTCAACTCCATTGTAAATCTAGAGTCTCCTTAAAAGAAGCAGAAGTTTTTTCTAAACCTCCTGAGCATTTCCTTTCATAAGAACAGTGGATTCCATTTTAATTTTCCTCAAGAACAGAAATTAAAAGGGGAACAGAACGGGAATACTTTCACTACAAATTAGTGGATCCCCACACACCTCTAGTTTACTGCTTACCACTGCATGTACATCAGCAGCAGGAGACCAATCCTAGAAGTGCCTTGAATGCAAGAAAAAAAAATCGTGAGCAAAGAACATGAAAAACATGTGAATGAGTTTAAAATTAAAATGTAAAAATTTGTTTAAAGTGGGGGGGACAGAAACATTCCCATCTTATTTTTAACTGACATTCTTGCAAGATTGTTCTTGTCTGTAAGTTCAGTGTTCTAATTTACAGTTGTAAAAGTGATCCTTGGCCCAGTTTTCATCTTGTAGTACTGATATTCCCTGAAAAACACTGTTGCTGCTGCTACTGCTAAGTCGCTTCAGTCGTGTCCGACTCTGTGCGACCCCATAGACAGCAGCCCACCAGGCTCCCCCGTCCCTGGGATTCTCCAGGCAAGAACACTGGAGTGGGTTGCCATTGCCTTCTCCAATGCATGAAAGTGAAAAATGAAAGTGAAGTCTTTTCAGTCGTGTCAGACTCTTAGCAACCTCGTGGACTGCAGCCTACCAGGTTCCTCTGTCCATGGGATTTTCCAGGCAAGAGTACTGGAGTGGGGTGCCATTGCCTTCTCCGAAAAACACTGTTAGGAGTTAACAAAAGGTGAAAACTGGTGGTTTGATATCTCTTCAAACAAGAGGTGCTTTTTTTTTTCCCCTTTTTTTCTTCCTTTCTTCTTTTTTTGGCTTCATCATCCCCATACAGAATCATATTAACATTATCTAGCATGTATCATTTAATATTTTTCATGTGCATGTAATTATATATATTATACACATATAAGTTTTCTGTAATTTTTATTTATTTATTTTTTACCAAAGAAAAGGATCATACTATATAGACTCTTCTGTCTTGGAAATCAGCATCACTGAGGTTGCTCTGGAATTTTCTGGCTTCACAGGTTTATATGGTGCGATGCCTCGAGACATCCTGATAGTTGTGGGAAATGAGATTATCGAGGCTCCCATGGCCTGGCGCGCTCGCTTTTTTGAGTACCGTGCATACAGAACAATTATCAAAGACTACTTCCGCCGTGGGGCCAAGTGGACAACGGCTCCTAAGCCCACAATGGCTGATGAGCTTTATGACCAAGTAAGTCCTCAATTGTAGGAAAGCTTATTAGTAACTTCTCTAAATAATCCACAGAGACTGAGAGATTCTCTGTTACCTTTTATTTATTATGTATTTCGGAAACTGAGATCACCTACTTTTCAATAAATGATTGTCTTATGATGAAAAGAAGAGTAAATGATATTGTGATCATAGCTAGCACTTACTGTTGTTAACCATGTGCCAGATCTTGAGCTCAGCACTTTATTTACCTCTTCAGTCCTGTTTATCTTTCACAACCCTATGAGGGAATATATTCATTCCATTACAGGGAAGAATACTTGCCTAAAGACACGTACCTATTCATTGGTGGAGACAGAAGAGTCACTAGGCTGAACTTCATCCTCATCTAGAAAAAGAACTTGGTCTGTAGGCCATATTTACAGTAAAAGGAAGCATATATGTCCCTTATTAGATCACTTACTATTTGATCACTTACGCAAAGAATCAAAAAGTCAAAATTTCTTTAAACCTTCTATGAGTTTAAAGACAGAAGTAAGTGGGACTTGCCTGGTGGTCCAGTGGTTAAGACTCCATGCTTCCAATTCAGGGGGTGCAGGTTCATTCCCTAGTCAGAGAACTAAGATCCCACATGCTGCATGGAGTAGCCAAAAAAGTAAAAAAAAAAAAAGAAGTAAGTAATGAATGTGTTACCCAATATACACACCCAATCAGATTTAGTTGGGGATGCATGGCAATTCATTTGATGATAAGAGTTAGGCTCAGGGCCAAATTCCTTTTCTAAAAGAACAGAATGGCTTCATCCTGTTGATTTTCAATACTGTGGATAGCTTCATAAGTCAACGTATGGGTTATGGAATATTTTCATCTGTATTCCTCTGTATCACTTGCTTCTAAGTATTGAATATCAGAAACTTGTCTCGACTAGTTTTTAAATTTCTTTCTTGTTAGTTTTGTTTATTTTGGTTTGCTTAGCATAGGCCTACATCTTCCCAGGCATGTTTTAGTCTAGAACAGGGTAGTAATATTGGGGGAAATGGTGACATTGAACTAATTCCTTAATGATAAAGGCCCTATGAATCATTTCCTCATGAACCAATGCATTGTGTGTGTCCATT
This sequence comes from Bison bison bison, assembly GCF_000754665.1. NCBI lineage: Eukaryota > Metazoa > Chordata > Mammalia > Artiodactyla > Bovidae > Bison > Bison bison. The sequence continues at coordinate 10,016,793 of NW_011494826.1, read as the reverse complement.
CTTGTTCCAATTAGGATTACCCCATCCATTCTGTAGAAGACAGACACAAATTGGCTGCTCAGGGAAAGTTTGTGACAACTGAGTTTGAGCCATGCTTTGATGCTGCTGATTTCATTCGAGCTGGAAGAGATATCTTCGTACAAAGAAGCCAGGTTGACAAAGGCTGCCTTGGAAATTTCTCGCTTTACTATTATATTTTAAATTTCCAAATTAAAATATTTTCACCCTGTTTTTACTTATCTAAACACAGAACCAAGTTTTTACAGGCTTATGTCTCTCTCTATTTTCAGGTTACAAACTACATGGGCATTGAATGGATGCGTAAGCATCTGGCTCCAGACTACAGAGTGCACATTGTTTCCTTTAAAGACCCCAATCCAATGCACATTGACGCCACCTTCAATATCATTGGGCCTGGTCTTGTGCTTTCCAACCCTGACCGACCATGTCACCAGGTAGGGGAGTTCTTAGGACTCTGGAAAATGAATAGAGTCTGGCAACTGAAGGAATTGCCACTTTTATTTTAAGCACTTCCATGATTCCTAATGGTTCTAAATGACAGTCAGCAATGCTCAATAGTATTATGATCAAACACTGGATTGCTTATGTTACATTCACTACAGAATGTCCAACACAGAAATATACATTTGTAATTGTGATAATTAGACTTTAACTTTGGCTGCTTGCTGCTGTCAGAGCCTCAATTTTGGCATTTGTGTGTGTTTTATTGAACAGAGTAGTATTAACTCATAACTTGCAGGTGAGGTTCCTCAGCAGCTGAATTGCAAACAAAATGATCTCTGCATGTCTGGGGTCACACCACTGGGTAGTGGGTGTCTTCTTCCCTCTCCAGTGGGGACCCTTTCAGCCCCCCACCTCCACCCTGCAGGGAGAAATGGAGCCGCTGCTCCTGCAGCCTCCTACCTCTGCCCACTACCCTCTACTTCCAGTTGGGCGGTGAGTGATTTTGTGCTATTTCTGGGTTGCAGTACACCATTGTGAAATTAACTATTTTACCATATCACTGTTCATTTCCATTCCATATGTTTAGACCCAATGACAACAATTACCTATTCATTTCATTTTATGTAAATTATATACAGTAAATATTTTAAGACATTATTTATTGACATACTAAGTGGGTACGTGATCCTAGGGATGGTTGGGTTGTAATAGGTCACTAAGAACAGTTGCAGTTCTTTGGGAGTATACTCCTAACATCTGTTTTTATACCATGAGCACAGATGCAAGGTGACAGACTGTGAAGTGGATGGACTCTGGGTTTGACATAGTCATATTCTGTGTTCTTATAAATAGGAAATATTTTCATTTTAATGAGAATTTCTCAAAGAAAGTGTCTTTGGTTTTTTCAAATCTCTGAAACCTGTGAAAAGCACAAGAATATTTTTTAAAGCTTTTAACTTTTCTCTTACTTTTTTAACTTTAATCTGGCAATCTGAGGATTTTGTGTACATTTTAACTAAGATTCAGAAAAAATCATCAAGTGTTTTGAAATTTTAATTTTTTAATTTTGACATTTGAGAAGACAGAGTCTCAAAAAGAACTGTTAATCATAAGGACTACTGGAGGTCAAGAATAAGAATAGTATCTATTAAAGATTTAAATCTCTTTGGGTTTGGGGGGTTTTTTTTGGTCTTGCAGATTGATCTTTTCAAGAAAGCAGGATGGACCATAGTTACTCCTCCAACACCAATCATCCCAGATGGTATGTTTACTTTTGTGTACTCATAGCCTACAATGATTACTTCAGTGGCCAAGCATCTTCCACCTATAGATAGCAGCCCACATATTAGCAATTTAGAATGTTTTCCCAGTAAGGAATAAATTGGTGATTGGGGCTACAGGTACTAGAACAAAGCTAGACTTGTGTTCACAGCCTCTCCTTCCATAGAAAATGAAATTGAAAATACAGGAAAAATCAGTATAAAACAACATCACAGAAAGCAAGAAACGACTTTTTAAAGACAACATTTGAAATTCAAATGTGTGTTGATTCTTAACTTTTACAGACAGCCTTAGAATTAAAATAAAACTTCACAGGGAAACTGAAATACTGGAAGAATTGAGCTGTCACTTGAATATTCTTCACTTTCGAACCTTCTTTGCTTTAACCAAGAATGGCAGCAGACATGATTTAACAGTTGTTGCTATTTTTAGATCACCCACTCTGGATGTCCTCCAAATGGCTTTCCATGAATGTCTTAATGCTAGATGAAAAGCGTGTTATGGTGGATGCAAACGAGGTCCCAATTCAGAAGATGTTTGAAAAGCTGGGTATGTACAATAAATGAAACACATTGCCATGTTTGAAAATATTAAATGATAAGAAGTGACATGATAGGTCTGATGTGTGATTTAGTTAATTAAATTTCTATTCTTTTTAGAAGTACCACGTTATTATTTCATAAATGGACAGTATATTTGTTTCCAACAGTCACAATCTCAAAAGGTTGGAAATGCATCCCGGGCTCCTTAGATACCCCTTGGCAATAATATATCAATCTTCTATGACTTATCTAACCTCCTGGTGCCCAAGGGTGGAGAATTACCCCTTTGCAGATGAGCACATAGATGGTTTGTCTCTTTCCCAAGTAAGAAATTGTTGGACTTTGCTGGTGGCTCAATGGTAAAGAATCCACCTGCCAGTGCAGGAGACATGGGTTCAATCCCTGATCCAGAAAGATCCCACTTGCCACGGAGCAACTAAGCCTGTGCAATACAACCACTGAGCCTTGCTCTAGAGCCCGGGAGCTGCAACTACCGAGGCCAGCACACTCTAGGGCCCATGCTCTGCAACAGGAGGAAACCCCCCAGTGAGCAGCCTGAGCATCGCAACTAGAGAGTAACCCCCATTCACCATATCCACGGCAGGCAAAAAAATTATTTTAAAAAACAAATTGTCGGGATCCTTTAAAAGTAATTGAATTGTCATTACATATTTTAAAGGACATATAAGGATACAAATACAGAAGTAACTTAGATAAGCAATGTGAACAAACAAATGAAATAAAGAGTGTCAGTAAATCATTTCAGCTTTGAACTAAAAAAGCAGGACTAGTTATTACTTGGGTGGGCGTTTGGTTTTCCTGGTATTCAAAATTTAGACCAGTTATTCTATACTGAGAAAGTGTTGAAAGAATTTTCATATGGCTGTTATCAGGGTGCAGAAGTGTGTGTGTTTATCACTCTGTATCATTCTATTTGACAAATTACATATTTAACATTAACACATATTTGTTAAATAAAGCCAGGCAGTACACTTGTTGAAATCAAGTCATGTTTTATGTGTTATATTTCAGGTATGCTACTCAGAAGAGATTGTTTGCCTCTTTGAAACATCTCTCTTTAAAGAAGTATCAGTCAAAAAGGATTAGCCTATTAGTTTTAGATTGAACCCAGCCTAATTATTTCACCCCTAATGCTATGCCACTTTTCTCCTCTGGCTTTTAATTGCTTGGGTTACGTTTCCTTATCCATTAAGATTTTATAGTTTCGCAACTTAAAATATTATAAAGTACCAAATATTTGATTTATAACTTTAAAAAATTTTATTATTTGTTTGACATGCTGGGTCTTTGTTGCTACACAGGCTTTTTTCTAGTTGCAGTGAGCAGGGGCTGTTCTCCAGTTGCAGTGTGCTGGCTTCTCATTGTGGTGGCTTGTCGTTGCAGAGCACAGGCTGTAGGGCGCACGGGCTTCAGTAGTTGCGGCTCCTGGGCTCTAGAGCACCGGTTCAATAGTTGTGGCCCACAGGCTTAGTTGCTTCATGGCAAGTGGGATCTTCCCAGACCAGGGATCAAACCCATATCTCCTTCATTGGCAGGCAGATTCATTACCACTGAGCCATCAGGGAAGCCATATAGTTTTATTTTTAATAAAATCTTTTTTAACATAGGGAACTTGTTAAAGCAAATTGAATTCTCTCCAATTTAGGGCTCATACGGCTAGCCATCTGACTGATAGGTATGTCTTTCTATCAGGAAACATATGCTTGTGGTTAAAAGCCCACTGCTTAACCCATGTCAAAACCCTATTTTTATTTTTCAAAGTCCTGCTCAGTCTAACTTTCTCAGAAAAGGCTTTCTGGATGACTCATGCTGCCTTTCTGACTATACCAATGGACCCTTTTTAGCAACTCTGTAGCTTAGCTTCCCTCTCAAAATAATGGGTTCCTGGAGAGAGAGGAGAATAGATTTTCTTTTTAAAATCCAGTTATGCCAAACACAAGAGATTCTTCCTAAATGCCATTGGTTGCTTGCACCATGTATATCATCACCATGTTAGTACAGATAGTGCCAGATTAAACTAATTGGCTGAAGCGCTTTGGCACCTGTATGGCCATACCACACAGATGAGCTCTGTTCCACTATTTCCTTGAGGTGGCCTGGTTGAGCTAATTGTGTCAGATAAATTCTGCTTATATGTGAGTAGGTAAAGTCAACTTTTGAAAGTGACTAAATTTTCCTTTTTTCTTAAATTGACATGGTAAAAATAGAAACAGTCTGACCCAGTAATTAAAGCATAATTCTAAAAGGACTTAACATTTTACTACTTGGATTGTTTTTGACCATTTGTCAGATATGTCTGCTTATGAAACCTGTTGACTTGTGAATAGTCAGTAGAACAAAATAGACTTCAGAGTCTCTGTTGACTTTCTGGTGAAGGTTTTATATTAGCAGTGGAATAGATTAGATGACATATAATTGGTGAAAATAAAAATCAAAGACTATCCTAGGTTGGAGTGGATTTAAGGGTTAGAACAGCAGGATTCCTATCCATTTTTAGGCTCACCTCTATCGGAGAATCTTCACACGAGTCCATCTAACCATCCACGTCTCTCTCTTTCCATGCAGGTATCAGTACCATTAAGGTTAGCATTCGTAACGCCAATTCCCTGGGAGGAGGCTTCCACTGCTGGACCTGCGATGTCCGTCGCCGGGGCACCCTGCAGTCCTACTTTGACTGACCAGGCCTGCTGGGGCTTGGGGCTTTGCCTCAGATAAACCTAGGAAGCTTAGGGACAAGGTTCATTCTCCTGCTTTAAAAAGTGCATCAACTGTAGTGCTTTAAACAATCATATTTTTAACAGGGGTCTTAAGCCTGGGTTCTTTTTATTGCTTTTCTCTGATAAAAGGAAAATAATTTGTGTTAGGTCTTACTCTCTACTCCTAAATTTTTTACTGTTTGGCTTCAAGCATAAAAATTTGGTGAATGTCTACCAAAACAAAAATTAGTCATTTGAGTAACGTGGCCACTAATACATTTAACTGTCTACCTCCGTTTTTAATTTTCTTTTCCATAAGGCAGCTTGAAATGTTGGTCCTAATCTTCACTTTTGTTTTTCCTTTTTGCTAAACTTGTGAATGTATGACTTCTTTTTTCTAAATGAAAGACTCAGAATGTATACAGATCTTAAGTAGAACCAGATAATTGTCTCTTTTTCTAATAAGGAATTCTGTTCATTTTTAATTTTTCATTTTAAAAAATAACCTAGACTATGCAAACATTTAAGTGAATTTTCCATGAATATTTTTAATCTTCTCATCTCAACATTGGTGATATTTGCTACTAAAAACCTTTTCATACAACTTACCTCATTTCAAGTGATTTATTCTTATCTCTTTTTTTTCTTCTCTGTTCAAAATTTTACAGAAATATTTAGTGCAATAGGATATAACGATAAGTTACAGTTCCTAAATTTTCATGTTCAGTATCTAATGGATACTTTGGTAATCTAAGATTTGTTTACAGATGTGCACATTATTTAAAGCACAGACTATAAAAGCATTAAAAAAAACAAAACTAATGGAGGTAAAACATATATATCATGTGAAATAATTTTAATGTTGGATACTGTACATGTATTTTTATTCTAATAAACTTTTGTGTTACAGAATGGATTTTATCAGTCTAATTATTTTAAGCATAACTAAGTTATGGGAATTAGCTCTTGGAACAGAATTCTAATGCATTGGATTAATCAATACATTCATCCCCAGTAGATAAAAATTTAAACCTAACACTTGTATTTAGAAATGTTTAGCAGTCAGATTTCATTTATTGATTAATCCAATCATTCAACAATATCTGAATGTCTTCTGAATATAAGGGACTAGGCCCTGGAAGAGGATAAACTCTCCATTCTCAAGATGCTCAATATTTTGACCTATGAAAATTCTGTGGAGGTGGGGGCATGGGGAAGTATACTTTGAAAGGGCTTCCATCATGCCCTCGATTCCTGGTGTCTTTTTCCACACACCACAGAAATACCTGCCCATTCTACACTTGGACCGAATCCTGCTTTAGAAACCATACAATCTTATGGATTGGTGCACATTTAGGGTATGTAGTCCCAGGTGTAAATACTACTCAGCAATTCTATTAGACACCCCTCCACATTCTCCTCAGTGGCTATTACAAACTTTCACTTTACTCTCTTATCTGATCACATTGTTTCATCTTTCACAGAGGAAACAGAGGCCGTTGGCTTTTCTGCTGCAAGCCTCTATAGGTTTACCTGCGTTTGCATTCCCTGGTGAAATTCTTTTTTCTCCTTACCTGTACTAACTAAGCTTCTAAAGAGAAAAGTCGTGTCTTCCTCTCATCACTCAGCTTTACCTCTCAGCCCTCTACATAGAGACACTTCTCTCACTGCTGCAGAAAAAGAGGTGAACCTTCTGACCAGGTCTAATCCACACAACTGTCCTTAGATTAGAACCTTTCTGTCTTTTAGGAACTTGCTACATCAGTTATCATCATCTTATAACTCCAGGCTCTCTGCATGTGCTTGCGTGTGTGTGTTTTCTTGGCCAATAGTCATGTTCAAAATAATGTTCAAAACAAAAACTATTTCTCTGGCAACTATCAATGTTGTTTGGAGCTCAGCTTTCAGAAAGAATGATCTATTACTCTTTCCACTTTTTCACCTTTTATGTCCTCAATCTCTTGCTATCTGATTTCCACCTAATTACTTCAATGTACTTCTGAGAGCCCTGACCTCAGTGTCATTTCCAGGCAACACTATTCAGGCCTTACTGACCATTCCGTTCAGTGTCTCTCCTCTTCCAGGTTACCGAGACACCAATTTCTCCCATCTCTTCTTGTTGACATTTGAGCACCTCACTGGATTGTCTTCTTCCTCTGTTAAGGGTGGATGTTCACAGGGTCCTTGCCTGGGGCCTGTTCCTTTCTCCTGGGTCCTGCTAGGTTATCTCACCTGTGCACAGGCATTCCCCTCCATGTATCCATCAATAACTCCCAGGGTCTACAAGGGAGGGGAGATCCTAGGCCTGGACCTTCTAATCTAGGCCTGGTCCTGAGACCCAGGTACTGTTCCAACTGTCTGCAGACATTATCTGGAGGCGCAAAGGTATCACAGTCTCAACACAATATAACAACTGACTCAGTTGGCCAAGCCATCCTGGACTCTTCTCTTCCTCATCTTGTCTCTTCCAATGGCCTTTTGTATGGTTATTAAAGAAGACAATTATTTCAACAAAGATCAATGGAATGATTTAATAAAGTCAATTTAAAGTCCTTGAGCACTGCTTCTGCGTGCCGGAGTTGTGGAGGGGAACAGAAGCAGCCTGGTTTCCACCACACAGTTGCTCTCGGGCCTCTTTCCACCATCCACCACTCCCGCAACCCCGTGGCTTCTCTGGACTCCGTAGCAGGCAGCAGCCCCACAACGCGCTGCCGTAGATTCCTGGTTTTCAGATCATGTGTCGGCAACTGTGGGTTACCATTCTTCCTGGGGAACACCAAGCCTTGTGTGACTCACTGTCTCAGGGAAACAGCTAACTAAATTTAAATAAAAATACCTAATGTCGCTAGGGCAGGTCTAGTTCCTAGCAAAAAGCAAGGTATTCCTTTCAGGAATAGCCTTTTAAAAATAAAGTTCATGGATCTGACCACTATAGTGTGTTAACTGGTAACTACATAGGTATGTATGCATGCTTAGTTGCGTCCAACTCTTTGTGACCCCATGGCCTGTAGCCTGCCAGGCTCCTCTGTCCATGGAATTCTCCAGGCAAGAATACTGGAGTGGGTTGCCATGCCCTCCTCCAGAGGATCTTCCCAAACCTGGGATCGAACCCAAGTCTCCTACATGGTAGGCTGATTCTTTACTGCTGATCTGCTGGGGAAGTCCTCTGATGATATTGTTTTCTCAAAAATTGAGGATCAAGCTAAAGAGACCTTACTAAGGTCATAAAGCGCTTCCCCAGTGGCTCAGTGGTAAAGAATCCACCTGCCGTTCAAGAGCCACAGGAAGGAGACCCCCTGGAGGAGGGCATGGCAACCCACTCCAGTATTCCTGCCTGGAAAACCCCATGGACAGAGAAGCCTTGTGAACTACAGTCTGTGAGGTCACAAAAAGTTGGACATGACAGCAACTGAGCACGCATAATATCGTCAATATAATGTATTAAAATGTTGTTCAGTTGTATTAGATCAGGGGTCCACCTGACCAGACTATGGCAATACATGTGAGAGTTCAAGTATCCTTGAGGTGGTACAGTAAGTGCATATTATGGACAATAAAACATGAATGCAAGTTGTTGCCCCCCATGCCTGGCAACTGATAATGGGAACAACACATATTCTGTGGGATTCTGTGGTGAACTGACTCACATTGGTCTCTGCTTCCTGTACCATGCTGTCTGGATTAGCCATCACTCCTCCATCAGTTGTCCTGACTCCCCAAAAATTTAGGGCAGCTGTCATCCACTGTTCTCTCTTTTTCCCTTCTCTTAGTCCTTTTGGGTTTTTACCTTGTTATTACATTACTATCATTTTAGGGCAGTTTCAGGGGAAAGTAAAGATAAGTATTTGTTTAATCCACTTTAGTACCTAATCATGTGCAGCCTTTAGACAGCTAATTCTAAATAGCATGATGAAGAAATTGAGGGAATTTCACCAAATCACACTATCTGGTTGCACACCAGGAATTAAAGTGGAAGTGAACCAGTCCTTGCACTGTCTACAGCTCAGCTTCAAATCATCTGAGTAGCCCAGAAAATCTCTAGCTTGGAACTGGGTTAAAGTGATTACTTGATTGCAGGCACTCCCAGGTACTTGGAAAAAAGCGATCAAAATTCTTATTTGAGGCAACATAGTATTTATCTAGGCTTCAAATTGTTTCTAAAAATAAAATTTCATATACAAAATACCACATACAACCAAAGATAGACAGATGCATGACTAGACCCTGTCAGCAAAATATTCAACAGAAACATATCCACGGAGACTCCAGGTACCAGATTATCAAACAAGAGATGGTAAAGTATCCTGCCACTAGAAAGCTGCATACCCATTAGCAGTCATTCTCCATTTCTCTTCTAAGCCCTAGGCCACTACTAATCTACTTTCTATCTCTACAGGTTTGTTTATTCTACCAATTTAATAAATGGAATCATACAAAATTTGGTCTTTTGTGATGGAATTCTTTCACTTAGCATTAGCAAAATGTTTTCAAGTTTCATCAACTTTGTGGCTCATGTCAGCACTTCATTCTTCTTTATGGCTCAACAAAATTCTGTTAGATGGTTACTTCCCATTTTATTGGTCCATTCATCAGTTGGTGAATATGTATGTTATTTCCACTTTGGGGAAATTATGAAAAATGCTGCTATGAACATTTGTGTACAAATCTTCCTGTGGACCCAGAGTGGAATTGCTGGGTCATATGGTAACTCCATGTATGACGTACAAGACACACACACACAAAAATTACGTTAAAAAAAACTGGTAAGGATAAAAATAAACTCACCAAATAATACACCAAATATATACACCAAAATACACCAAATCAGTGTATGATTTGTATGATTCATTTGTATAAGGGTTGGTATCACTGTATTATGGTTTTAAAAGAGTATGAAAAAGATCTAAAGGGAAAGTGGCTCCCACATGGAGACAGACTAAATTGATTAAGCACAGAATAGAAGGAAAGCTGAGAGAGTTACAAAATCAAAATTACTGAAGTTACGAAATCTTGACCAACTGGTAAACTTCCAATTTATTTAACAACTTCCAAAAAACCTCAATAGGAGTACAGTCTTGATTTTAAATAAGATAGTTTAGGAATCTAATAGAAAAGTAATGTAGGAAGCATGAACTCTGTTGGTTTTTTATCAAAAAATGGTGAACATATATGAATATTAATATCAGTTATTGAGAACCTACCATAAGCTAGGCATCAGTCTGGGTACAGAATATACTTTATCTCATCTGACCTTTCTAATGAACTTTAAGATAGGTATTAGTTTCCTTATTAAAAAAGAAAGAGGAAATAAAGGTTAAGTGGTCATGTTCAAACCTCTCCTATTTTAACAACAATAACAGCAAAATTTTCTCTTAAATTACATCATCCCCCAGCTACCTCTAATTTCCTTGTCCTCTTTCAGAGGGAAATTTCATCAAAGGATTGCTTAAATTTTTCATAGTCACTTTCTTACTATCCACTTATATCTGAAGTTTGCCCCCACATTGTCAGAAACTGCTTTCTCTGGGTTCAACACAGAACTGAGAGTTCCAGTGCCATTTGCTAGGTTTTCTCTTAAAAAACTCTTCCCTTTGCTCATCCTCTAGAGCAGGATTCAGCAAATTATGGCATGCAGGCCAAATCTGGGCTGCCACCTGTTATTAACATCCTGGGAGCTAAAAATGGCTTTGACATTCTTCAGTAGTTGAAAATTATCAAAAGAAGAAGAATATTTCACAACATGTGAAGGACTGCATGAAATTATCACTTCAGTCTCCATGAATAACATGTTATGGAATCCAGACATGCATGTTCCCCTCTGCGTTGTCTGTGGTTGCTCGTGTGCCCACAGTGGCAGAGTTGAGTAAGTTGGGACAGAGACTTTCCATGGCGCTATCATCACTGCTTCACACCGCCACTCAAGAGCTATGACTCACACTGACACAGTTAGAACTTGACAGTGTTTCAAGTGCCTTATGTATCACGCTATCTGTGACATTTTTTTTCTCACTACCAGTGCATACCCATCATGTCAAAAGAAGCAGAGTAGATTTCAAATGCCTCCAAGGCACAGTGGAATGTGCATTATTTTGATCAAATGAGATGGCAAAGCCTTGTGCTTATTATACAATGACATTATGGCTGTGCTGACATTACCAGTCTAAATATTAGTCACAATATTCCCAACTCATTGGTGAGGACCAATCAGAAAAATTGGAAAATTTTAAAGGGAATATCTCATCACAGAAAAATTTCTTCACCAAAAAAAAAAAAAGTGGAAAAAAGGCTGCAATGAAAGCAAGTTTCCTACTGGCTTATTTGTTAGCCAAGCAAGGAAAGCCACTTACTCCTGGCAAGTTCACTTTTGGTGCAAAACGTTGCTACAGGAGTTGAAGACATTGGGAGCAACATCAATAATCAATTAAACATAAAGGCAAACGATTTCGAGTGGTTTTCCTTGGCTCTTGATGGGTTACTGTTATGGCTACAGAGGTTACCGATACTGTTCAGTTGTTCTTTATTGGAGGGGTCAATACAGAGTTTTAAATGACTGAAGAATTGTATGACTATCCTGACTTGCCCTCGCATGAAGTGGCTCAATGATTTAGCAATGATAAAGTTTCTAACACAATTTTTTGAACTCAGATTGAGACTGAAAATTTTTGTGAAAGAGAATTGCCCTCACTTACTATCATTGGCACCGAAGAATTGATGCTTTTGAACTGTGGTGTTGGAGAAAACTCCTGAGAGTTCCTTGGACTGCAAGGAGATGCAACCAGTCCATCCTAAAGGAGATCAGTCCTGGGTGTTCTTTGGAAGGACTGATGTTGAAGCTGAAACTCCAATACTTTGGCCACCTCACGTGAAGAGTTGACTCATTAGAAAAGACCCTAATGCTGGGAAGGATTGGGGGCAGGAGGAGAAGGGGATGACAGAAGATGAGATGGCTGGATGGCATCACCGACTAGATGGACATGGGTTTGGGTGGACTCTGGGAGTTGGTGATGGACAGGGAGGCCGGTATGCTGTGATTCATGGGGTCGCAAACAGTCAGACACTACTGAGCCACTGAACTGAACTATTATTGAATACAAAGTAGCTTTGGAAATGAGTTTTTGCTGCAGACTTGATTGTGTTTCTTAATAAAGTCAACCTAAAGTTACAAGGCAAAACAGTGCTAGGTGCAAAACTCATAGCATGGTAAAGTGGTTTTGATGATTACCAATTCTGTTTCAATCATATCATATCAATTTGCTTTATAAACAGATAAATTTTCTGAGCTCAAATTACATTTCCAGCAGTTTTTCAAACCTAAAGGCAAGTACAAAGGAAAATTTCCGTATTTCAAATTCATCTAACTGTGTAATTTAGGACTTTCTACCTAATCTTCAATTGAAAGTGATTTATCTGCTACGTAATGACTATATTATGAGAATACATCATGAGAAACACTGGGCTGGAAGAAGCACAAGCTGGAATCAAGATTGTCAGGAGAAATATCAATAACCTCAGATATGCAGACGACACCACCCTTATAGCAGAAAGTGAAGAGGAACTAAAAAGCCTCTTGATGAAAGTGAAAGTGGAGAGTGAAAAAGTTGGCTTAAAGCTCAGCATTCAGAAAACGAAGATCATGGCATCTCGTCCCATCTCTTCATGGCAAATAGATGGGGAAACAGTGGAAACAGTGTCAGACTTCATTTTTCTGGGCTCCAAAATCACTGCAGATGGTGACTGCAGCCATGAAATTAAAAGACGCTTACTCCTTGGAAGGAAAGTTATGACCAACCGAGATAGCATATTCAAAAGCAGAGACATTACTTTGCCAACAAAGGTCTGTCTAGTCAAGGCTATGGTTTTTCCAGTGGTCATGTATGGATGTGAGAGTTGGACTGTGAAGAAGGCTGAGCACCGAAAAATTGATGCTTTTGAACTGTGGTGTTGGAAAAGACTCTTGAGAGTCCCTTGGCCTGCAAGGAGATCCAACCAGTCCATTCTAAAGGAGATCAGTCCTGGGTGTTCTTTGGAAGGAATGATGCTAAAGCTGAAACTCCAGTACTTTGGCCACCTCATGCGAAGAGTTGACTCATTGGAAAAGACTCTCATGCTGGGAGGGATTGGGGGCAGGAGGAGAAGGGGACGACAGAGGATGAAATGGCTGGATGGCCTCACCAACTCGATGGACATGAGTTTGAGTGAACTCTGGAAGATGGTGATGGACAGGGAGGCCTGGCGTGCTGCAATTCATGGGGTCACAAAGAGTCGGACATGACTGAGCGACTGAACTGAACTGAACTGAACTAATGACATTCTTAACATCAGCTATCAAGAGAAGAGTCTAATAGTACTTTCTTCTAGGAACCCTCCTACACTGTTGATGGAAATGTAAATTGGTACAGTCACTATGGAGAACAGTATGGAGATTGCTTAAAAACAGAGCTACCATATGACCCGGCAATCCCACTCCTGGGCATATATCCAGAGAAAACATGACTTGAAAGGATACATGCACCCCATATATACATGCATACATGTTCACCACAGCACTGTTTACAATAGCCAAAATGTGGAAGCAACTTAAATGACCATTGACAGAGAAATGGATAAAGATATGAGATATATATCTATATATGTACACATATATGTATATATATGTACACATATATGTATATATATGTGTACATATATATGTGATGGAATATTACTCAACTATTAAAAAGAATGAAATAATACCATTTACAACAACATGGATGGACCTAGAAAGTGTCATACGGAGTGAAGTAAGTCAGAGAGGAAGAAATATCCTATGACATCCCTTATATGTGGAATCTAAAAAGATTCATATCCACATGAACTTATTACAAAACAGAAAGAGATCCACAGACTTAGAAAATGAACTTATGGTTGTCAGGGAGAAGGGATAGTTAGGGAGTTTGGAAGGTCATGTACACACTGCTATATTCAAAATGGATAACCAACAAGGACCTATTGTATAGCACATGGAACTCTGTTCAATGTTATGTGCCAGCCTGGATGGCAGGAGGGTTTGGAGGAAAATGGATACATGTTTATGTATGGCTTCAGTGTTCAGTGTTCACCTGAAACTACCACATAGTTAATCGGCTATACCCCCAACACAAAATAAAAAGTTTAAAATTTGGGGAAAAAAAAACTTTCTCCTTGGTCATTTATTCATTACTGGAAAAAGTCATAACATTTTCTTCATTTTCTTTCCTTTGTCTTTTTTTTTTCTGATTCCCTTTTCTTATTTATTTATTTTTAGCTGCACTGGGTCCTCTTTTCTGCATGCTAGCTTCCTCTAGTTTCAGCAAGCCAGGGATGCTCTTCGTTGCTGTGTGTGGGCTTCTCATCATGGTGGCTTCTCCTGTTGCAGAGCACAGGTTCTAGGCGAGCAGACTTCAGTAGTTGTGGCACATGAGCTCAGTGGTTGTAACTCAACTCCCAGGCTCCAGAGTTCATGCTCAGCAGTTGCGGCACCTGGGTTTAGTTGCCCCTACGGGTTCAAACCTGTGTCCCTTGCATTGGTAGGAGATTTCTCATCCACAGCCACCAGGGAAGTGAAGAGAAGTGAAGTGGCTCAGTCATGTCCGACTCTTTGCAACCCCATGGACTGTAGCCTACCAGGCTCCTCTGTCCATGGAATTTTCCAGGCCAGAATACTGGAGTGGTTTGCCATTTCATTCTCTAGGGGATCTTCCCAACCCAGGGATCAAACCCCGGTCTCCTGCATTGCTGGCAGACGCTTTACCATCTGAGCCACCAGGGAAGCCCTCTGATTCTTTTTATGCTGAAATTGATCCCTTTCTCATATTCTCCCAGGAAAAAAAAAAGTTAAAACATATAAAATGCTTTAATGTGTATGAGACTCACCTTGGAAGGCTTGCTAAAATGCAGATTCTCCAGTGCAGCAACCAGAGATTTTGATTTAGGAGGTGGTCTCAGACCATTTTAAAAGAAGTACCAACATAGAACATGCCACATTTCAATTTGTATTATAGTTTATATGTACAGACAAACTTTTATCTCCTTGGTAAATTTCTCAAGGTCAGGGACCATTTTTAAAAATTAATTTCTGATTCCTCCTAGCTGCCTCACACTCAGGTACTTTATAGGTATATAATAGTTACTGAATGAATGAACACTGATTAATGTCATGACATTTTTATATAGATAATAGCATTGCCAGGAATAAAGTTTCATGAGACATTGGCATGCTTTTTTTTTTCATAATAACTGCTGATAATTACACTTTGACCAGCACCTACAAAATGAATAAAACTATCAATAATTATTCAAGAGCAGGGGTAGAGACCCTCTAAGGGGAGGGAAAAAAAAACTGAAAGGGTTCCTTTCTTCACAAACTTCCCCTTCCCTCTGCTCCAGTGCATAAAATTGTGGGGAAAGATAGGAAAAGGGTGATGAGTTCAGTGGCTGGTTCAAAGAATGAGGAATAAAAGAGAGCAAGAGGTGGGAAGGAAAACAAAATAATTACCTATTGCACTCTCCTCCAAACCAAGAAATTACTCCCCTAATACCTGCTAACGTGGAGAGGGAGCAGCTTAAAGTCTTACACACATCAGGCCCCTAGAGCATTTTTCACATTTCCTCCTCTAGCCAGTAAATACACACACACCACAAAGGCTTCAGATTCGTTCTACTGTTGAGCAGGGACATACTCGTTCTTGGAGGATTTTAATTGCATTTCTCAAAGCTCTAGGATAACTATGGTACATTTTATGGTACATTTTCAGACAGTGTCAGTTTTATTTCAGGATGTGGAAAAAAAAATGTTTAAAACGTTTGCCTCTTATAAGGGTTTTGTGACACATGTGCAAGTAAAATTAGCAAAATTCTGCTTTCCCATGTCAGTCAAACTTGTGTTTTTCTTGAATGCATAATGTAGAGTAGAAAATTTTTATGTGTAAAGAGTGACTGAAAACTCTGGCATTCTTTGTTGTAATCAAGGAACCCATTGATATTTGCTCTGGAGCCTTTTTTAAAAAGTGAATATGCAGGTTGGTACACAGGCAGAAACAAGTTTCGTGGATATCTGTGACCCACATGGCTTATACTTTGACCCGAGTAGACAAACAAACATGTGACTTCTCAGTGAGTCCAGAAAGGCTGAAATATCTATTATACAATTGATACTTATTTACCTTCTAAGTTTCTCACCTCATAAGTTTCTCACCTCATAAATCACTGTTACTATTTGAGTTATACACAAAACTATTGGCCCTTGTAAACCAACCCAATTTCCTGACATAATTGCCCTTAATCAAACGTTTTGGTTTGATTAATCAAACCAAAATAATCAAACTTAATCAAACTGAAATATTTATGATAAAATCATATGATAGTTAGGATTTGGTTCAAAATAATACAGGATGGGGGAAGTACACTGGGTTAAAGTTTCAAACTCAAGGCTGACTTGCCTTTTGTTAGGCAAAAAAGACATGTGATGACCAAAGGCAAAACCCTGGATGGCTTGACTAATTTGTTCATTTTGATGATCAAGTCTCACTCAGTTGTCTTACTAAATATCTTCTAGTTTGTTTGTTTTCAGTCTAAATAATTTCAGATAACAATTGCAAAGGTGTTAAGGTAACTTTTCCATATATCAGTAAAACTGCTATAATAAAAATAAAGACTGAGATTAAATGGAAGTCATAAGGACTACTTCTTTGAGATTCTTGATTCACTTAAACACAGAGGAAGTTTTGGCTCTAGTGAAACAGAAAACATTATTAGGACTTCCCTGGTGGTCTAATTGTTAAGAATCCACCTGCCAATGCTGGAGAAGGCGATGGCACCCCACTCCACTACTCTTGCCTGGAAAATCCCATGGACGGAGGAGCCTGGTAGGCTGCAGTCCATGAGGTCATGAAGAGTCAGGCACGACTGAGCAACTTCACTTTCACTTTTCACTTTCATGCATTGGAGAAGGAAATGGCAACCCACTCCAGTATTCTTGCCTGGAGAATCCCAGGGACAGAGGAGCCTGGTGGGCTGCAGTTTCTGGGGTCACACAGAGTCGGACACGACTGAAGCGACTTAGCAGCAGCAGCAGCCAATGCAGAGAATATGGGTGTGATCCCTGGTCCGGGAAGATTCTACATGCTGCAGGGTAGCTAAGCCCTTGCCCACAACTACTGAAACCATGCTCTAGGGCCTGTGCTCTTCAACAAGAGAAGCCAGAAAAGTGAAAAGCCCATGCACTGCAACTAGAGAGGCGCCCCAGCTCACTGCAACTGGAGAAAACCAGAGAGCAGCAACAAAGAGTCAGCACAGCTAGTGGGGTGGGTAGGGGTGGAGAGGGGGAAGTGTTCCTTTAAAAAAAGAAAACATCATTAGTCATCTTCTTCAACATAAAAGGGCTCTGACAAGAATTCTGTGGAAACAGTAAAAAAGAAAAAAAAAAAGGCTGACTGGATCACAGAGCAGATCATATGACACTAGTTACTTGGCCTGTGAGTGGGATGTCGCAACTGCTAGAATTGTTTATCACAGGAATCTGAAAACTGCACCGTAATTCTCTCTCCAGCAGCACTCTAACAACATTTCCTCAGCATTTCCCCTTTTATAGCCCATAAAACAGTGAAAAAAATGTTTGTCTTTTTGCTGGGGTGTGGGTGTGGGTTCTAGAGACACTGAGACTCCAAAATAGAGGAAAGAATTGCCAAGATGGTGAATCTGGTACTGGTGTCAGCTGCCTGTGGTGCAGCCCAGTTTTCTGACGTGGACAGAATCCATGAAAAGCAGCCTCTTTACTCAACCAATGGGACAAGTGGAATATTTCTTTCCTTTCAAATTATCATTTAAAACATTTGAATATACTTTTAAAAGTATGATGTTATTATAGTGTAAAGTGAAATATTCATTTGGATGTTAATATTTTAAAAAGAGATTCAAAGAAATATAATGATTTTATTGGCTACTTTGACCATAACCATGTATTCTCCAGAGTAGGATTTGCTCTCCTCCGCTAGGAACAGTAACAGGTGGAATACTGAAAAGTCCTAATTGAACTGGTTTTCTTTTTTTTTTTTTTAAGTAAAGCTTGCAGCTGCTGCTGCTAAGTCACTTCAGTCGTGTCCAACTCTGTGTGACCCCATCGACGGCAGCCCACCAGGCTTCCCCGTCCCTGGGATTCTCCAGGCAAGAACACTGGAGTGAGTTGCCATTTCCTTCTCCAATGCATGAAAGTGAAAAGTGAAAGTGAAGTCTCTCAGTCATGTCTGTCTCTAGCAACCCCATGGACTGCAGCCTACCAGGCTCCTCTGTCCATGGGATTTTCTAGGCAAAAGTACTGGAGTGGGGTGCCATTGCCTTCTCCGAAGTAAAGCTTAGGAAGATATCAATTATTTAAAACTTCTCTAAAGCATATGTATAGGGGAAAGTTTTTCTCAGTTATTTAAAAATCAGGTTAACAAAATATTTTTATATAAACAGTAGTTTCAATATTTTCTAACACTCTAGTGTGTTCAAAGTAGGTTAAGAAAGCATTGCCTAGTAAAGAATCTCAGTGAAATGTGGGAAGAAATGAACTGATTTGATATAAGAAAACTTGGGCTCAGATCAGATCTGATCAGTCGCTCAGTCGTGTCCGACTCTTTGCGACCCCATGAATCACAGCACGCCAGGCCTCCCTGTCCATCACCAACTCCCGGAGTTCACCCAGACTCACGTCCATCGAGTCGGTGAGGCCATCCAGCCATCTCATCCTCTGTCGTCCCCTTCTCCTCCTGCCCCCAATCCCTCCCAGCATCAGACTCTTTTCCAATGAGTCAACTCTTCACATGAGGT
>NW_011494826.1:9963319-9997861 GCF_000754665.1 Bison bison bison | reverse complement strand
CCAGCCATCTCATCCTCTGTCGTCCCCTTCTCCTCCTGCCCCCAATCCCTCCCAGCATCAGACTCTTTTCCAATGAGTCAACTCTTCACATGAGGTGGCCAAAGTACTGGAGTTTCAGCTTTAGCATCATTCCTTCCAAAGAAATCCCAGGGCTGATCTCCTTCAGAATGGACTGGTTGGATCTCCTTGCAGTCCAAGGGACTCTCAAGAGTCTTCTCCAACACCACAGTTCAAAAGCATCAATTTTTCGGTGCTCAGCCTTCTTCACAGTCCAACTCTCACATCCATACATGACCACAGGAAAAACCATAGCCTAATAAATCAATTACTAAATTGAAATTTATTATTTGCATGTACATTGAAGACAATGCCTGAAACCTTTTTTAAAACTAAGTACTTCAGGTTGGTACAAAGTAATTGCAGTTTTGGACTGTGATTTTAAATCATTGTAACTAGGCTCAAACACACCTCTACTAATCAAAATAGGAACATAGCATAAAAATTCATGCTTCAGGATTTGATGAACTTCTGGAAAGCATTTTCTGGCACCTGCTGGTTGTGGAAGCATTTTCCCTGCAAAAAGTTGTGAAGATGCTTGAAGAAGTGGTAGTTGGTTGGCAGGAGGCCAGGTGAATATGGGGGATGAGGCAAAACCCTGTAGCCCAAATCATTCAACTTTTGAAGCTTTGGTTGTGGGATGTGTGGTCAGGCAATGACTTGGAGAAGAATTGGGTCCATTCTGTTGACCAATACCAGCTGCAGGCATTGCAGCTTTTGGTGCATCTAATCAATTTTTTGAACATACTTTTCTGATGTAACGGTTTCACTGGGATTCAGAAAGCTATAGAGGATTAGATGGGCAACAGACCACCAAACAGCGACCATGACATTTTCTTGGTGCAAGTTTGGCTTTGAGAAGTGCTTTGGAGATTCTTCTCGGCCCAACCATTAAGCTGGTCATCGCTGGTTGTCATATAAAATCTACATTTCATTGCACTTTTGAAGACGACACTTCAAAATGACAATTTTTTTGATTTGAGGTCACCTCACGAGGCACCCAGGTCTTCCCTTGTGACTCAGCGGATAAAGAATCCGCCTGCAGTGCGGGAGACTTGGGTTCAATCCCTGGATTGGGAAGATCCTCTGCAGAAGGGAAAGGCTACTCACTCCAGTGTTCTGGCCTGGAGAATTCCATGGACTGTATAGTCCATGGGGTCACAAAGAGTCAGACATGACTGAGCAACTTTCACATGAGGCACCCACTTATGGAGCTTTTTCACCTTTACAATTTGCTTCAAATGCCGAATGACTATAGAATGGTCAACACTGAGTTCTTCAGCAACTTCTCACCTAGTTATAAGAGGATCCGCTTCAGTGATTCTCTCAGTTGGTCACTGTCAACTTCTAATGGCCACCACTATGTTCCTCATCTTCAAGGGGCTGGTCTCCTTTGCAAAACTTCTTGACCCACCACTGCTCTGTATGTTTGTTAGCAGTTCCTGGGCCAAATGCATTGTTCATATTGCAAGTTGTCTCTGCTGTTTTATGACCCATTTTGAACTAAAAAAAAAATCACTCAATTGATGCCCTGCAAATAGGTTCATCAGTACCCTCTTTCTAGATTTCATATATATGTGTTAATATATGATACTTGTTTTTCTCTTTCTGACTTACTTTACTCTATCATAGGCTCTAGGTTCATCCACCTCATTAGAACTCACTCAAATGTGCTCCTTTTTATGGCTGAGTAATATTCCATCATATATATGTACAACAGTCATAGAGAACAGACTTGTGGATAAGGGTGAGGGAGGAGGAGGAGAGGGTGAGATGAATGAAGGGAGAAGCATGGAAACATATACATTACCATACGTACAACAGACAGCCAATGGGAATTTGCTGTATGACCCAGAGAGCTCAAACCGGTGCTCTGTGACAACCTAGAAGGGTAGGATGGGACGGGAGGTGGGAGGAAGGGTCAAGAAGGAGGGAACATATGTATGCCTATGGCTGAGTCATGCTGATGTATGGCAGAAACCAACACAATATTGTAAAGCAATTATCCTTCAATTAAAAATAAAAATTTAAAAAATTGCTCAAATTTGCTTTTTGTCTAACATCATTTCTATAGTCTAAAATAAATATAAAATAAACAGCAAGTAGTAAGTCATTAGCAAAAAAAAACATACTATAAGAAATGTGCATTAAAATGATATATAACGTAACCACATTTAAGAATGCATTCCAATATCAAACAGCAAAGTTCAACAATGCAAAACCTCAATTACTTTTGCACCAGACTAATAAAATTTCCCATGAATTTGAGGAAACTCAAGACATAGTGGAGGACAGAAGAGCTTGGCATCCTACAGTCCATGGGGGTTTCAAAGAGTTGGACGTGACTTAGTGACTGAACAACAACAAAATTTCCAGTATAATTCTGTAGACAGCTTTTTCTTTGGAAACACTTATTTTCAAGGTAAAGGGAAACTTTGATTTTTGTACCGTCAACTGATCACAAATGAACAGTCAAATCTGTTTTAGGGAGGTTTTCTTATGACCTTCATTGCACAGAAAGGATGCTTGGGTGGTATTTGTGTGGATGCCTAGAAAACAAATGCATCCTCCCGTCAAAGCCGAGACAACGAGGTCAGCATTTTCACCCACATGCCCTGTCCTTGGGCTCCAGGATACAGAGACTGTGGCTTTCAAATGAGTGCCACAAGCCTTTCCACTTGTCTCTACAGAAACTATTTCCTTAACCAGAATTGCCGGCACTTGTGCAAAAAGTAAGAACAAACAATGGCACAAAGTTAGAAAGTGTTGAGTATTCTGAGAATTGCTTTAGCAATTTAACATTTTTTTTCCTATTAGACATTTCCACTGGGCTTTCCTGGTGGCTCAGTGATAAAGAATCCACCTGCCAATGCAGAAGACATGGTTTGATCCCTGGGTCAAGAAAATTCCCTGAAGAAGGAAATAGCCACCCATTCCAGTATTCTTGCCTGAGAAATCCCACAGACAGAGGAGCCTGGCAGGCTACTTCCATGGGGTTGAAAAAGAGTCAGACACAACTCAGTGCTAAACAACAACCAAAAGACATTTCCATTAGTATACAAATATGGTATTATTTCTTTTACTTAAAAAAAAATTCCACTCCTCACCTCACTTCCCCTTCTAGCTTACTACTCTTTCTGTTCCCTCTGCAGAAAAACTCCTCAAAATAATCTACCCCTCTTGTCTGAAATTTCTCTTCCCTTCTCTTCTGAGACCACTCACTCAGACCTCTCCCCCCACCTCTCCTCATAAATTGCCCTTGTTATGGCTACTAACATCTCCCATGTAGTAAAATCCAAGGCACATCTTCTTTATCCTTACTTGCCCTACCAGCAGTGTCCTCAACAAATGATCACTTTATTTTTCTTCCTTTGGTTTTCAGGACTCCCTCCTCTCCTCAATGGCTGCTACTCAGTCTCCTTTCTGGTTCCTCCCATCTTTCTGACCTGAAACACAGGACAGCTCCAGGGCTCAGTCTAGGCTCTTAGTCTTAAGACTACAGTTTCTCCTGGGGCATCTCAGTATCATATATGTGGATGACGTCCAAATGCACATTCCAGCCCTGATCTGTCCACACACACATATTCTGCTGCCTGTTCAGCATTTCTATTTGCATGTCTGATAGATGTCTCACCTTTCACATGTCCCAAAGTGAACTTCTCCCTGAGTCTGCCTCTGCTTATTTAGTTAAAGTAATTCCATCCTTCTGGTGGCTCAGGCTCAAGACTCGTCCTTCACTCCTCTCTCTTGAATTAAGTGCTGAATGAAAAAGTTGAAGTCTGTGTAATATGACACTTAAAGACAAAGGGCCAGAATTCTCACCACTGCCTAACATCTGCAAAAGAGCTGCTGCCACCTCTTTCTCTCTAGAAATGGCAAGTTTTCAATCATCAACTATATTCACCCTTTGGACAGAGCAGAGAGCTTCTATTCAGACTTGCAACTTCTACTAACTGATAACAATTGCTCAAACTGGTCCCCGGAAAGAAGGAAAAACACAAAGCTAGACATCACATTCCCTTTACACACACCACTTAAATATGCCAAATATTTTCATACACGTTTCCTTTATTCTCAAGTGGTCAACTCTCCCACTAAGTGCTAAGGGGGAGCTCTGTGGCCCTGGAGACACCAACTTCTGCAGAAGTCCTGTGGAGAGCACATAGGTGGCACAGTTGCTGCTGGGCACTTGTACTGGAGAAACAGAGCTGGCCTCACCTCCTCTGGGGACCTACAATAGGGTTCTTGAGAAAAGGGGGAAAATGCTCCCACAGGTAGAATGTAGATTTTAAAGCCCACTGGGAGTTGTTAAATAGTAAAGAGTATCTTCTGCTTTTGAGGATCAGTCTATTTCTTTGAAAATAAACTGTGTTTCCTACTTTTTTTTCCCTTTTGAATCACTCTCAAGAGCCTGAGTGAGGTGCTTTGCATTTGATAGGTACTCAAAAAAATGTTGCTGATTGTTTGGAACTTTATTCTCCCCTTTGAGTGGGTTCCTTTATTCTTTAAGGACTAAATCATATTCCTAGGTGTTTCTCTCTCCCTGCCCAAAGAAACACCTACATGCCACACAAGCCCTAGCATGTGTATGTGCACGAAGAAGGCATTCTTGCAGTCCTGGAAAGCTGCCCTTCTGGTGGGACATCACAGAGGCTTTAGACAAAGGGGAGATGAGGAAAAAGGAACTTAAGGTAGTCACATGTTCTATATGCTACCAGTTTATTAGGAGAAATTCCCATAGGATTCTTAGTTTATCACTACTAACAGCTCCACCCTCTCCTTTACAAATTGCATTTGTATTCTGTCATTTTTACTATCAGTTTTGTAGTCTTTGATGTCTTAAATTCATTTAAATACCTTTTCTTTAAATACCTTTGAATTTATTAAATACCTTTTCTGATTTTAAAAAGAGATTGTTGTTGTTGTTTAGTCACTCAGTGATGTCCGACTCTTTGCAACCCCATGAACTATAGTCTGCCATGGGATTCTCCAGGCAAGAATACTGGAATGGGTTTCTATTTCCTCCTCCAGGGGATCTTCCGACCCGGGAATCAAAACCGCATCTCCTGCATTGGCAGGTGATTTACCACTGAGCCACCAGGGGAGCCTGGATAAATCATGTACCAGGCCATGAAACAAGTCTCAGTAAGATGTAAAAGGACTGAAATCATACAAACCATGTTCTCTGATCATAATGGACTGAACTTAAAATCAACAACAGAAGGAAATTTCTGAAATTCACAAATAAATGGAAATTAATCAACACTCTCCAAAATATCCAAAAGATCAAAGAAGAAATCACAAGAAAAGATAAAAAATATTTTGAGATACATGAAAATGAAAACACGACATATCAAATTTATGGGATGGAGCTAACACAATATAGGGACATTTAAAAGCTGCAGGCTTCAGCAATACATGAACTGTGAACTTCCAGATGTTCAAGCTGGTTTTAGAAAAGGCAGAGGAACCAGAGATCAAATTGCCAACATCCACTGGATCATGGAAAAAGCAAGAGAGTTCGAGAAAAACATCTATTTCTGCTTTATTGACTATGCCAAAACCTTTGACTGTGTGGATCACAATAAACTGTGGAAAATTCTGAAAGAGATGGGAATACCAGACCACCTGACCTGCCTCTTGAGAAACCTGTATGCAGGTCAGGAAGCAACAGTTAGAACTGGACATGGAACAACAAACTGGTTCCAAATAGGAAAAGGAGTACGTCAAGTCTGTATATTGTCATCCTGCTTATTTAACTTCTACGCAGAGTACATCATGAGAAACGCTGGGCTGGATGAAGCACAAGCTGGAATCAAGATTGCCGGGAGAAATCTCAATAACCTCAGATATGCAGATGACACCACCCTTATGGCAGAAAGTGAAGAAGAACTAAAGAGCCTCTTGATGAAAGTGAAAGTGGAGAGTGAAAAAGTTGGCTTAAAGCTCAACATTCAGAAAACGAAGACCATGGCATCTAGTCCCATCACTACATGGCAAATAGATGGGGAAACAGTGTCAGACTTTATTTTTCTGGGCTCCAAAATCACTGCAGATGGTGACTGCAGCCATGAAATTGAAAGACGCTTACTCCTTGGAAGGAAAGTTATGACCAACCGAAATAGCATATTCAAAAGCAGAGACATTACTTTGCCAACAAAGGTTCGTCTAATCAAGGCTATGGTTTTTCCTGTGGTCATATATGGATGTGAGAGTTGGACTGTGAAGAAAGCTGAGTGCTGAAGAATTGATGCTTTTGAACTGTGGTGTTGGAGAAGACTTGAGAGTCCCTTGGACTGCAAGGAGATCCAACTAGTCCATTCTGAAGGAGATCAGTCCTGGGTGTTCTTTGGAAGGAATGATGCTAAAGCTGAAACTCTAGTACTTTGGCCACCTCATGCGAAGAGTTGACTCATTGGAGGAGACTCTGATGCTGGGAGGGATTGGGGGCAAGAGGAAAAGGGGATGACAGAGGATGAGATGGCTAGATGGCCTCTCCGACTCAATGGACTTGAGTTTGAGTGAACTCCAGGAGATGTTGATGGACAGGGAGGCCTGGCGTGCTGCGATTCACGGGGTTGCAGAGAGTCGGACACGACTGAGCAACTGAGCTGAACTGAAGTGAACTGAAAGTTGTAAATGGTTACCTTAAAAAAGAAAGATCTAGGGAAGGAGGCTCAAGAGGGAGAGGATATATATATAATTATGACTGATTAGTGTTGATGTACAGCAGAGACCACCACAACATTATAAAGCAACTATCTTCCAATTAAAAAAAAATCTTAAATCAACAACCTAATCCTCTACCTAAGAAACCAGAAAAAGAGCAAAATAAAACCCATGGCAAGCAGGAGAGATACAAAAGATTAGATTGGAAATAAGTGAGGTAGAAAACAAACAAAAAAAATTAGAGAAAATGAAACCAAAAGTTGACTTTGACAAGATCAAGAAAACTGACAAAAACAAAGGAGAAACAATGAATAAAATAGTCAGGAAAGTCCTTCTTAACTCAGAGTGGTAAACATGACACAGAAGAGCTAAACCACTTAATAGATCAGATTAATTAATATGTCACATCCCAGAAGACTCTCTCATATCCCTTGATGAGCCCCAGTCACAATCCTAGAGCATTTCACCTGCAATGACTTTACTAGGCAGGTTCTCCTGTCATTCTTATTTTATGGATGAGGACACTGAGGAGAGAACAAGTAGCTTGTCCAGTCCCACTGCTGTTCTAAGTGGAAAAGTCAGAATTCCAAACAGGTTCCAGACTCGAAGCACTCATGAAACCAAATACGCCACCAGAAATACTTAATAACTTTCCAGAAATGTTTTACTTAAAATATGAAAATAAATGAAACTCTCATCTCAGGGAGTAAAGGGGAAAAAAAAGAGATGGACATTATCTAATAGATATCCTCAAAGACTTGAAATACTTTTAAGAGCTTCAGCTGATAAAATTGGGACAAAGGAGTATGAAGAAATCACTTTGTATTTATGTTTTAACTGTACTTTCTACTAAATGTAATTTTGAACTTTTTTCCTCTGGAAAAGATACATGAAAAATAAGGTTTTTTTTAAAAAAGGGGAAAAAAAGAAGCTGCACAATAGAAATCTGTTAGAGCTATTACTAAGGAAACCCATGAACCCATGAAGAAATGTTTGCAAATAAATGCAAGTAATTGAAGCAGATTAGAAGTTTAATTCTGGTTTCAAAGAAAAAAATGCTAAAAGCAAAAACAGAGGAATGACTTTCTTTTTTCCCAAGTTATTGAGGTGTAATTGATGTATGCTGCTGCTGCTGCTAAGTCGCTTCAGTTGTGTCCGACTCTGTGCATATAACATTGTATTAATTTAAGGTGTACAACATAATGACTTGATATACGTAAACATTTCAAAATGATTACAATAGTCTAGTTAACATTCTTCATCTCATATAACCATATATTGTTTTCTAGTGATTACAATTTCAATATCTACTCTCTCAGAAACTTTCAAATATATAATACTGTATTATTAACTATAGTCATCACGATGTACATTACATCCTAGAACATCTTTGCTGCTGCTGCTGCTAAGTCGCTTCAGTTGTGTCCGACTCTGCATATAACATTGTATTAATTTAAGGTGTACAACATAATGACTTGATATACGTAAACATTTCAAAATGATTACAATAGTCTAGTTAACATTCTTCATCTCATATAACCATATATTGTTTTCTAGTGATTACAATTTCAATATCTACTCTCTCAGAAACTTTCAAATATATAATACTGTATTATTAACTATAGTCATCACGATGTACATTACATCCTAGAACATCTTTGCTGCTGCTGCTGCTAAGTCGCTTCAGTTGTGTCCGACTCTGCATATAACATTGTATTAATTTAAGGTGTACAACATAATGACTTGATATACGTAAACATTTCAAAATGATTACAATAGTCTAGTTAACATTCTTCATCTCATATAACCATATATTGTTTTCTAGTGATTACAATTTCAATATCTACTCTCTCAGAAACTTTCAAATATATAATACTGTATTATTAACTATAGTCATCACGATGTACATTACATCCTAGAACATCTTTGCTGCTGCTGCTGCTAGTCACTTCAGTCAGGTCTGACTCTGTGCGACCCCATAGACGGCAGCCCACCAGGCTCCCCCATCCCTGGGATTCTCCAGGCAAGAACACTGGAGTGGGTTGCCATTTCCTTCTCCAATGCATGAAAGTGAAAAGTGAAAGTGAAGTCGCTCAGTCGTGTCCTACCCTCAGCGACCCCATGGACTGGAGCCCACCAGGCTCCTCCATCCATGGGATTTTCCAGGCAAGAGCACTGGAGTGGGGTGCCATTGCCTTCTCCAAGAACATCTTTATTTTTTTTTTAAACGTTTATTATTTATTTGACTGTGCCAGGTCTTAGCTGTGGCACACGGAACCTTCAAATTTTGTTGTGGCATGCATCTTTGGCTGTGGCATGCAAACTCTTAGTGAGATCTAGTTCCCCTACCAGGGATAGAACCCAGGCCCCCTGCATTGGGAGTGCATGGTCTTAGCCACTGAACCACCAGGGAAGAAGCCAGAACTTACTTCTTATAACTGAAAATTTGTACCTTTGACCCCTTCATCCATCCCCATCACCATTCCTCTTGGCAACCACCAACCACCAGCATTTTCTCTGTTTCTATGAGTCCATTTTTTTTAGATTCCAAATATGTAATATCATTTGCTATTCATCTTTCTCTGACTTATTTCACTAGAAATAACTTTAGAAAGGTTGTATTTAGTCAGGGTTCTGCAGAGAAACAAAACCAATAGGAGAAAGAGAGGGGGAGACTTATTTTAAGGAATTGGCTCATGGAATTTTAGAGGGTGGAGGGTCTGAAGTCTTTAGGGCAGGCAGACAGAGTTTCTATGCTGCAATCTTGAGAATTCCTCTTCCTTTGGGAAACCTCAGTATTTGATTTTAAGGCCTTCAACTGATGAGATGAGCTCTACTTAGATTATAGAAGGTAAACGGCTTTATTCAAAGTCTACTGATTTAATTGTTAATCATATCTAAAAAAATAACTTCACAGCAACAGCTAGACTGGTGTTGGGCCAAACAACTGGGCCAGGGTGACACACAGTTAACCATCACAAAGGTAGTCAAGGAGGTGCGTTCTCCCTCTAGTTCTTCTTCGGCTGAGGAAGGGAAGAGCTCTGAGTACTCAGGGATATGGTGCACTGGGCACCCTGGGCAGAGCCACCTAAGCTTGTTCAAGACTAGCAGACACCAGTCTAAAGCTGCTAAAGCCTCCATGGAAGAAGAAAGAAGTTTCAGTAGCTGACAGAGCTGCTGAAAGTCCCAGAAATGTGGTGAAGACCCTTGGAGGACCAAATCCAAGAAGAGTTCAGGGTAAATTTGAAAATTTTGTTCTTCTTAAGGCTTGGATAAAATGAAGTAAGAAAGATAATACTAGAATAAGCAATGATTGATAACACTGAAATAAGTATAGGATAAAATTAATTACACACCTACGTATTTTTTTGAAAATGTTTCCAATTGTGTATAATTCTTTACACTTAAGGATAATTCTAGGAATTGTTTGTGCCTAGCTCCTTTATGAGAGTATTATTTCTTTTTAAAAAAATCAAAAGTATGTCAATCTTTGACCCTCAAAACCACTATCTTTGGGAATGGCACCTAGTGATAGCTTAATTAATACCTAGGTAGAAATAAAACAACTTCTGGAATGCTAGCTTTGCAAATCTAAGCCAAAACCTATCCCATGAGAGCAAAAGTCCAAACTGGTGCTTTAAAATACTCTTAAACATCTATCTCTTGACTCTTCTCTTATTTCTTTTCTTTGAATTTCAACAAAGAACAAAGGAAAGTTTGTTTCTTTCCTATTCCAAAGTTTCTTAACTATTTATTCTTAAGAAACACAGTTTTGTTTTGCCTTCCATTACTGATACTCTGTTCATCTACTTGTCAAGGGCATAGGTAACTGACACCATTTCTATTCTCCTGGTTCCTGATCATTTAAATAAATTCAGTATTCATGTTCTGCATTGTATAGCAACAAATGTTCCATTAGGGCCTTCACTATGACCCTAACGAAATATTCCCATTTCTAAGATTGTATTCTTCCAAACGGTTAACAGGAGGAAAAGGAAGTGGGGGGTTCCTATTGCACTCACTAGAGTTTTCTCACATGATCCCAGCTGGGGCCAAGATTGGTAAATCAAGAAAGAACAGCCCTTTCATAAGAAAGAGAAAGTAGATGTGAGAAGTTCTGTTCCTCCTGCCAAAGATCTTTCCATCATTTCAATTATATGGGGAAAAAAATTAAGAAAAATGCAGATTAAGTAGTGGGAGACAAGAAGAATGATTCTATCATTTATTGACAGGCTGGGGAGGCTGGTCTTCTTTACACTATGGTCTTGAAAATCATTCTGTGATGTTGCTGGGACCAGTGATGTCACTGATTCTCTGGGAGTAGGGTGGATTAACCAAGAAAGGAATCTATTATCAGTCCTAGAGGGCTGGCTATTAAATCTGTGGCTCTTCCATTTTTTTCTTTCTCTTTGACCGCTAGTTACTTACAGAAATTTTAGTGTTCATTAGCACCTTCAGCCTGGGGCTGAAATACAGAAAAGAGTTAAAATTCAGATGATAGTTTTCCATAGCTTCATTTTCATTTCTAGGCACCAACTCTGGGTTGGTTTCCATACTACACTGAAGGGGATTCTATTGTTCTCCTCCACATTTTATTGTTAACACAATAAAGCAGGCATGGATGTGACTTGTGCTTCTGTGAGCTGGCTATGTACAGAAATGTATTGTTACTCATTTCCTGCCCATTCTTCTCTTCCAGAGAGATATTTATTCTTATACTGGGACAACTACTGATAAGTTGTAAATTTATTCAGATAAGTTATAAATTTAATCCCCAGAATCTCAGTTGCTATGGGATAGGATTATGCTCCATTGGTAGCAGTTGCCCAGAGGTTCTGAGCCCCACTATTGTAAATGTTAGAAATTATCTTTATGGCACATTTTCTGAAAACTGTTAAGATTTATGGGTCTGAGAACAACTCAGCTAAAGAAAACTGCTATACACTATACAGGCAAATTTGGGGGGAAAAAGTAACAGAATTCAGGGCCAAGTGTCTGTCCATGGTGTCTGACAAGAAAGAAGATTATTCTAGAAGTAACGAGGAGTATACTCTACCCAAAGATGAATATGGTAAAATGTCAAGAAAGAATATTTTTATTATGATGGGATATCAGTGTGAAATGGAATGTAGAAGCTACTCTGCGTTCTTCCTCTACCACCGTCCACTTCCTCTACCACTTTTTATCCTGGATTAAGACTCTTGCACTGTCAGGCAGATCAGTTTCAATACAGCAAAGGCTCCAGGTGCAGCCGTCACTGAGGCAGCCAGCAAAAGATGAGGAGTCAATGTGCAACGTCAGTGTAACACAGGCTGCTTTCTTATCCTAAAATTCTTGGCTAATGAGAATGATCTGCTACCCACCACTATGTCTCAAATACCGATTCTTTCAAGGAACTCAGTTTAGAGAAATAGTTATCACTTGTCTTTCCTTCACTCTCTAGCAGACCAGCTGTAGACTGATAATTTCCTATCACAGTTGTAGAGCAGAGAGGCTTGGCTTTCATTATAATAAGGGAATATAGGGAGTTTGGGAAGAACATGTACACATTGCTATATTTAAGACACATAATCAATAAGGTCTTACTGTGTAGCACAGGGAACCCTCCTCAATGTTATATGGCAGCCTGGATGGGAGGGGAATTGGGAAGAGAATGGATACATACATATGTATGGCTGAGTCCCTTCATTGTTCACTTGAAACTATCACAACATTGTTAATCAGTTGTACTCCAATACAAAATTTTTAAAAATTTAAATAATATAATAGAGGAATAAAAATACTAATTCAGGAAAAAACCTAATTCAGCTATGACGGCTGGATCAAACGTCTATATGATGAGATAGTTAAGTTCATAAATGACCTCAGCGTGGTAATCTTCAAATAGAAAACTGAGTCAACTTTGTGTGTTCCTAGCGATAAAGCCAGAGAAGGCAATTGCACCCCACTCCAGTACTCTTGCCTGGAAACCCCATGGACGGAGGAGCCTGGTAGGCTGCAGACCATGGGGTCGCTAGGAGTTGGACACAACTGAGCGACTTCACTTTCACTTTTCACTTTCATGCATTGGAGGAGGAAATGGCAACCCACTCCAGTGTTCTTGCCTGGAGAATCCCAGGGACGGGGGAGCCTGGTGGGCTGCCGTCTATGGGGTCACACAGAGTTGGACACGACTGAAGTGACTTAGCAGTAGCAGCAGCAGCGATAAAGCAGTTTTCCCTGTGCTGACTGAAGTAGCCATCCCTGCACTGGGGAACCTTAGGAAGGACCTGGAAAGTATATTCCATACAAAGTAAACTCCAGGGATACTGATTGAGGCCAAAACAAAACTAGTGTTCAGGCCAGAAAACTCACCCACATTATAGCAGTACACAGTTCTGGGGATTAAGTGAAAGGAACATACATTTTTATTGTTTATTTTGCCATCTTGCTGGAGTATGGCCAGGTTAATGTAGGTTACATTGGGCACAGCAGCTGCAGAAACTGAATTCAGTAAGAAACATTCTTCTGAGTATGGTAAGTAGCATATACCTTTTTCATTAAGTAATCTCAGTGCAACTCATCTCAGAGTTCCCAGGGCTCTGCTGGATACAGAGGTTTTTCAATAGCTTTCTTGCATGGACTTTCCTCAATGACAGAAACTTGTCCCCAGTGTTCAGTTAACCTGAGGTTTTCCTGATGGTTGACTACTTAATTCTCCAAATTCAGGTTCTCATAGTAAAATAACCTGCTCTTTCTACTTCTGGGGTTGTTCCATGAGCAGAGTAGCTTGTTCAGTCTCTAAGTTGTGTCTGACTCTTTGTAACTCCATGAACTGAAGCATGCTAGGCTTCCCTGTCCTTTGCTATCTCCCAGAGTTTGCTCAAACTCATGTCCATTGAGTTAGTGATGCCACCCAACTATCTCATCCTCAGTCACCCCCTTCTCCTCCTGCCTGCAATCTTTCCCAGGATCAGGGTTTTTTTTTCCAATGAGCTGTCTCTTAGCATAAGTGGCCAAAGTATTGGAGCTTCAGCATCAGTCCTTCCAATGAATATTCAGAGTTCATTTCCTTTAGGATTCACTGGTTTGATCTCCCTGCTGTCCCAAGGACTTTCAAGAGTCTTCTCCAGCACCGCAATTCAAAGGCATTAATTCTTCAACACTCAGCCTTCTTTATGGTCCAACTCTCACATCTGTACATAACTACTGGAAAAACCATAGCTTTGACTCTACAGACCTTTGTCGGCAAAGTGATGTCTCTCCTTTTTAATATGCTATCTAGGCCTGTCATAGCTTTTCCTCCAAGGAGCAAATGTCTTTTAATTTCATGCCTGAAGTCACCATCCACAGTGATTTTGGAGCCCAAGAAAGTAAAATCTGTCACCGTTTCCACTTTTTCTCTATTTGCCATGAAGTGCTGAGACCATATGCCATGATCTTAGTTTTTTGAATATTGAAGAGTAGCTGGTGTTCTTTAATCTGGGGCTGCCCATATGCAGCCCTGATTATCATTCTTGTTGGCATACAGAGGAACTTTTAACTTGTCTGTGCATTCAGGTTGTTGCTCTCTGAAATCTGTGCCTTGATGACTGGTGACTTTGCTACCACTGCAAGGAGTGTGATGTATGTCTACATGACTTTTGTTAAGCTTCTGACAAAAGCCAGAGCAGCCCAGACACTGATCCACTGAGGAATGTAAACTCCAAATAGAGCAATTTAAAAAATTCTGCTCAGTTGTGTCCAACTCTTTGCAACCCCACAGAACGTAGCCTACTAGGCTCGTCTGTCCATGGAATTCTCCAGGCAAGAATACTGGAGTGGGTAGCCATTCTCTTCTCCAGGGGATCTTCCCAACCCAAGGATTGAACCTGAGTCTCCTGCATTGCAGGTAGATTCTTTACTGTCTGAACCACCAGGGAAGCCCCCTAATATAACATATTGGTCATGTAATATGGTTATTTACCTGCCTCTTCCATTTTCTTACTTTTAACAAGTGCTTTGGTTCTTTAGGGTTTCCTTGGGCTTCCCTGGTGGCT
Organism: Bison bison bison; assembly: GCF_000754665.1. Classification (NCBI taxonomy): domain Eukaryota; kingdom Metazoa; phylum Chordata; class Mammalia; order Artiodactyla; family Bovidae; genus Bison; species Bison bison. Next base: position 9,983,117 of record NW_011494826.1, on the reverse strand, counting down.
CAGATGGTAAAGAATCTGCCTGCAATGTGGGAAATCTGGGTTCAATACCTGGGTTGGGGAGATCCCCTGAAGGAGGGCACGGCAACCCACTCCAGCATTCTTGCCTGGAGAATCCAGATGGACAGAGGAACCTGGCAGGCTATAGTCCATGGGGTGGCAAAGAGTCAGACACAACTAAGTGACTAAGCACAGTTAGTCCCTTAGGGAAGACAAAATATGAATCCCAGGGGAATTTCCACTGAATTCCTAGAACACAGGTACCCTAAATGTGGTGTTCTTTTTGGTTCAGTCTACTTGATCCTTAGGAACATTGTCTGAATATCAGTAACTATTTTCAAGGTAGCCTACCTTTCTCATATAGTGTCTTCCAGAAGCCACTATCATAAGGAATCCCTTCAGCATACTTATTCTGCATTCAGTCATGTCTTTGCCAGGAAACTGGGGATATCTAGTTTGTCCACAGTCTGTAGGGTGGCTAAGGGATCTCTCACCTTCAGGGTGGACCCACAAGATAAGCTTTTGGGGAGGAGGTTTTGTTGGGGAGGAGTCTTGTGTTAGCTATTAAGGAGAATTCCAAAGTGAAAGCTTTGCTCTTGGTCATCTGAGCATTTCTTTCTCATTGAAGAATTTCAGGGCATTCCAGTTTGGCTCAGAATGTTTGTTGGTTGGTCACTAAGTCATGTTTGACTATTTTGCAACCCCATGGACTATAGCCCGCCAGGCTCCTCTGTCCATGGAATTCTCTAGGCAAGAACACTGGAATGGGTAGCTATTCCCTTCTCCAGAGGATCTTCCCGACCCAAGGATGAAACCTGTGTCCCCTGCACTGGCAGGTGGACTCTTTACCACTGAGCCACCTGGGAAGCCCTTGGTCCAGAATATGCAGTGCTTAATTGAAGTAAAAGCAGGTCTTTCTTGGAGTAGCTGTGAGCTATAATAGTTCCACACCATCCCCACATCAGGAATGATATGACAGGACTTTGTGTTGTAAGAAATACTTCCAGAAAATATACTGAGATAGTTTTTATGAATTTCTTTCTCCTCTAGTATTTATTGAGCTCAATCCCAATTTATTCTCAGACATTCTGATTTAATTACCTAGGATGGGGACCAGGGCTCCTGATGATCTGAATATGAAGCCTGCAACGGCAGCCACCAACCACCCACACCCTTCATTCCACACATGAGGAAATCAGGGGATTAATTAAAATGGTACCAATGTAGCATATTTAAGTAAAAAATTTTTCATAAGTAAGTAGTTAATAATTTTTAAAACATGAACCTTCTTGACCAAGGGAGGCTTAACTGTTTGAACAACTGTTTACCATTTCCACTTGTTTTTTTCTAGGAACTAAAGGTCTTCCTTATCCCTGATATTAACTCTGTGAACACAGATTAACCTTTCTAACCTTTTTTTTTTTTTAAAAAAAAAAAAAGAAGTACCAGCCAAATATTTACCCACAGGAGCTGACACAAACAAGTTTAAAAAGAAAAAAGAATAAAACTTAAAATAACATAGCTGACTCTCACTTTCAACTTTCTCTAACAGAACTTTAGTATAAAAAGAGTTAGAAGAGCTATTTTAAGTAGCTTACAAAATTAAAAACCAAACAAGGATTAAAATATGAGAGGCTAGGCTTCCCTGGTGGTCCAGTGGTTAAGAATCCACCTACCAATGCAGGGGACACAGGTTCAATCCTTGGTCCGGGAAGACCCCTCAGGGCAACTAAGCCTGTGTGCCACAACTACTGAGCCCACGCTCTAGAGCCTATGCTCCCCAACATGAGAAACCACTGCAATGAGAAGCCCGCATGCCTCAAAGAAGAGTGGCCCTCACTTGCTTCAACAAGAGAAACCACACGCAGCAACAAAGACTCAGCCAAAAATAAATAAATAAATAAATAATCTTTTAAAAATCCAAGAGGTAAGCAGGTGCCATGGTGATTTTTTAAATGGCTGAACCTTCTTTGACACACCTCCCTCCAAGAGCAGGGTCTATTCCCTCCCCTTGACACAGAAAGGTTAGTGATTGGTTTAACCAATAAAGCAGGACTCAACAAACCTTTTCTTTAAGGACCAGATAGTAAATATTTTAGGCTTTGCAGACCATATGGTCTCTGTTGCAACTACTAAACTCTGCATCAGAGCATGAAAGCAGCCATAGAAGGTATGTAAACAAATGGACATGGCTGTGTTCCAATGATACCATTTTTATAGAGACAGGTGGCAGGCTGGATTTAGCATCAAGCCATAATTTGCTGATCCCTGCCATCAATAGAGTATGGAAGAAGTGATGCTCTGTGACTGCTGAAAGTAACAGTGTTAGCTGCTCAGTCATGTCCGACTCTTTTCCAACCCCATGGACTACAGCCCCCCAGGCTCCTCTGTCCATGGGATTCTCCAGGCAAGAATGCTACCTTGAGTTTGCCATTCCCTTCTCCAGGGGGTCTTCCTGACCCAGGGATTAAATCCAAGTCACCTGCATTGCAGGCTGATTCTTTATCACTGAGCCACAAGGGAAGCTCTATGATTGCTGAGGTGAAGTCATAAAAGGCCACAGAGATTCTACCTGTGTCTCCTGGAACACTCAGCTTCCTCTTGGAACTTGGCCACTATCCTGGGAGAAGCCCGCATCAGAAAGAGAGGACCCACACAGGTGCTTCATGTCATCCAGGTGCCAGCATGAGCATGAGGAAGCCTCCACATGATTCCAGTTTCCAGCCTTTCAAACCCCCCTCAACCTTTGAGTCTTCTCTGCAGAGGTTTTGGACATCGTGGAGCAGAGATAAAACATCCCCACCATACCATCTGAATTCCGTAAGGATAATAAAACTGTTGTTGTTTTTATGTGACTAGGTTTGAAGGCAGTTTGTTGTGCACCAATAAATAATGAGGATAGATTAACTGAAAAAGTGTAAGAGCCCACGTGGAAGGCTAAGAATCAGTGCTTGACACTGTTGTGGTTTCAGATACTTTGTTGTTGTTCAGTTGCTCAGTCATGTTCAAATTTTTGCGACCCCACGGATGGCAGCACACCAGGCTTCCCTGTCCTTCTCTATCTCCAGGACTTTGCTCAAACTCACCATTGAGTCAGTGATGCCGTCCAAACATCTCATCCTCTGTCGTCCCCTTCTCCTTCTGCCTTCAATCTTTCCCAACATCCGGGTCTTTTCCAATGAGTCAGCTCTTCTGATCAGGTGGCCAAAGTATTGAAGCTTCTGCATCAGTCCTTCCAATGAATATGTAAGGTTGATTCCCTTTAGGACTTACTGATTGGATCTCCTTGAAGTCCAAGGGACTCTCAAGAGTCTTCTCCAACACCACAATTCAAAAGCATCAATTCGACGTTCAGCCTTCTTTATGGTCCATCTTTCACATCCGTATATAACTAGTGGAAAAACCATAGCTTTGACTATACGGACCTTTGTTGGCAAAGTGATGTCTGTTTTTTAATATGCTGTCTAGGTTTTCATAGCTTTTCTTCCAAGAAGCAAGCGTTTTTTTAATTTCATGGCTGCAATCACTGTCCACAGTGATTCTGGAGCCCAGGAAAATAAAATCTGCCACTGTTTCCACTTTTTTCCTAGATTCTTTGTAAGTAATACTTAAAATTTATGATGCTAGTCTATACTAGAAAAGCTTTCTAACATTAAGTAGTATGAACTATGCTAGTAGTCACATTTAAATTACAGTGAATTGATTTCATCACAGCAAGCAAGAGAGAATGCCAACATAAGCAAGTCAGTCTTTTGTAACCTAATCTTGGAAGTGACATCCATTACTTTTGCCATGTTCTACTTATCAGAAGCAAACTATTAGGTCCACCCCACACACAGAGGCAAAATTATCGAGGGGCAGTTTAGAAGCATGCCTACCTCAGGATGTAAGAGAGGTTAAGTTTTAGGAGGAATGTTTGCATACCTAAAAATAGTCTTTTTCTACTCTCACATTTAATTGATAGTTTGGGCATGGAATTCAAGTTAGGATGACTCTCCCCCCACCCCACTTACTCCTCAGGCTGCCCTGAGGAGACAGAAAGGGGGAAGCCAGACATGCAAGGTGAGGATACCGAGCTCTTTAATGACCCCCACTGCATGAGGAAAAGTCAGTAATGGTCTTCTTCATATTCCCTGGAGGACCTGGCCAGATGCAGAGCAGGTGAAAAAGTATAGGAGAGCAGACCTAAGAAGATAAAACTTAGAAGATAAAGCATCAAAAGCATCAGTTATGTGCCAAACACTTGGAGACCTCTATGCTTTGAAGAAATAGTCATTACAGTGTATCTTTATCTCACCAGTCACCTGAACAATCTGCCTAACAGAAAACAGAAGAATTGAGTGAAGATGAAATTGGGACTCTGAAACATCAAAACCAAATAGACAACAAAAAAGCCAAAACCAAAATCAGTAAAACTTCTGAACGGGAACAAAAATATAAGGACACAAACAGCAATGCTCAGACCCAGCACAAAGGAAGGAGATGAACTAGATGAAGACATTTTATCTTTAACTGTTGACGAGAATGGAAACACTTAAAAACCTTTGACATTTCTTTAAAAGAAATTTTTTTAAAGTTGAAATGTAGTTGATTTTGAGGGCCTCCCTGGTAGCTCAGATGGTAAAGAATCCACCTGTGATGCAGGAGATCTGGATTTGAACCCTGGGTGAGGAAGATCCCCTAGAGAAGGGAATAGTAACTTAGAGAATTTCAATAGACAGAGGAGCCTTGTGGGCTAGAGTCAGACACAATTGAGCAACATCACCACATTACCATTGTTGATTTACAATATTAGTTTCAGGTGTAAAACATTTTCAATATTTTTATAGGGTAGATTCCATTTAAACTTATTACAACATAATGGCTATATTCCCCTATGCTGTACAATATACCCTTATTTTAAACATAATAGCTTGCACTGAAATTTCAATTCTTATATACAAAACAAAACCTACCTCTAGATGGACATGAGGCTGACAACTCCTATAAATTCTCTTTGCTTTTGATGAATCTCAAACATTGCTGAAGTGCAAGACAAATCCTGGTGAGAAGGCAGTGAGAAGGTCCTAAGAAGGTGACACCAGTTAACATGTTCTGTGGAGAAACAGCAGAGTCAGCTGCTAAAAGAAACCCTTGGGGAAGTAAGAGACTCATAATCATGACAATGTGTGAACACATCAGAGGAAGAACACCATGCTGGTGAGCTATGCTGATAAATTTCATCCTCAAGAGAAGAACCTGTAGGCTTCCCTCCTCATGAAACTGACACAGGAATGCCAGCTGTATAATTTCACACTGGAATAACTAAGAAGTAGGACTAAATTTGGAGCACAGTCATGGCCAGTCAGACGTTGTGTCCAGTAGATTTTCTTCAAAAATGAACACTGTTGCCTCAAGACTTGTAGGGAAGTATTTTGGGGCTTCCCTTGTAGCTCAGTCAGTAAAGAATCTGCCTGCAATGCAGAAGACCTGCGTTCGATTCCTGGGTTGGGAAGATCCCCTGGAGAAGGAAATGGCAACTCACTCCAGTATTTTTGCCTGGAGAATCCCTGTGGACAGGGAAGCCTGGCAGGCTACAGTCCATGGGGTCACAAGAGTCGGACATGACTTAGCAACTAAACCACCACCACCATCCCTAAGCTATCTGCACACGCTATGCCTCCTGTGCCTTATGCACATGGTTGGCAAGATCAGTGTCTGTTATGGGCATACCTGTTTCACTGAAAACAACTGAGGAAGTTTGTTCTTTTATCCATCAATTACCATAACTATTTCAGAATTTGACGATGTAATTTCTGTTTCTTCTCAGAATAATGAGAAGGGTAATGACCTGAAGGAAATTTATCATTTTCTCAGTGGACAGATAAGCATTATGCTTTTGAAATTTTAATAGATCTCCCGCAAGCACTTGTTTTATGTTTAGATGGTATCCATGGTGATACAAATTTGAGATGAAATAACAGTCTAGCTGGCCGACCATTTGTCCCTGCAGTATATCAACAGATTTTCATTTCATATTTATCACTGTTGTCCTTTGAAGTGTCGTATCTTAACCTTTTTTAAAAAGTCCTATCATTTTCAAGAGTCTTTGGAGAAAATCTCCAGAGGGCAAATCTTTGATGTTTTCTTTGCAGTTAGCAGGATGACTGCGGCATTGCATTCACTAATGAGGTGATGGAAAATGTTAAAACTTAGTATGGATTTTGGTTTGAGGAAGCCATAAATTTGATAACCAAACTTAACACTTGGATGAAACTTCTTGGAAATTCCACAGACCTCAGATGGTACAGTGGTAAAGAATCTGCCTGCCAATGCAGGAGACTCAGGAGACCTAGGTTTGATCCCTGGGTTGGGAAGATTCCCTGGAGTAGGAAATGGCAACACACTCCAGTATTCTTGCCTGGAGAATTCCATGACCAGGTGAGCCTGGCAGGCTATAGGCCATGGGGTCGCAAAGAGTTAGAAGTGACTTAGTGACTAAACAACAACAACAATACATGGAAAAACTGCTTTACACATTTTATTATTTAGACTGAGCTGTAAGCATAAGTGTGATATTTCCAGACTGTTAGTCGCTCAGTCGTGCCCAACTCTTTGCGACCCCATGGACCGCAGCCCACCAGGCTCCTGTGTTCATGAGATTTTCCAGGCAAGGATACTGGAGTGGGTTGCCATTTCCTTCTCCAGGGGAACTTCCCAACCCAGGGATCGAACCTGGGTCTCCTACACTGCAGGCAGATTCTTCACCAATATTTCCAGACTACTGTCCCCAAATGCTTTGAATGAAAACTTACTCTACAAAAAGCGTTCCAGAATTTCACTTCGTTTAAATATCCTGTACCTGCATTGCTTTAAAAGAACTTACAACACAGTCTGCCTTCTAGACATAGCATCACTTTTCCCTTACTGATCACCTCAGGCAGACGTTCAAGGGGGATTTTTCACAGGACTTTAGACATGTCACATGTCATTTCCCACAAAAGTTTATTACATAGAAAGCTTTGGATCAGGAAAACAAGGATCACACAAGGAAAGAGAAATAAGGACAGACTCCTGAAAATCCAGAATACAGGCCACATCACAGAAACAACATAATCTAATGGGCGGGAGAGAAGGAAAGACCAGGGGCGAGAGACTCAGCTTTCAGGGGAATGCTGCTCCTCTGCCAGCAGTGGCGCCTGCTCTTTAACAACAGTTGTTAACAAATCTTTAGGCAGTGGGAGTGTCAGATTTTTTAGCTGGGAGACACTTGTGGGTAGCAACCTGGCCTGAAGTGAAGCTAAACAATTTGTCTAAGGGAAGCCAAGCCCTCTGGGTAGTTATCACACTGTTTTTAACTTCAAATGCAAGTTGCTGCTGCTGTTGCTGCAGCTAAGTCGCTTCAGTCGTGTCTGACTCTGTGTGACCCTATAGATGGCAGCCCACCAAGCTCCACAGTCCTTGGGATTCTCCAGGCAAGAACACTGGAGTGGGTTGCCATTTCCTTCTCCAATGCATGAAAGTGAAAAGTGAAAGTGAAGTCGCTCAGTCGTGTCTGACTCTTAGCGACCCTGTGGACTGCAGCCTACCAGGCTCCTCCGTCCATGGGATTTTCCAGGCAAGAGTACTGGAGTGGGTTGCCACTGCCTTCTCCATGAATGCAAGTTACATAACAATAAAAACAACATGTGTTTTCTGAGGATGATCTTATGTATAATTTATAAACGTTTTTTGTTTTTACATATGAATTATGATTCTGGAGGGGGTTGTAGGTTTTCTGCAAATTGGTGAGGGGAGCTAAAGCTGTCCTAGGCTGCTCCTTCACGTTCACAAGTCTAAAAAGCACTGTTCTAAACTGTATGAAAGCACGCGACTTCCCTGGTGGCCCAGTGGTTAGGAATCCACTTTGCAACGCAAGGGACATGATTCGAACCCTGGTCAAGGAACTAAGATCTCCCATGCCAGAGGGCAACTAAGCCTTTGAGCCACACCTACTGAGCCCGCACACCACAATGAAGAGCCCTTGTGCCGAAACTGAGACCTAATGCAGCCACAAATAAATAAATAAATACTAAAAACAAAACAAAAAACAAAGGTGCAAAGCGTGAATCAGAGAAGGTAACCGAGGTAACCTCTGAGTCTGGACACAGTACAGAACTACTCAACCTCCAGGTTACAAATGAAAACACTGATGGTCAGGGCTAAGTTGATTTTAAAATTCTGTCTTAACACTGCATTGATGATGGCAAAATATTCCCATGGAGGGAGGTTATAGGAACAAGGAAGGAGATATGTCTTTTCCTAACACCTGGTGATGTGGTCCTAAGCCATAATGAGTCTGGAGATGCACCTCCTCCCATGTAATAGCTTTTTGGGAAACAAATAATCTGAGCTATTTCAAGTCCTGTGGCGAGTTCAACTAGGGTTCAGAGGCTCAGGAAAAAATCCAGATGGAGTGGCTTCAATTCAACACGTATTTACTGAGTACATATGTATCAGGCACTATGCTGGGGACAAATAAGACAAAGGTCTCTATCCTCAGAGTCAAAGGAAGAATTTTTCACCTCTGAAATCCCAGAATCACACTCGGGAACTTACCTGTACATACTAGCTCAAGGACCCAGCAAAACAACTTGCCTTGCATTTTCTAAATGCTGGTTGTCTTTGAGATTGCACACCATTTCTGAACAGAGTACAAAAAGTAAAATCTAAAAGATGCTCTGGCCTGTTCTCTTTTAACGCAAATGCCTAACTCATGGCGGGGGAGAAAAAAAACCACTGCAAATTTCAGCTGATTTTGCTCTTGCTCCATGGCGGACTGAGTTAGAGCAATTTTTAACTTAATGCATGCCAACTGTGAGCAAATATGCCAGACCAAGCCATTCCATTGGGCAGGAATCAGAGCAAAGCCCATCCTAGCCTAGATCAGGGACATCCACCAGAACCTGAATGCCTGAGGAGAACGACTAATCTAACAAATATTCCTCAATGAATTCTTGATTCTAACCACCATCCCCTCCTCCAAAACCTCTTTCTCTCCACGCTTTCTCCACCTGAGAAAATGGCAACCCATCCACCCAGCCAAGCCACACATTGACACGTGGCCAAGTCCAGACCATGACCAAGTCCTGTCAACTCTACCCTCCAATATATCTTAAACTCATTTACTTTTCTGTCTCCTACCATCACCACAACCCAAGTGACCGGTATCTCCCACCCAGACAACTGCAATAGCTTCCTAGCTGCTGTGCTTACTTATACCCTGACCTCTGTCAAATTCCTCAGATACATATATGATTTAACTTGAATTGTTTATTGGATATTTCTCCCCTCAGAATGTAAGCTCTATGAAGACAAAGACCCGATCTGTTTTGTTTTGTTTTTTTAAAAACTGTGGTATTCCTGGTGCCTACCTCAGTACCTGGCATAGAGTAGGCATCAATAAAACTTGAGAATAAATGAATGCTTTGTAATCCATGCATAGACAGAAGTCTCCTGTCCACACAGACAAGTAAGGCTTGGAATCCATTCTCTTAAGGGTCTTTCTTCCCCTTCAGAGCCACATGAGCCATTCCTCAATGAGAATTGAGATTTTTTCTTCCTTCAGGCCGATTGTATGGTAACCTTATAGCAGAGTCTTTTATAAAGAAATCACAGTTCTGAAAGACTCCAAACTAAGCCTACCTCTTTCTAATGCTGTGGAAAGAGATGATAGTTTATGAAGGAAAAAAAAAAAAAATACAACTCTTAAACCTTTAGAGACACTACTGCCATCTGGTGGCAATAGTATTAATCTGCAAGCAAGCAACTACCCCACCTTCATTTTCTGATTGTCTTCTTTTCTGAAATTTAACAATGGTTCTAACTTTGGAATAAAATTCCTTTGATCCATCATACCTTCTATTCTGGAAATGTACATGCTTCATTTCTAGGGCATTTTCTTAAATTATTTCTTTGCTATTTTTCTCCCCATCATTTTCTCTTTTGAGATTTCTCATAATTTGGATGTTGGATCTCTTGAACTGGCTTTTAACTTTCTTATCCTTTTCATCCCATTTCCATCCTTTCTCTTTTTTCTTTTGTACTAATTTTTTTTAGAGGTGATGTGTTTGGCTCTAGCAAAATGTCTCCCAAAACCACCTTTGACAACGCTGAGTTTATCCTTACTGAAGGAAGGGAGAGCACAAACTTGATGGAGTCTTAGCCCCCTGAGGTATTCCTGAGATTTTGCAATCTGGTTTAAGGCAGGTCCATCGATGCCAGGGCTTGATTAGGATTGGACAAGGGTTAACAGTTTAGGGTGGGGCGTCCCAGCTAGGAAGGGTTTTGAGATGCAGGTTTCAAAGAGTCTAGAGGAGTAAACTGTTGCTTGATGCTATCTATAGGTTAGCTCAGCATTTACATGGGTTTGCGGAGAGGAAACTCCTGGAATAAACAATACTATTTATATTTTTCATTGCCTCCTGAAGAAGTTCCCTGTAATTATAAAGTTATACTTGTAATGAGTAGAATGAAACCAAAAATAAATACTTACTGTAAACAGTAAGCTGTGTGGGTACAGATGGTTTCAGTTATCAGGGGTCTCTATCTTATTTTCCTTCCTTTATGTTGAATTTTTCACTTCTACCACAGTATTTTCAATTTATAAGAGTCTTTCTTCTTCTGAAAGCTCTTTTTAAAAGTCTTTTTTCTTTGAGGGGACAAGATATCTGCAAGGACAGATAATAGGATTTTTTAAAACAAGTTTTCCTGCGAGCTTCATGGCCTTAACGCCTTCTGGGTTTCTTTTGGTGTCTGTCATTCACACTGGGGCTTTCCTTGACTGAGGGTGAGCCTGGGCTGTATATGAGGAGCAAGGAGACCAGGAGCGGGGCAAGGCAGGGTAGGAGGCTGGGCTCATCAGTGTAGGCTGATCATATAGGATTGCAGGGTTTTGCCCCTCTTGGGCTCAAAAGTTTTCCCACTGAGGAATTATCCAGTCGCCTGTGGGTCAAGGAGAGTGTGGAGCAGGCCTGGTTGCCAGCGTTCTCAGAGTTGCATTGCAGAAGGGGACTGAGACATCACCATCTAACACTGACATTAACTTAGTTCCCATTTTCAGTACGGTATTCCTGTACTAGCTATGCTTTTTGTTTGTTTCACTCACACTCTCTCTTTCAGGGACATCTGGTACTGCCACCACCTAATCTTTCCTAGGGGTTCTAAAAATTGGCTTGTGAAACTTCCCTGGTTGTAAGAGTCCACCTACCAATGAGAGGACACAGATTCAACCCCTGGTCTGGGAAGATCCACATGCCGCGGAGCAGCAAAGCATGTGCCACAACTACTGAGCCCATGCTCTAGAGCCTGCGATCCGCAACAAACGGTAGCCCCCACTCGCCACACCTAGAGAAAACCCGAGTGCAAGAATGAAGACCCAGCACAACCAAAGCTTTTACATCTTAAATCTAAATAATGAAAATAATTAATTAGAAAATTGGTTTACTATGGCTTCCTCCACTAATAGCTTAGGGGATCATTACTCTGCTAAGTCAGTTTCCACAAAATGTGGTTGTTGTCATCTGCTTACCCAGGTTCTTTGTCCTGTGGGTTTATACATTTTTAACTTACGGCGCTTTTAGAAGACTTGGGATAGGTACCAGAGATAAATGAATAGCATTCATTCAACTCCATTTAACTAGGAATCTGCATTATATTCCTAAGGTCTCTTCCAACTCTAAATTCTATGATTTTTAGTACATTTTCATTAAAGCAAGAGTGAACATATTTGGGAATAATTCTGAAGGAAGAACAACTTAGGATTCTCATGTCCAAATGTATTAGGAGAAGAGAGGGAAAAAATAAAAGAAGAGAGGGAATTTTTTTTTCCTCCCAATAATCAATTTGGGAAGGCTTCATGGAAGAGGCAAAATTTATGGAATTATTTATATGATACAAAATACACATTTTGACATGGAATAGATGAAAAAACTTTTAATAACTAAACCTGAAAACTTACTTAATTACACATTTTAAGAACAGCAGAAGTGAAATAAAAAATAAGTTGGGTGAGCCTACAGCAATCTTATTTTTTATCCAGAGTGCAACAAAATGAGGGAAGAAAAGAAAAAAAAAAAAACCAACAACAGAAATTGTTTAAAGAAATGGAAAAGCCAATCTTCTAAAATTCATAGGGAAATGCAAGGAGCCTTGATCAGCCAAAACAATATTAAGAAAGAAGAACAAAGTTGGAGGTCTCACTCCCAATTTCCAAACTTACTATATGGCTATCTCCTAAGTCTCTTCAGTCATGTCTGATTCTGTGCGACCCCATGGACTGTAGCCTGCCAGGCTCCTCTGTCCATGAGATTCTCCAGGCAAGAATCCTGGAGTGGGTTGCCATTTCCTTCTCCAGGGGATCTTCCTGACCTAGGGATCCAACCTGCGTCTCTATCTCCTGCACTGGCAGGTGGGGTCTTTACCACTAGCGCCACCTAACCTAAAACAGTGTGGTCCTGGCATAAGGATAGATAAATAGACCAACGATATAACTGAGAGTCCAGAAATAAACCCATACATCTATGGTCAAAAGATTTTCAACAAGATGCCAAGATGATTCAACAAGGAAAGAATAATTTCTTTCATAAATAATGCTGGGACCACTGGATAATACCCACACTCCTACTTCATAAAATATCACAAAAATTAATTCAAAATAATCAACAGCCTAAATAAAAGAGCTAAAACTACGCTTCATGACTATCTCATACACATATACACATGCACAAATTTCACATTGACCTCTACTCTAGCAATGTCGAATACAAACACTTCATATTCTCTCATGATTCAGTACCATCTTGTATATTCCCTGCCCCACCCCTGGAATCAGCCATTTTCTCAAGGACTCCTGGTACGTTAGAGAAGGATGGTACTTGGAAAGCAAGATCTGGCTACTAGATGTGCTTATTGCTGCTACTAGGGCATCACTGCTTCCAGATTTTTTTCAGAGGACAGAGCTGGAAAGTCTATGAATGTAAGTAGGTGTGTTTCTATGAATTCATACCAACACTTCCAACACCAATACAACACCTCAGGGTTCTTTTGAACCTTGCCTCTTTCCATGTTTCCTTCTCCAATGGTGAGAAATCTGGCTCTCATAATCCCAAATATATTATTTGCTCAATCAGCTTTCTTATTTGCTCGATGTAAACAGCCTCCCAGCCTGTTATTTGCCTCCTCACCTTGCTCTTGGACACCAGTAGGCACAACACCAAAGTGCTCTGCACAGTGCCTTCCTCTCCCCTTTGGTGTGTGTGTCCCAGGGTGCAGGACAGCCGTCATGTCACCTCCATGCCACTCACCCCCACCATGCCTCCACCTCACTGCCTCCATGCTGGGGAGGAAAGCAAGTGAAATGAAAGAGAAGATTGAGGGTTGGGGTTTGAAAGAGAATGGCAGATGTTCTCTCATTAAAAAAAAAAAAAAATATATATATATATATATATATCTAGCTCAGGACCTCCCTGGTGGCCCAGTGGCTAAGACTCCAAGTTCCCAATGCAGGGGGCCCAGGTTCAATTCCTAGTCAAGGAACTAGGTCCCACATGCCCTAACTAAAACCTGGTGCAGCCACCGATGTATTTCTTTTGAAGAAAAGCTATGACAAACTAGACAGCATACTGAAAAGCAGAGACATTACTTTCCTGACAAAGGTCTGTATAGTCAAAACTATGGTTTTTCTAGTAGTCATGTATGGATGTGAGAGTTGGACCATTAAGAAGGCTGACAGCTGAAGAATGCTTTTGAACTTGAGAGTCCCTTGGACCGCAAGAAGATCAAACCAGTCATTCCTAAAGGAAATCAGTCCTGAATATTCATTGGAAGGACTGATGCTGAAGCTGAAACTCCAATACTTTGGCCACCTGATGTGAAGAACTGACTCATTGGAAAAGGCCCTGATGCTGAGAAAGATTGAAGGCAGGAGGAGAAGGGGATGACAGAGGATGAGATGGTTGGATGGCATCACGGACTCAATGGACATGAGTTTGAGCAAGCTCCCGGAGTTGGTGATGAACAGGGAAGCCTGGCATGCTGCAGTCCGTGGGGTCGCAGAGTCAGACACCATTGAGTGACTGAACTGAACTGATTTCTTTTAAATTTCAGATAAACAGCAAAAAAGTCTTATTAGTATAAATACATCCCCAATATGGCATGTACTTTAACCCCTCATATTGATTGTTCACCTAAAAACTGGGCACCTTGTATTTTTATTTGCTCAATCAGGCAACCATATGACCATATTGTGAAAGGTTTTAATAAATATAAGAATTCAGACTTCATTCCATAGATAACAAGGATCCCTGAAGACTGTAGCACAAAGAAATGGCCATAGGAAAATGGTATTTGAGACCAGCCAGAAGACAACATGATGGACATGAAGTTTTAGCAAGCTCCGGGAGTTGAAGATGGACATGAGTTTGAGCAAGCTCTGGGAGTTGGTGATGGACAGAGAGGCCTGGCATGCTGCAGTCCATGGGGTCGCAAAGAGTTGGACATGACTGAGCAACTGAACTGAACTGAACTAAGAAGACAACAGCAATTGTCCTGGTAGGAAATCCTGAGATCTAAGACAAGGATGGTAGAAGGAAAGAAAAAGGGTAAGATCTTGTGACTGGTTACAAATAGGCAGATGAAGAATGAGGAGAAATCCAGTACGACAGATGTTTAGTCTGGATGTCTGGAAGAATGACAGAGCTACTGATGGAAAGAGACAGGTCTGGAGGAGGAACTGCTTTGGGAAGAAACAAAACTCAGCTTTGAAATAATGCTTGTATATCTAAGTGAATGTTAAAACAGGAAAAAATAAGTTACCTCTTCTTCAGCACCTTCTCCCAGGCACTGCAAAGATGGGATGTTACTCCTTATCCTCATAGCCACCTTGAGGGGGAGGTATTATCACCACAATTTTCTTACGGACAAAACCAATGTCACCGGCAGGTGGCAGAGTTAGGATTTAAAGTCCCAGGTCACCTAACTAAAGTCTGGGTTTATTTCCTCTACTCCACACTGCCTGGGATTTAAAGATATAGAAGCAGAACTCCAGAGTAGTCAAGTTCTCTTGCTCCATCAACAACGCCTTCTTTAGACCCTTGGCTATCACTTCCCCTCCCAGTATCCTCTGTGAAAATGTCCTTCCAATGATGCAGTCATTATTGATGGTGATCACTTAGACTTCCAATGGTGGTCTTTGGGGTCCAAAGACTACACAGAGGCAGAGAAGAAAGGGACAGAAAGAGTAACCTGTTCTTCAGCTCTACAGCTACATTTCCCCCTCAGTTCTGGAATATAGTCTCTTAAAGTTTTTCACGAATATGGAACTTTCTTTTCTAAAACCACACCTTTCTAAAGAAGCTCAAAACTTGATCATCGGTTCTAGCTGATGTATAAGCTTGTTGTTACCTCATTTTTCTCTTGCTCCCCATCCCTGAAACCTTGGCCCCAAACTCCTCCCCAAATAGTGGAAGTCCTCACGCGTGTCATTTCACATGTGAGGCTTACCAAAGTCATCCTGTTCCCACTGATTCTCTGAAGTGCCACTGGACGTCTCTGGCAGGGCGGTGGTTAAGACTCCCTGCTCCCAACGCAGGGGGCACAGGTTTGATCCCTGGTCAGGAACTAAGATCCCATGTGCCATGTGGTGTGACCAAATGATTTTTTTAAATAAACAAAACAGTTCTAGTATCAGTGCTTTTTAACATAGAGTCCTAAGAAAACAAAGCTTGAAGCAGAAGATTATGTACTGAAGTTTTGTTGATGGGTGGAATTCTAAGGAAGAAAGTGTAAGAGAAAAAAGAAGTGAGCTGGGGAAAAAGTGAAAACAATATAAAGGATGTGTTACCAAGATGGCCATAGCTGCACTGCAAAGCTGGCTGCTTGACCATGGCATCGTGTCTCCAGGGAGCGAGCACTTATGAAGCCATTATTTCTCAGAACAGCCCATCACACAGGAGAAGGAGTGAGCAGTGCTGACTCCATTCATCTGCTGTCTCTCACGGGCTATGTTTTATCCATCCCCAGACAGAACTCCCCTACACTTCTGGATTGTATCACTCAACTCCCACCCCAACCCCTCCCAGGTAGCTTCTTGGGAAGCCAGAGCCTCTGCAGTCCATTCTAGCCAAACTCTTTAGTTCTTTAGTTCTTCCTCCCAGTCAGTACTACCTGTGGGGAACCCTCAGTTTGTGAGGGCTAGACGGGAGCAGGGGCTGTTGCTTTATGGCTGTAGGATAACTGATAGGGTTTCTGTGAGAACTCAGTCAAGTAATACCCTAGTGCCTGGCATTCAGTATGCACTCAGCAAATATTAGCTACTCTTATTAATACTAATTAAGTGAAACTTTTGTGTATGATTGTCTTGTGATCCGTACACTGTTATGAACATCTTCCTCCAGTCCTTCCCCCTGCTCTAAGCCTTTGTTAGGCACCACGGGACTCAGTCATCACTCTGATACAGACACATCTGAGTGGTTCAACAATGCCATGGGCAGTGGTCCACAGCAGCGGGGGACAGTCAAGCAGCCAAATGGATTTGCAACAAATTGACAACAGTGGTGGCCACTGGCCACGCAACATGCAGTTATGCTGAGTGGAGCTGAGTATCTTACCTTTAAAAATATATAACTAGCAGTAATGCCTTTCATTGTTTCACCACCTTAAAAAAATTATTATTTTTTTAATTTTATTTTATTTTTAAACTTTACATAATTGTATTAGTTTTGCCAAATATCAAAATGAATCCGCCACAGGTATAAAAAATTATTTTAAACATTTAACTTGTCTCTGAAATCCACTAAGGAAATAAATTGGTATTTTTTTGTTGTTGTTTATAAATCATAGCCATGTAGCTGAAGGATAATTTGCCCATTCATGGAGTCATAAATTTGCTTCTGAAACCATGAATACAGGAGACATCAAATGTCAAATGAATATCTGAAGGATAATACTTTCTTTGGGAAATTTGCTACATGATCCTCTAAGTTTGGTTAATCATAAATAAATACCCTTCACTTAATGATTAATTCAAATCTTAGTCTTGTCGCTGTGGAAAAGAGGGCTCCCTTCTCCATGTTTTCTTTATGAGACAGTCAGTGCCATGGACATAATGCTTGTTTCCCTCGATGGAACAACAGCTCTTGACAAATGGAAATATGACTTCAGCAAAGAAATTGCTGTTCTATGTGTTAAAAATGGCTTCAATATTCTGTTTTGATTCCTGCTTAAAATATATGGAAAGGATTTTTATAGTCAACGTAAATCTATGTGATGAATGTGATAGACATGAGCCTTGAAACAGTCAAAAGTGAATTTGGGGCTTTCATAAAATATGCCTTTACTGTTCGGGATATAAGACTTGAACTTTTAAAGATAAAAACTGATAGAAGTTATGATCTAATAAAAAATATAAGTTGTAACATGGGTGGTTTCTAGTGAATTTCCTAAATTATGCTTCTGTTAGTGAGGATAACAAGTGTTTATCATGAGTGTCTGGTACTTGTTTTAAACCTTTTGATGGTCTAGTTGCCCCTGTTCCTGGATCTACATCACCTCCATTACCTGAAAACAGCTTTGGCTCCATCATTTCTGATCTTTGGTCTTATACCTTAACTGTGGTACCCTCAGGCGACCCTCAGCAACTATCAGCCAGAACTAACCCAGTCCTTTGCCCCATCCTTCTGAGACTACTTTTGGCCTCCGGAGAGGAGTTGGGGCATGCACAGGACATGAAGCCAGGTGCCACTGAAGTTGCAGAGAGATATAAGAAATATGTGGTAGTTATGCAGAAAGTACTGAACTTAAAGTTGAAAGACAGGAAAGAGAAATAAAGTCAGGGAATCAGGAGAGAACATTCCTTAAACATCTCTGTGTTTTGATGCCTTAAAGTTAGGAAATTTAATCCCCACAACAATCCTTTAATGAAGTCATTAGTCTTCATTAGTATGACTGTGAGATCAGTGGCTCTGAGAGGTTAGGTACCTCTTTCAAAGTCACTGAGCTGCAGATTTCTTAGGGAAAGCCTGTCGACCTCTGTGGTCACTGTGTACATGGATGAGTGGCATGAGAAAGTGGTAAGAAGGAGACTGGATGAATTCCTACTCAGCTATTCAAAAAAAAAATGACATTTTGCCATTTGCAACAACATGGATGGACCTGGAGGGTATCATGCTTAGTGAAATACGTCTGACAGAGAAAGACAAATACTGAACGTTATCATTTACATGTGGACTCTAAAAAATAAAACAAACTAGTGAGTATAACAAAAAGGACTCAAAGATACAGAGAATAACCTAGTAGGGGGAGGGATAGGATGGGGATCGGCCATTAAGAGGTACAAACTACTATGCATACAGTGAATAAGCTACAAGGACATACTGTATACAGGAATGTAGCCAATATTTACTTGCTATTTATCGATTTTTTATTTTTGGCTGTGCTGGGTCTTTATTGCTACTCACGGTCTTTCTCTAGCTGTGCCAAGCAAGGGATTACTCTCTAGGTGCAGTACCCAGGCTTCTTCTTATGGCGGCTCACTTATCTTGCTGTGGAGCACCGGCTTTAGGGAGTGCAGGCCCAGTAGTCGCGAGACGTGGACTCAGTTGTCCTGCGGTATGTGGGATCGTAATTCCCAGACCACAGATCAAACCCACGTCCCCTGCATTGGCAGGCAGATTCTTAACCATTGGACCACAAGGGAAGTCCCAGCCAATATTTTCTATTAACCATAAATGGAGTATAAAGTATAAAAATTTTGAATCACTATGTTATACACCTAAAACACCTAAAATATAATATTGTAAATCAACTGTATCTCAATTTTTTTAAAGACAGGAAAAAAAGAGATTGGAAAGTTAAATTTCACCCATATAGTGAAGAGCCTTATTACACTATGTCTTTTCACTAAACGATGCTGGCTTAGGTACTTGCTAGCTCTGTAACCAAGGGCAAGTGTACTTAACCTCTCTGTGCCTGAGTTTCCTTGTTTTAAAATAGAAGGGAGAACAGTGATGCCATCATACATACCACAAAAAGTTTTGTTAGTTCCAATGAACTCATGTTAAAAAAAAAAATTCATAAGCAGAAAAATGCCATACAAACTCAACTCAGTTCTCCTCTCTAGATGCAAAATTTCACAGTCCAGCTGTGAAACTTCACAGTCCAGGAAGATATAACATAAACACAACTTACAGAGAATAACCACAGCAACTCAAGATTTAACTGTCTTGGTATCTCAAAAGTCCTCCAGCCTACTGGAGAATACCCCAATTGCCACAGTTTAATGGAAATGGTCTTGAACTCCCAACCTATATAAAATGAGAAAACCCAGCATTGTTTTCAATGTTTCTGAGCTTCCTTGGACTATTTCTCTCCTTATAATTTTTAGCTCTGTTTTACTCCTGATGATTGCTCTCTCTCTGCTGACTCAGATACTTATACCACACCATCTGTACTAGATACCATCTGGATTTTTGAAGTGATCAAAATACCACTGGCACCAGATCATATATAGAGCAGACCTTTACTACAGATTTGGGGGCAAAGTTTGTGGGGTTAAATATTAAGTATCCCTGTTCCTAAATGACCTTTGAACTTTTCTTCCTGTAAATTCCTCACTGGACATCTATTCACAAACTAACCAGCATAATTCTGCTCCATTTTTACTTTATTTTGATTTCATTTTCTACCTGCTACCCATAATCTTGCCAAACCTATTATACATATGTAGCAATAATAACAACACTGTACCAGGCAGCATAAGTGCTTTATGTATGTTCTTTCATATAAC
>NW_011494826.1:9954237-9962339 GCF_000754665.1 Bison bison bison | reverse complement strand
TCCATGTCCAGTTCTAACTGTTGCTTCCTGACCTGCATACAGGTTTCTCAAGAGGCAGGTCAGATGGTCTGGTATTCCCATCTCTTTCAGAATTTTCCACAGTTTATTGTGATCCACACAAAGGCTTTGGCATAGTCAATAAAGCAGAAATAGATGTTTTTCTCGAACTCTCTTGCTTTTTCCATGATCCAGCAGATGTTGGTAATTTGATCTCTGGTTCCTCTGCCTTTTCTAAAACCAGCTTATGAAATGCATTTTTTGCTTGCTTGTTTGTTTCATTTTGCTAGAACAGTGCTAGCTCCTAGAGCTTTGGTAACAAATAAAACAGACTTAGTCTCTGACATCATGGGACTCCATATTCAAAGAGATAATAAAAGTAAAGACAATTCTGTTTTGAAAGACTTGTCAAAAACCTTGAGGTTTTTATAATAATCATTTTTATACTTGCTGCAATAGATGACAACAAAAAAGACAAATAGCAAAACAAGACAAAAATACAAAGGATGGCACACAGCAGGACATGATTGGCACATAAGTCTTTCAGAAATAATAAATATTAATACTTTAGAAGCTCCTGAGATCATCTGGATTAAACTGGTGGACCCTGACGCACTAGATTAGAGAGGTAAGGAAGGTAGGGAGGGCTGGGATAGGATGAAAATAGACATAGTGTTTGAGACCCTGGGATCAAATCATGATTCTTTCACTTACTATGTGACTCTAGGGAGCAACTCAATCTCTCTAAGTGTATATTTCCTCCTTTGGAAAACTGTGATAAAACTGTGATAATAAATTTCTTAAAGGATTGTTTTAGGAATTAAATGGGGGTGGGGAGCAGGGGGAGCGTTTGGGTGAGGGTGCACACCAATCTCATTAAGCAATGCCAGAAGCTTGATAAATGCCAAGCAAATGTTCATGTATAAAGGAGCAAATGCTCTGCATTTAAGATCCTTACACTTTCACTTATGTAGTTTTTTTCATATACATTATTATTTCAAAATTTCTAGCAATTTATAAAGTGGATATGATTATCATCATCTTCATTAAGCAGAATTGGAAGTTGGGCTTTTCAGATATTAAGAACTTGAATAGGGCTTGAAAAGGACTCAGCCCAGGCCTCTGAATCTAGATCTTCCAGCTCCTAATCTTTTCATTCCTGTCTTCAAAGTCAGTTATTTCCACAGAATATGGGAATATTTAAGTGTTTAAATGTTTGACAAGCAATACCTTAGCCAAAGACTCTCACCAAGAGTAGGTCAGGCATGCAAAGGAGAGTCAGAAGTGGGAGTCAAACACAAACCTCAGCTGTTGTTGCTGTTCGGTCACTAAGTCATGGTCCTACTCAGTTAGGCGTTTAGAAATAATCAGTCAAATATAAGTCAACCTAGTGAAGGTGAAAGTCACTCAGTTGTGTCCGACTCTTTGTGACCCCATGGACTCTACAGTCCATGGGATTCTCCAGGCCAGAATATTGGAGTGGGTAGCCTTTCCCTTCTCCAGGGGATCTTCCCAACCCAGGGATTGAACCCAGGTCTCCCACATTGCAGGCGGATTCTTTACCAGCTGAGCCACCAAGTCAACCTAAATGTCCACAAATGGAGTACCTCCTTACATGGTATACCAGGTAGCCAAGAAAATGAATGAGGTAGATCTATGTGTACTGATCTAGAAAGCTGTACACACACCAAAACAAAAATGGCAGGCGGTGGAATGATATACACAAAAGAGGCTTTACGGTGCAGTGTTTGAGAGAATAGATTCTACTCATTGGGTGACCCAGTCTGCCACTCTCCTTTCCTCATTTCTGCCGGGGTCCAGCCCCAGCAGGATCCAGGGGTACCCTCAGGATGACGGCTTAGGTGATAAGGATAGCAAAGCGGAGAGCAGGGTTTGATCTTCCTTGAATAACACAGAAAGCCAATAAAGCTCCTGTGTCCCAAGGAGTCATCCTGAAAGAAGAACAGAGAGAGGAAAGGAGGGAAAAGGAAAAAAAGAATGACACGGGGAGACCAAGCTTCGGTGAGCGAGGACCATAACTTTATTTTCAAAAGGAACTTTTATTCCTTGACTTGTACATAGAGGGAAATGAAAGATGCAAAGTCATACAGAGTCAGCCCAAACATCACATCTGTTTTGTCTTTATCAAAACCAGGATTTTTTCTGCATACCTTTCCCATAAACAATGTTGTGTACATTATCTTCTGGCCTTGGAGGCCTGTGGACATTTTATGACCTTTTTTTGATAAAGGCTGCTCAGCCAGAAAACTTGTTTTCCCTTAAAGTGTTTCTTCTTTATTCCTCCCAGCCTCAGAAAGTACTAAACAGAATTACATTCTCACAGAGCAAAGGTGCAGTGGTCACAACAAAGAAAGAACCAGTTAGCTCAAAGGTCTGATGTGGTTAATTCCAAGGCTGCTGCTTGTTTTTCTTACATTCCAACTATGTTAACCAATGCACTCCCAGGCGCACAAAGGATAAGGGATACGGGCACTTGGCAGCAAGCATTGGCCCAATAATGAAGCCCTTTACCAGCACTATCTATTCTAATAATTTTTCATCCATTAAAGGACTCTATGCTCATTAGGACTTTTAGAATGCTTTGGCTTCCCGTGCCTTTCAAGGCTGGGGAGTTGTGAACAATCTTGTGTGTTAATTGCAAGAGTATGGATAAACCTGTCAGGCAAGCTAGAATGCCAACAGAGGGGTTAAAATAGAAATATTCCTTTTATGTCCAAGAGACTTATTAACTAAAGCCCTAAGTTGATTTTTTTCCAGAGAAAGGTGGTCGGGGATAGCCCCCTGTTAATGTCAGAAGAGTTGGTGAAAGGCACAAAATAGTAAGACAGACAGATTCTGGTCTTGGGGTAGATGCTCGAGCACATTCAGGGGGTCCCTCGAGGCCTGATCTGCCTTTGCCTGTCAGGCCTCCTCCACATGACCTTTGTCATGGGTGGGATCTCCTGTGGTGGCTCCCGGCACATTTCCACATCCTAACCAGCCCCTTCCATAACCTCCATTTCTCCTGGTCCTCCTGATCTTTTCTCTTGCCCACCCTTCCTCAGCCTCCTCTCTCCTCTCTGCCTGGGGCTCCTTAACTGGGGATGGAAACTGGGAGACAGTTGTGAAAGTTGTAAAGCACATGCTCCCTGGCGTCTCCCAGAACAACAAGTAGGTATGTTTGCACCCCTCCCCTCTCCTTTTCCAAGACAGAGCCCGAGAGCAAGTGGTCCCTGCCTTGCGCCTCGGGGTTGACCAGCACTTCACACACATCCTGGGCCCGCCCAACCTGCTTCCACCCTCATCAGTTCAGTTCAGTCACTCAGTCATGTCCGACTCTTTGTGACCCCTGGTCACTGCTGTGCTAGTGTGCAAGTGCCTCTCGGCCCAAGGAGGCGGCGTTGCATTTGTCCCAATCCCATTCAGTCCTCACTTTTCGTTCTTCCTGCTTGTGAGACTCTCCTGCTGATGGTGTTGTCACACTAACTGCTGTTACAGCGCGGCCCTCTTATGTGTCAGTGTAGATCAAATTCACTTCAAACAGGAGACAGAATGAGAA
This sequence comes from Bison bison bison, assembly GCF_000754665.1. Taxonomy (NCBI): domain Eukaryota; kingdom Metazoa; phylum Chordata; class Mammalia; order Artiodactyla; family Bovidae; genus Bison; species Bison bison. Next base: position 9,958,783 of record NW_011494826.1, on the reverse strand, counting down.
TGCCAGCCCTTACCCCTGAAAGAAGATAAGGAGAGCCCTCCATCCCATACCCTTCCTTGTGTGAACTAAATTTGGCACAGAACGCAGTAAATCCCTGGTTGTAAATTCAGTTCCTTAAATGGTAATGATAGTAGCCATGATCTTCGTTTTTTGAATGTTGAGTTTTAAGCCAGATTTTTCACTCTCCTCTTTCACCCTCATCAAGAGGCTCTTTAGTTCCTCTTCACTTTCTGCCATTAGTGGTATCATCTGTATATCTAAGTTTGTTGATATTTCTGCCAGCAATCTTGATCCCAGCTTGCACTTCATCCAGCCCAGCATTTTGCATGATGTACTCTGCATAGAAGCTAAATAAGCAGAGTAACAATATACAGCTTTGTCATACTCCTCTCCCAATTTTGAACCAGTCCATTATTCTATGCCCAGTTCTAACTGATGCTTCTTAACTCTCATACAGGTTTCTCAGGAGACAGGTAAGGCAGTCTGGTACTTACCAAAAATAAGGAAGAGAAGATAGGAAAGGAGACAAGAAGGAAGGCCAAGAGGTTCTGAGCTCAGATAACTGTGAAGTGGAAGAAGGCAGATTCGCTAAAGGGACATACAAATAGTGTATATATATAATTTATTGAGGGGAAATTCACATAACATAAAATTATACATTTGAAAGTGAACAAACCAGTGACATTTAGTACATTCACAATGTTGTGTAACCACCATCTCTATCTAGTTCCAAAACATTTCCGTCATTCCACAGTAAAACCGCGTACTCATTAAGCAGTAACTCCCTACTCCTCCTCCCCCACACCTCCCCTTGGCAACCACCAATCTGTGTTCTGTCTCCATGGATATATCTATGCTGAATATTTCATATAAAGGGAATCATACAAAATAGAATCAGATAATAATAAGCCTTTGTGTCTGGCTTTTTTGTCTTAGCATAATGTTTTCTAGGTTTGTCCATGTAGGATACATCAGTACTTCATGACTTTTATGACTGAATAAAATTCCATTGTATGTACGTAACACTATTCATTTATCCATTCAGCTACTGATAGACATTTGGACTGTTTCCACCTTCTGACTGTTGTGAATAGTGCTGCCGTGGGCGTGCATGTGCACGTACTTGTTTCAACACCCGTGTTCAGTTCTTTTGTGTATACCAAGGAATAGAATTGTGGGGCCATACGGTTATTTTATAACTTTTTGAGGAGCTCCTACATTCTTTTGAAACTCTTCCTTAAGGCTATAATATTATAAATAATATTAGATATAAGAAATATTCTAAGTCAGAGTGTCTCAACTTGAGCACTGTTGACATTTGGGGCCAGAGAATTCTTTGCTGTGGAGGCTGACCGTGCACACTAGAATGTTTAACAGCATTTCTGGCCTCTACTCAATAGAAGACATCAGTAGCATCCCCCAAGTTGTGACAATTAATTATACCTCAAGACATTGACAAATGTCCTCTGGGAGGAAAAAGTGTCATCTCCCCCGCAAACCATCATTTTAAAAGAGTCAGTAAACTTGAAGCAAAATGGCACTAAAGCAGAATACTAAAACAAAACAAAGGCCTCTAAAAAACAGACATTCCTTATAAGTCTGCGTACAGGAAATATTACTATGTAATGATTTTAAGGAGTTTTAAGGTTTACAAATGTGTGACAACCAGAAAAATCTTATCGTTCAATATTCATATAATTTTCATATATACCTTTAGTACCATAAACCCAGCTCATCCACAGAACTCCAAGAAATACAGCTTTTTACCTCAGTACACATTACATACCAAACCACATTTATAGCATACTACATCATATAATTCTTAAGATGGCAACTAGAAGCAAGGTTTATATTTTTTGATATGATAATATTTATTATTTTGACTCTAAGCTCAAACAGAGCCCATAAGAAATTTCTTATTTGGTTCAGCCAAATAATGAAAATTTTATATTTACTGTTAAAGATCAAAGCGCATTAGTTATAGGATGAGAACTCTGAGTACATAAATACCTTTGCCATCAAAAAGCCATCCAGATTAGGACTTTTATGGAAATGAACCAGCTTTAGACACAGACAGCACTTGTGTAGAGATCACAGCAGTTATAAAGTGCGATAGCACTGAATTCCTTATCTTCCCAGGGACCAGAAAAAGAAGGAGGGTTGTAGGTCCCATTCAGAGAAGCACTGAAATGAAAAACCAGAGAGATACACAGTGGGTCAGATAAAAACCATGCAACAAGATGTATCAGTACGTTCTACCAAGCTGGTGAAAACAAAAACAAACCTATTAATGAATCCAATCACAATGACCAAGAAAGTAGGATAGAATTAAGTGTATTTTTTCATTCATGCCCAAGACAGTACTAGCAAGAAACCCTATACAATGTGTCTGCTTCTGTGCCCAATTCCAATTCCTAACCATAGTCCTTTCCAAACATCACTGAAGCAAAATTTATTCTTTGTAATGTGATTTAGAATTGAATTTATTCAAAAAAGTGAGATGATATTCCAAAGCCACTTCTCTCTTAAGAAAGGAAAACACTGGGAAGGTCATGTATACACTGCTATGTTTAAAAAGCATAACCAACAAAGACCTATTGTATAGCACATGGAATTCTGCTCAAAGTTATGTACCAGTCTGGATGGGAGGAGGGTTTGGGGGAGAATGGATACATGTACATGTATGGCTGAGTCCTTTCTCTGTTCACCTGAGACTACCACAACATTGTTAATAGGCTATACTCCAATACAAAATAAAAAGTTTAAAGTTTGGAAAAAGAGAAAACAGCTCAGGCTTGGTTGTATATGTATGTGTGTTTCAGCTTTACTGAGGTATAATTAACAAAGTTGTAATATATAGAAAGTGTACAGTGTGATCAGTTGACATATGCATATATTGTGAAAGGATTCCCAACATTGTGTTAATTAACACATCCATCACCTCACATATTTACTTTTGTGTGTGTATGATGAGAACACAAGTTCTACTCTCTTAGAAAATTTCAATTATATGCTACAGTATTAACTATAGCCACTATGAGATACATTAAAATTTCATATCTATTATCTTATATCTGAAAGTTTGTACTATTATACCAGCTTCTCCCTATCCCTCTAGCCGTTAGGCACAGGCAACCACCATTTCTGTACATGCAATTTTTATTTCATTTTTTTTATATTTCACATATAAGTGAGACCATGCAGTATTTGTCTTTTTCTGGCTTATTTTGCTTAGTGTAATTGTTCATCCACATTGTTGCAAATACCAGGATTTCTTTCTTTTTTAAGGATGTATAACATGGCACTGTATCTCGAAGAGTTGGACACGACTAAGCGACTTCACTTTCACTTTTCCCTTTCATGCGTTGGAGAAGGAAATGGCAACCCACTCCAGTGTTCTTGCCTGGAGAGTCCCAGGGACGGGGGAGCCTGGTGGGCTGCCGTCTCTGGGGTCGCACAGAGTCGGACACGACTGAAGCGACTTAGCAGTATACTTGTACAACATTTGATTTATCCATCTATCTGTTAGTGGACACATAGGTTGTTTCCATACCACAGCTACAACAGTAGCCATAATAATGCTGCAATGAACATGGGAGTACAGACAATGACTTTGTTTCCTTTGGATACATATCCAGAAAGGAGGTTTCTGGATAATATGGTAGTTCTATTTTTAGTTTCTTCAGGAACCTCCAAGTGACTGTACCATTTTACATTTCCACAAACTGTGTAAAAGGGTTTCCTTTTCTCCATGTCCTTGCCAGCATTTGTTGTCACCTGTCTTCTTTATGACAGCCACCCTAATAGGTGTAAGGTGATACTTCATTTTGGTTATTATTTGCATTTCCTTGTTAGTTGATGATATTAAGCACCTTTTCGTGTACCTGCTGGCCATTGACCATTTGGGTGACTTCTTTGGAAAAATGTCTGTTCAATTCCTCTGCTCATTTTTAAATTGGATTATTTGGGGGTGGTTGCTATTGATCTATATAAGTTCCTTGTATATTTTGTATATTAATTCCTTACTGGATATTTGTTTTGCAAATATTTTCTCCCATTTTGTTAGTTGACTTTTCATCTTTTTTTTTTTTTTTTGCTGTGCAGAAGCTTTTTAGTTTGATGAAGTGCCAGTTGGCTCTTCTTTGTTTTTGTTGCTTTGGGTTTCAAATCCAAAAAAAAAAAAAATCATTACTAACAAAAACAGAAGTAAGATCAATGGAACAGGATAGAAAGCTCCAGAGATAAATCCACACACCTGTGGTCGCCTTATCTTTGACAAAGGAGGCAAGAAAAGACAATGGCGAAAAGACAGCCTCTTCAATAAGTGGTGCTGGCAAAACTGGACAGCTACATGTAAAAGAATGAAATTACAACACTCAAATAGATGGGGAAACAGTGGAAACAGTGTCAGACTTTATTTTTGGGGGGTTCAAAATCACTGCAGATGGTGATCACAGCCATGAAATTAAAAGACGCTTACTCCTTGAAAGGAAAGTTATGACCAACCTAGATAGCATATTGAAAAGCAGAGACATTACTTTACCAA
>NW_011494826.1:9950846-9954137 GCF_000754665.1 Bison bison bison | reverse complement strand
CAAAGGTCCGTCTAGTCAAGGCTATGATTTTTCCAGTGGTCATGTATGGATGTGAGAGTTGGACTGTGAAGAAGGCTGAGCACTGAAGAATTGATGCTTTTGAACTGTGGTGTTGGAGAAGACTCTTGAGAGTTCCTTGGACTGCAAGGAGATCCAACCAGTCCATTCTGGAGGAGATCAGCCCTGGGTGTTCTTTGGAAGGAATGATGCTAAAGCTGAAACTCCAATACTTTGACCACCTCATGCGAAGAGTTGACTCATTGGAAAAGACTTTGATGCTGGGAGGGATTTGAGGCAGGAGGAAAAGGGGACGACAGAGGCTGAGATGACTGGATGGCATCACCGACTCGATGGACATGAGTTTGAGTGAACTCTGGGAGATGGTGATGGACAGGGAGCCCTGGCGTGCTGCGATTCATGGGGTCGCAAAGAGTCAGACACGACTGAGTGACTGAACTGAACTGAACTGAACGCCATTCTCAAAAATAAACTCAAAATGGATTAAAGACCTAAATGTAAGGCCAGATACTATAAAACTCTTACAGAAAACATAGGTAGAACACTCTTTGATATAAATCACTGCAAGATACTTTTTGATCCACCTCCTAGAATGACGAAAATAAAAACAGAAATAAATGGGAAATAATTAAACTGTTTATAAAAGCTTTGCACAGCAAAGGAAAACTATAAACAAGATAAAAAGACAACCCTCAGAATGGGAGAAAATATTTGCAAATGAAACAACTGACAAAGGATTAATCTCCAAAATATACACGCAGCTCATACAACTCAATATCAAAATAACAAAGAACCCAATCAAAAAATGGATGAAAGATCTAAATAGACATTTCTCCAAAGAAGATATACAAATGGCCAACAAACACATAAATAGATGCTCAACATCACTAATTATTAGAGAAATACAAATCAAAACCACAGCGAGTTAACACCTCAAACTAGTCAAAATGGCCATCATCAAAAAATCTACAAACAACAAATGCTGAAGAGTGTGTGGAGAAAAGGGAACCCTCATGCAGTGTTGGTGGGAATATAAATTGATACGGCCACTAAAGAGAACATGTAGAGGTTCCTTTAAAAAATTAAAAATAGAACAACTATATGACCCAACAATCCCACTACTAGGCATATACCCTGAGAAAACTATTAATTCAAAAAGATACGTGTACCCCACTGCTCATTGCAGCACTATTTACAAAAGCCAGGGCATGGAAGCAACCTAGATGTCCATCAACAGAAGATGGGATACATATATACAATGGAATACTGCTGCTATTGTTTTGGTCGCTAAGTCATGTCTGACTCTTTTGTGAGCCCATGGACAGATTGAACCAGCGTCGCCTGTGGCTCCTGCATTGGCAGGCAGATTCTTTACCACACAGAGCCACCAAGGAAGCTCCCAGTGGAATATTACTCAGGCATTAAAAGGAACAAAATTGGGTCATTTGTAGTTACATGAATGAACCTAGAGTCTGTCATACTGAGTGAAATCAGTCAGAAAAACAAATATTGTATATTAATCTAGCAAATGATACTGATGAACATATCTGCAGGGCAGGAATAGAGACAGAGACATAGAGAACGGACTTGTGGACACAGCAGGGGAAGGTGGGACTAACTGAGAGACATATACACACTACATACACACCTGTGTAAAATAGCTAGTGGGAAGCTGCTGTGTAGCACAGGGAACTCAGGTCAGTGCTCTGCAATGACCTAGAGGGGTGGGATTGGGGTGGGGTGGGAGGGAGGTTTAAGATGAAGGAAATATATGTATACGTAGGATGGAGGAGCCTGGTGGGCTGCAGTCCAAGGGGTTGCTAAGAGTCGGATACGACTTCGTGACTTCACTTTCACTTTTCACTTTCATGCATTGGAGAAGGAAATGGCAACCCACTCCAGTGTTCTTGCCTGGAGAATCCCAGGGATGGGGGAACCTGGTGGGCTGCTGTCTATGGGGTTGCACAGAGTCGGACACGACTGAAGCGACTTTAGCAGCAGCAGCAGCTGATTCACTTTGCTGTACAGCAGAAACTAACACAACATTGTAAAGCAAGTATATACTACAATTTTTAAATTTTTTATTTAAAAAAAAACTCATTACTAAGACCAATGTCCAGGGCTGTCTATGTTTTCTGCAAGGATTTTCAAGGTTTCAGGTCTTATGTTCAAGTCTTTAATCAATTTTGAGTTGACTTTTGTGTATGGTATAAGACAGGAGTTCAGTTTCATTCTCCTACATGGGTGAACATGAAGGGGTTAGGGAAGTAGGCAGAGTGGAGCTTTAAACATTGGGGGCATAGATGTGCAGCCTAAACCCTTCACTGCTTAGGGGGAAGCTTAGAGCTGGGAGTTTCTTTCCATTACATGGTGCTCTGCCAGGGCTGGGGTTTATAATGAGAGATGTCTTGACCTTTCCTACCCAGTTCAGTGTAGCTATTTTCTCAGTCATAGGAGTCATTCAGCTAGTTTCTTGATTTTTCTTAGAGGGAATTATTCCATGTGTAGCTGTACACTTGGTGCATACATAGGAAAAGGGAAATTCAAGCCTCCTTTGTTGTCATCTTGGTCTGGAGTCACTAGAAGTATTTACTATGAATGAACTGGACAAAAACATTCTCTTTCAGATTCTAGATACTAATGATACTCAGTAAGTGACTTGAGGCAAAAAGTCAGTTGCATTTCTGAGGGCAGAAATGAGCAGGAAAGAGTATTCTATTAATCCTTTAGTGAGGTTCAGTGACGTACTCATCATTAAACAAAAATTAGCAATTTTCACCTTATTCATTTACTTTAGATTATGCCTACAATGATATCTACTGAAGTGCCACAAGAACAGAGGAATCATAACTATGCCAGACCAATGATCTATCTAGATTATGATTCATCTTTATCAGTGCAGCACAAAGATTACTTTTTCAGAAGATATTGGTTGCCTTCTCTGGTGAAAACCTCCAAACCCAGGAGGGTAATATCTGTTCACCTGGCATAGTTACCTGTTAAGGAGGTAGTACCCAAGCCTCTACCTGTATAGTGAACATATGTAAGATCACATACTTAATAATGACTTCCAAATCTATCCCCAGTTCTTATTTCTCTCCTAAACTCCAGACATAAGTCGCTTCACATGATGTTTCCACAGGTAAAAATGTGGAATCAACATGCTGCTGCTGCTGCTGCTGCTAAGTCGCTTCAGTCGTGTCCAACTCTGTGTGACCCCATAGATGGCAGCCCACCAGGCTCCCCCGTCCCTGGGATTCTCCAGGCAAGAAC
>NW_011494826.1:9928201-9950746 GCF_000754665.1 Bison bison bison | reverse complement strand
TAGATGGCAGCCCACCAGGCTCCCCCGTCCCTGGGATTCTCCAGGCAAGAACACTGCAGTGGGTTGCCATTTCCTTCTCCAATGCATGAAAGTGAAAAGTGAAAGTGAAGTCGCTCAGTCGTATCCGACTCTTAGCGACCCCATGGTCTGCAGCCTACCAGGCTCCTCCGTCCATGGGATTTTCCAGGCAAGAGTACTGGAGTGGGGTACCGTTGCCTTCTCCGCTAAATCAACATATTTACCTGAATTAAGCCATAATCTCTCCCCTTTACTCCCATTCCCAGAATCAATCCCCTTCTTGTCAGTTAATAAATGGCAGCCCTTAGATCTACTTGCCCGAGCCAGAAAGGGTACAGACATTTGAGACTCCTTTCTCTTCCTTACCCTTTTCTTCCGTTCAATAAACAATCCTATTGATTCTCCTTAGTCTAATGTATCTTCATCCTCACAACTACTTAGTATCAGCTCTCATCATCTACTACTTGAGAGTATTACAGCAATGTGTTTATTGGTCTCCCCAACATCCAAATGGCTACCCAACATGATCTTTTGAAAAAACATCTCAGCATGTGTTCAGAATTCTGTAAGTCCAAATCTAAATTCCTTAGCACTTCATGCTGCTGCTGCTGTTAAGTCACTTCAGTCGTGTCCGACTCTGTGCGACCCCAGAGATGGCAGCCCACCAGGCTCCCCCGTCCCTGGGATTCTCCAGGCAAGAACACTGGAGTGGGTTGCCATTGCCTTCTTCAATGCATGAAAGTGAAAAGTGAAAGTGAAGTCGCTCAGTAGTGTCCGACTCTTCACAACCCGCTGGACTGCAGCCTACCAGGCTCCTCTGTCCATGGGATTTTCCAGGCAAGAGTACTGGAGTGGGGTGCCACTGCCTTCTCCATAGCACTTTATAGAAGGCCTTATAAGATCTTTTAGCCTCATTTTCCAGAACTCTTTATTCACCCACATATCAGTACAAGTACACACACCTTTTGCTTTTGCAGAACCAAAGATCTTTTGCAGTTCCTCAGATCTTTCCTTTCTGGGTCCTGTAACTAATTCTTTTAGCTTATGATATACTCCCTTTAGTTTTCAACTGACTTCTTTTGGTATTTTTTCTTTGTCTTTGATTTTCTATCACTTGAAAATGATATGTTTAAGTATAGTTCTCTTGGCATTTATCCTGCTTGATGTTCTCTGAGCTTCCCAGATCTGTGATTTGGTGCCTGACATTAATTTGGGGAAATTCTCAGTCATAATTGTTTCGAATATTTCTTCTTCTCCTTTTGGTATTCATATTACGTACATGTTACACCTTTTGAAGTTGTCCCATAATCCTTAAATGTTCTATTTTAATTTTTTTTCCCAGTCTTTGTTCTCTTTGCTTTTCAGTTTTGATGATTTCTGCTGATATATCTTCAAGCTGGAAGTGCTTTTCTCAGATGTGCTTAGTCTACTAATAAGCTATTCAAAGGCATTCATCACTTATGTTACAGTGTTTTTGATCTGCAGTATTTCCTTTTGGTTCTTTCTTAAGATTCCTGTATCTCTGTACTTCCATTGCTCATCTGTTCTTGCACGCTGCCTACTTTATCCATTAGCGCCCTTAGTGTAGTAATCATTGTTGTTTAGTCACTAAGTCATGTCCAACTCGTTTGTGGCCCCATGGACTGTGGCCCTCCAGGCTCCTCTCTCCATGGAATTTTCCGGGCAAGAATACTGGAGTAGGTTGACATTTCCTTCTCCAGGGATCTTCCCAATCCAGGGTTGGAACCCGTGTCTCCTACACTGGCAGGTGGATTCTTTACCACTGAGCCACTAGGGAAGATCCATATTAATCATAGCTGTTCAAAATTCCCACTCTGATAATCTGAAAATCTCTGCCATGTCTGGTTTTGATGCTTGCTCTGTCCCCTCAAATTGTGTTTTTTGCCTTTTAGTGTGTTTTGTAATTTCTTCTTGATAACTAGACATGACATACCCATAAAAGGAACAGCTGTAAATAGACCTTAGCAATGTAGTGGTGAGATGTTGGGGAGGGGAGGCATTCTATTGTCCTGTGGTTAGGCCTCAGCCTTTTAGTTAGCCTGTGCCTCTGAACTCTGAACTTCACAAGTGTTTCTCAGTCTTTCCTCCCTCCTTGAATGGGACGAGATGGCTAGAGTGGGCTGCAGTTGGGTATTTCTCTTTTTCTAGGTCAGGTGGACTCTGATAATACCCCAGGTGGTTAGGCTTTGGTTAATTAGTTTTTCCTAAAGGCAGGTCTTGTTTAAAAAAAGAGTGCTTTGGTGTATTTCAAAATAGTTCCTTTCCCCCTCCACCTGCCAGAAGCATGAGGGGGGTTTTGTCTGATATTTACTATGAGAACCTAGTGTAGTTCCAAGAGGTAAAAATTCCAAAAGTGTGGGGTTTCCCCTGAGAAATGGGTCCCCTCAGAGTTTTTAACACAGCTTTGTCCTCCCCGAGGCTTCAGCAACTGCAGTTTCTGGTTTTCCTGCCCCTGCACGGGTTTCTGTGGCTCCGGTAAACCATGACTCCCTGTGTTTGCCTGTTGCTCCAATCTTGGGGTCTGCAGTTTGCCTTGTGTTTCTTACAGATTCAAGAAGAGTTATTGATTTTTCAGACTGTTCAGCTTTTTTTCACTTTCGTCTTAAGATGGAGTGGTGACCTCTGAGTTCCTTACACACAGAACCAGAAAACTATTCTAATAATATCCCACGAATTGGTAAACAAGTTCATTTTTACACTACCTGAACGCATTGTGATTTTATCAATTCAACTTTATCTGTCTCAGTCTTCATTTCTGTCTGAAGAAGCTCTTAAGTTTTGGGCCACTCAGGACCACTGTCAACCTTCACCTACAACCTATCTATATTCAAATCACAATAAATACTTCACTTCTGATCAGGGAAATCACCCTCCCTTACTTCTTCTGCTGCCCCTCCACTTCTCAGTACCCCATCAATACAAGATATTGTCATTTGTAAAACTGATGATTTGTCCATACTAGAGCCAATAGTGAGTATGCATCTAATAACAGAAAAGAAGAGAGATCTAGACCACCACAAATACCTATCCCCCTTCTTATATGTTCTCTTCAGTATCCATGTGATTACCCTCAAGACCTTACTTTTCTCCAATCCTAGAAATTCCTGAGTGAAAGAGAGCATAAGAGAGGAGACTCGAGCAGGGATCCAGTGCTCACTCACCTCTGAAAGAGCTCTCTGCAGCACACATAGGTCTCATAGGTTCGGTTGGTGAAACTCATGTTTAGGAAGGAGACACAGTCAGTTTCTGCTCCCCTGGGAACATAGAGGATTCCTGGATAAAGGAGACAGAGATGCTAAGGGGAAGATTTTACACATGTTCCTTAAGGCTTTTAATTCTCTGGGTATAAATTGAGAATACTGTAGATTTGAAGTCTTTTCCATGCATATGTGAGACGGATGGTTAAATCAGTTATTCTGAGACTAAGCTAGGACACTTACCTGCCACACAGGCACTGATAAGGGATACACAGGCCCCTGTGAAGAGGGCACTGACCACAACCTTGGACAAGTCACTCTTCCGGTGGGGTACCATTGATGCTGCAGACAACAAAACAAAACAATTCAATCTCTTCCCTGCCAGGCAACTGGGTATACCCATGAAACCTGATTAGAAGAATGCTGAGTATCAAAACACAGCAGATGAATCGCATTCTTACTGCCAACCACCAGATGCTTGCCAGTGGTGTGCTTAGAAGTATATGTATTCATAGGTCACTAACTTAGACACTCCCCAGGTCAAGGATGGTGCGTCTGACTCTAACTTCCGTGGTTCTGTGAACATTCCTAAGATGTATCTGAACCAAGAAAAGCTCTGCACTGCTCCAGACAGTACAAATGCCTTGGGTGTTCACTAGTTGAAATTGGCATGCTTGCTGTTGCTACTGCTAAATTGCTTCAGTCGTGTCCTACTCTGTGCGACCCCATAGACGGCAGCCCACCAGGCTCCTCCGTCCATGGGATTTTCCAGGCAAGAGTACTGGAGTGGGTTGCCATTGGCATGCTTAGGGTGGACAGAATTAGACAATTTTGAGCCAGAGAGATGAGACTAGCAACATTCATCTAAGCCTTAGTCATGTGGTGCGTATTCCACCACTAGATGTTAATCTCACAGTCAGGTGGTAATCGGGCATCAGAATTAGAAGACAGACAACTGTGTGACAGAAGGGGAAAAGAAACTGAAAGGAAACTGTTTCACCTTTAAATTGTTTGATCAGCTACCAAGTAAATCAACTTAATGATTCTAGCCCAGAACATGAGTGAAATAAAAAATGAACACACTAAGCTGTATTTTTCTTATTTGTTGTTCTTTAGTCACTCAGTCATGTCCAACTTTTTGCAACCCCATGGACTGCAGCACGCCAGGCTTCCCTGTCCTTCACCAACTCCCAGAGCTTGCTCATACTGATCCAACCATCCTGTCCTCTGTCATCCCCTTCTCCTCCTGCCCTCAACCTTTCTTAGCATCAGGGTCTTTTTCAATGAGTCGGCTCCTCACATCAGGGGGCCAAAGTATTGGAGCTTCAGCTTCAACATTAGTCCTTTCAAATGAATGTTCAGGACTGATTTCCTTTAGGATTGACTGGCTGGATCTCCTTGCAGTCCAAGGGACTCTCAAGAGTCTTCTCCAGCACCACAGTTCAAAAGCATCAATTCTTCGGCGCTCAGCTTTCTTTATGGTCCAACTCTTACATCCATACTTGACTACTGGAAAAACCATAGCTTTGACTAGACGAACCTTTGTCAGCAAAGGAAAGTGTCTGCTTTTTAATATACTGTCTAGGTTTGTCATAGCTTTTCTTCCAAGGAACAAGCGTCTTTTAATCTCATGGCTACAGTCACCATCTGCAGTGATTTTGGAGCCCAACGATCTTCCAAACTCTTGGAATCCACTAGTTCTCTTTGCCCAGCCTTCAAAGACAGCTCCACTTTCTTCATATTATTTCCTCCAACCATCGCCATTTAGCAATATTCTTAGCAATCTAAATGTAATCTGTGTATGCTTAAAATACTCATTCCTCCTACAGCTGGTGACTTGTAGTTTTAATTCCAACACTTCACAGCACTTGCTCTATCTATCTACCTTATATGTCTCTGTTTTTATTTGTTCTGATTCCTTGCACAAGGCCTATTTCTATGAAGTCAACTGGTGAGCAGCATAATTTCAGAAAGTACCTTCACTACTGAAAAAAAACAAAATACTTTTACTTATTTATGTACTATGTCCATTTAGTGGTAAAATAAAAATAATACCATTATAGTGTTCCTCATAGGAAAAAGAAAAATAAAATTGGTTTCTTGGGCCTCCAACAGGGAGGAAAAAAAAAATAACAGAAGTTGAGATTCTAAACCCAGCCTTGGCTCCACACATAGCCAGGTAGCATGATTACTTGAACTCCAAATTAACTGCCAATGGAGAGGACCATTTCACATCAGCTTCTCTATCTGGGCTCAACTTGTACTGAAGCACCAGGGCTGCCTACTATAGATGCTGGGACCTGGCTGGCATATTGGGTAGCTGGGAAAAAGAATTAACTCACTCAAGCCTCCCAGTGTGATTCCTATGGAACTAAGATTGGCAAATCCACAGAGTGAAAACGTTGTAATGATTTCAGCTCTCACCTAGGGAAAACAAAAATAAATAAACTCAGTCCCATGTGTGCAGTTGTATAATCATTATAGAAGTTCCAGAGTACTTAGAACCCCTAATCTTGTCCATACCACTCTAAGGAATGTGGAAAGGATGCTCAGAAAATAACCAATCCCTGAGTTATTCCAGGGATAATGACATGAAAACCACCCTGGTTTCTTGCCCAGTGTTCTTGTCTAAGCCTTCAGAGCCTATGAAATCTATGAGAGAAGCTGGGTCAGTGTGGAGCGGGGTGGGGGAGGGGGGGAAATGACCTCAGGGCAGCTCAGGCACAGAAGCTAAGCACACTGTTACGCTCTTGCTTTGGGTCAGACTCTTGCTTTGATCCTGACTCTTCCTAGGGTCAGGCCTGGGACCCTGAAGAGGGATCTGTGTGTGTGAGACAAACTTTTGTGTAATACTTTGTATCTGTCCACAGACTGTTTATGCTTTTCCAGACTGGCACTTACAGAAATCCACTGCTTCTTGCCTTCGATCCACTCCTCCACTCCAGAGAGACGCTTGTTTTTGTACTGAGACAGTTGCTGATAGGCCACAAACTCGTTCGTGAAGAATTTCATCCCCACCATCTCAGCCACCATTGGACAGTCTGCCCACTCGACACCCATCATGAAAACCATGGGCCTTAAGACATAGGAGCAGATGACCTGGGTGAGAGAAAGAGATATCTCACATCAGGAGCCCAGGACTTCTCTGGAACCTTGATTCAGTCCCCTAACCCCTTCTCCCTGCCATGCTCCCTTAGCTCACTCCGGGTCAGAAGACATGTGCAATTCAAGGACTTCATAAACACACCCTAGAAGGACCGCCCAGGTAAATGGAATCCATTACCTGAAAAGTGAGTCCCTGTATGTCTACCATTTCCCCTAGCCAGGAGAGGGCAGCATTGATGAAGGCCAACACAGCCAAAAAGGCAATCAGGTTGGCTGCTACGTTACTAGCAAGGCCTACAGCATCTGTGGCTCCATTGCTGGCAGCTTCCAGGACATTCTTCTCCTTCCTGTGGTCATTGGGCAGAAGGGAAGAACACGGTGTCTAAAGTAATCTCAGCCCCTCAGAAAAGAGATGTCTCAGTGCCCCAGGAGTGCAGGAGTGCAAAAGGAGAGTGCAAGAACAGCTTAAGAGGTGATGGGGGTTCCTAGTGACCCTTTCTGTGGAAATTACTAATTTTCACAGTATCAAATTCAATCACCATGAAATTCTACTGACACAAAGAACAGAGGATAATGGCATGCAGAAGGCAGAGGAAATGGCAGGGTTAAACAAAAGAAACAAATCAACATGAATAGCTAGAGGCAGAGGTAGACACAAGGAGATATGGAATCATATTATTCCCTCTCCGGGAGACTTGGAGCCTTGAACCACAGCACCACTCTTGATTCTGCACATGACCTCACCATCTCCCAAATTATATGCTTCGTTGGACTCACCCACGGGGCAATTTTACCCCCTCCTTATTCTTGAACTTCGACTCCTCTACTTCCGGATATACCAGCTTTGACAAAGCAAGAGCAGAAGGGGCAGCCATCACAGAGGCAGAAATCAAGGATGATGCGTCAATCTGTAAGGCCAGACTTAGGAGTCAGCATCTACAGAACCCAGACTTGGGCTCACCCAGGAGTGATCAAACAGACTATGCTTACCCCAAAGGATATGAAGGCTCCCAACACAGTGCCTGAAATGGTGGCAAACCCTCCAGTCATCACTGCGTGGATTTCAGAGAGTGTCATGTCTGCAAGGTATGGACGGATGAGCAGAGGTGCCTCCGTCTAAAAATAAGACGGAGAAAGTCAGATTCAAGAGGGGTACAGTTTCCCACCCCAGAGTGCCCATCCCAGCCCTGGGTGCATAGCCCTCCAGTGTGGATGCCCTTCAAACTCTGAGCTCTGCTCATAGGCTCTCCTAGTGTCTAGCTCACTCCCTCTAATACCTAATTATATCCTGGCTGGCATTGTTCTATGTGTTTTCATATGTGTTTGTCTCATCTATTTAAAAATTAGAATTCTATAGATGACAAATGGTATATTTCTTTTGTAGGTTCTCAGTCTAAAACTGTATACTTATTGGATGAATTTAAGGAGTACAGTGTACTTACTAATAACTATTAACTGCTTAAAAAGTATTCATTAAATGAACTGCTACATGAATGAAGCCCAATGTTGATGAAACAATCAAAAGAAACGTTTGTGAAGATGGTATGAAATTATGAAGGCCCAACTATGCAAACTATATCTAGTATTGTAAAATAGGTAATATTTACTATTTAAAGAATGATAACTATGTGCTTAGTGGTATAGGAGATGACAGGGACATTATATGAACAGGGCAAAGTTCCTACTCTTAAGACTTCATAGTCTAGCAGAGGAAATCAAATTGATTATGGAGAATTTCAACAAAATGTTGCATGCTATGCTACAAATATATAGAAGTACTCTGAGACCATTTCAAATACAGTTAATCAGCCTAGGACCTTAGGAGAGAAAGACTTCAATACTAATTCCTTGTCAGTTTGACAAGCCATTTCCCTAGTGTTAAGTTGATCAGTCAGTAGCATATACTGAGCACCTACTCCATATAGACAAATGTATCAAAAAAGTATTATGGGGAAGAGCTTTGGTGTTGGCCCTGAGCAAGGCTCCTTAGAGACCCTGGAAAACAAAGGTCACTGGAAGAGACCAGAATATGGAGGAGACACCTTTCATAGTCCCTGAAGGGGGACGATTTAGACCAGGACATTTCCCTAAATCCCTGTGTAAGAAGTTAGATCTGTGGTTAAGTATGTCCCCATTACACACATCACGTAAGTATCATTAGAGATGAAGGGTGAAAGCAATGAGTTGCATTTCCTTTGAGCTTCTGAATTTTGTTTCATCAGAGAATGAGTGGCTCCACATAGAGTCTTCATTTATCTGACTTTTCAAAAGGAAAGCATACATTTCTCAGCCTATTGTCTGCCATACTTTCTATTCCCCAGAGAAAAGATCAAAATCCTCAGGATGCTTACCATACCCACAAAGATGTTTCCTGCCACAGCCAGGGTCTCTGTGGCAGTGGTGCCCATGGTGATTTGCAAAAACCAAGCAATCTAAAGGGATGCAAACACCCAAAACATTAACATTAGCAGAAATCTCAGAGTGTATCCAGCAAAACCCCTCCTCCATTAACATTGGTAATGAAATTAAGGCCTAGAGAAGAGTAACAAGGCTGAGATCACAAAGCAAATTACAAACAGATCCTGGACCAGAACTCAGGGCTCTTTGCTTCCAGAAAAAATAAATTAAAACTCAGTATGAAGTGGTAGCTCAGCCCATTTTTTTCTCCTTGCTGTGCCCCTCACCCTGCCCAGGGCCTGGTCCTGACCATCTGATATCAGGCACGCTTGAAAGAGTGTGCTTTTCACATTAGTTCTAATGCTCAAGATATGAAATATAAGCCTTCTTTTTCAAAGTAAGTATCATCTTCATGCCTCTTGACAGATCACACGATAAAAGCCCACCTCCTGGATGAATAGCAGAATGACTCACCTTCTGAACAACCCACTGCACAAGGCCCAGGTAGTAAAGGATGGACATCACACATCCAAAGAAAAGAATGATGGGTAAGGCCTGTAATGAGAATGATGGGGCAGGCAGTGAGATCCTACAATGAACATGCCATAAGCAAACTGTGTTTCAGGCATGTAAGATAACTTCCCATCATCCCAAGTGCAGCTGATACAGTATAGATACTCAGTGGATATTTAAACACAAGCTAGTTTAGGAATAAATTTTAAGTGTACTGCAAATCTATTATGCCATCAATACTAAGCCACAAGAAGATGTTTTCTGAACCTTCCTCTCCCACCCCTATTTCATTCCAATTTCAGTATGGCACTGAACAAAGGGCAAGAGATTGACACTGCTTCCTATACGAATGGGATCAAATCCTCTTCTTAGGGTCATTGGTATACAAACTGTCTGATTTCTTGGACATACATCTTCATCATCTGTTTTATCCCTCTTCCCACCCCCCACCCACCACCACTGACCCTCTTTCTTGCTCATGAAACAGACATGACCTGAAAGGCGAAGACATCTTTGACCAGAACATCCCCAAAAACAAAACTGGAGCCAGCCACTGTATAGCTGAGGAAAATCTGAAAGAAAAAGGAGAGAGAGATAACAAAAGTGAAGTCACAAAAGACACAAGGAAGATAAGATCAGCCTTATGTATGACTTGGACCTACTGCTGCCACTGAAGTTGGCCTCCCTTTGACAGCATGGGAAGCAGTCTATGTCCCTGTGAGTTACTCAGTGAAGGACAGAGGACTCAGCAGTTCAGTTCTCTTCATTCCTATGCTTAGCTGTACCCCCATGTACTCTCTCCTTTCCTACCAGATCTCATTAACAAGACACAGTGTGATCTCATGTTTTCCCCCAATCTCCTTTCTCTAGGGTTTGCAAAGAGCAGTGCCCTCACATTCGATTTCTCATACCTGAACCTGTTCTCCCAGCCACTGAAATGCATTAAATCCAGGATCAGTTCTGATGACCAAGATCCCAAAGACAAACTGAAGACCTAGGCCCCAAAGCACTGCCCTCCAGGACACCTGGGACCAAAAAGAACATTATTCCAATGTGAGTTCTAAATCAGACTTGTTAATTACCTGGCTGGCGTTTTAAACATGGGTATATGTACTCTGGAACCAATCTAGGGTGTTAACAGTAAATCTGGGGTAAGATGGGAGTAGAGAGAATGTGGTACCGGGTAGTGATATACAAAGAGCCACATACATATATATGTTTTTTAAACTTACACCTACAGGTTAGATCTGACCCACAGTCAGACACACAGACACATACATAAAAGCATCATAAACCAATGCTTTAATATTACTATGTGCAGTACTAGTTGATTCTCTACTGTATTCTATTTTCTTTCTTTCCTTCTTTATTTTTTGTTTTGTTTTGTTTTGTCTTTAACACCAGCCTGCATCCACAAAATTGATATCAAGACTCAGTTTGTAAATAAGTGGTCCAGGGCCTCTTAGAACCTTAAACTTCACTTAAGAGCAAAATTATCAAAGGAGAAAATTCCAGAGATTGTTAAGAACTCAGTTCTGTGCCTTTGTAATCAATACTTGGCACATGTACTTTGTAATTAATAACAAATGGTCCTTGGCTCGGTATTACTATGCCCACCCCTGCATAACCCAAACTCACTGCGCTATGGTGTTTGGAGCAGGCAAAGAGGATGATGATGAACATGCAGATTCCCGCAAAGGAGATCAGCTGCTCTGGCCTTTGGGCTGTGTCCAGAGCCAGCCACAGGATAAGGCCAATCAAGGAGACTCCTGCCAACACCCTGGAGAGGGAATTTCAGGATAATGCCATCAACTCACTGAATGAATAAGAAATAATCAACTTAACCTCTAAAAACCAGAAACTCATCAAATGGATAAATTCATCAAAAGGATAAACACAATAGGTTAGACACAGAGACATGTCTTTAGAATCATTCATCTGGTGGTTTCCCAGTTACCACCTCTCCCCTCCCCTCAACTCTTTTACTCACAGATGGAAGGTCAAAGAGTCCAATCTGAGGACATAAATCTCATGACTTCCTCAATCTATCATATCAGTAACAAAAAGACTTATTCTTCGAGATTGCTCTAATGCAAAACCAAAATATTTTCAAAAGAAGAAGGAAAAGTCCCCTACGGATCTCCAACCAGTTTCCAACCACTTGAAGGGGCAGAATAAAGGCTAAGGCTAAGCCACAAATCAATGACTTATGGCCTTATGGTCCCTTGATGTACCAAACATGCACAGTCAGTACACAAACTAGTCTCCTCAAGTCTGAGTGTTGGAGTCATTTCAGTTCAAGGAGTAAGAATTAGAGGGCAAATCACATGTGAAAAGAAAAGAAAACCAAAACACACACACTGTCCATTGAGATGCTGCAGGAACAACAATGACAACAGGATAGAGGACAGGTCAGGGTTGAATACTGGGGCTGTTCTCTCTGTGAACTCAAAGTGAATTAAATCTGGCTTCCAGAATCCATCCTGCTAATGAAGAAAGTACTTCAGCTCTATCTCTTCAGTGTCAAATAAATCAATGATCCGAAATTTAGGCTGTAGTCTGGGGTGTTTCTCCAAATGATCACTGTTGCAAACATTCTTAACAGCTATTTTCTGTGCATCCACTGGACAAAAGGCAGAAAAGAGGAACATACAGGGAGTCTGAAAGTCATTCGCTCACCCTAGGTCTGTGATCAAAGGACACGTGCACGCCATAGTTAGTTAAATGAGCTGTGGCTGCTGTAGCATTTGGTCCAGTATACACTAAACAGTGCTAAACTCTAGGGAATTATGAGACACCTGTGGGTACAGGAAGTCTGGAGGACTAGAGGGGAAAAGAGGATAAAAGGTATCCAGAAATTAAAGGAGAAACACATGAGCACCAAATCAATTTGACAGTTTAATGCAGCTTTGCCTTGATTACTTCTGTGAAGAGGAATATGGTTTTTCTCATTTCCGACACCAACCCTGACAATAAACAGGCTAAAACCCTTCCCTGAAATGTAACCCCTCCTGACCTGCAAGCAATATTAAGATAGGAGATTGTAAGAAACTGGACTAAGTTCAGTGCTCAGAAGCCCACTGCTATTTGCTCCCTGAGCCTTGGTTTTGTAAAGTATAGGAGAACTTTTCTCAGACAGCTCAGAAACCAGGAAAGGAGGAAAAGGGTAATGGTTTGGGGTTTAAGACAAGTTGTGGGACCAGGGATATTGAGATTATCTTACCATTTCATCCAAAACTTCAGGCGGGAGTTTTCAAGGGGCTTGAGACATCTCGTCAATTTTTCACCAAAGAGCCTTTTCAGAAAGCGGTGAACCAGGACCAAAAGCACCAAACAAGTGAGGACGAACAAGGCCAGTGCCCTGTGGAAATCCAAGATGCAAGCTGCCAGGAAGTAGGCAGCATAAGCTAAAAACAGAAAGTACAAAGTAAGGATCAGCAAGGCAGAGACCCTAGGAACCAATGAAGACTGAGCCGTGAATGTCTGGGTAAGGCAGGAAAAACCCTCCAGCAACCTTACCACCAGCCCTGTCAGACTGAGCGGCACTTCCCAACGCCAGGGTAGATGGCTAGCTGTTTTCTTGGGGGATTCAGAGTAACCAGCTTAGTTTGACTGCTGCATATTTTAATTTGTCCCTGATGAAATCTCATTCCTTTCTATTTTATCTGGTATCCTCTTTCTATTCCTTGGTATGGACTTCATCAGCACCTACTTTTATACACTTAAAAAAATCATCTTTTCTCAAAACTTTATAACCCCAGTCATTTTAACCTTTCCTCTTGAGCAGAGGCATGGAAGCAGGCTACTACTAGGAAGAACAGCCATACGGTCCTCATTTTATGGCTCCCTGACTCACCCCAACATATAATTTTTATCTTCACCATCCCAGCTGCCTCTAATATTGACGTCAAAGCCCCATACATCATTGACAGCATATTTTAAACAGAGGTTTCCTATGTGTTTTGTTTGTTTATTTGGTTGGCTGGTTTTTTTTGCTGTGTCTCATGGCTTGCAGGATCTTAGTTCCCACACCAGAGATCAAACCTGGGGCCCCAACAGTAAAAGTGCTGGGTCCTAACCACTGGACTGCCAGTGAATTCCCAAAAGGTTTGCTATGCTTTAGAAACATTTTATATCATTGGTCTTATTGGCAAACCAGCAAATAAGTAACATATACTACAGGCTTTTTTCATAGACTACAAGAACCACGCCCTTCATCTACTCAAGACACAAATAGAGACAAGCCCAGATTCTTAGAAATATTTAAGTCTATTGAATAGTACAGTTTGAAAAATAGCTTATTCTCAGATTTTACTTATTCCTAGAAGTACAATTCTATACATTACAATTCACTACAAGTAGTTAAGAGCTATACATCGTATAGCTTCTTTCCATCTAGGAGTAGTCTTGACAGAAGGTCATATTTCTGAAATGACTGTGTCTCTCACTTCCACAGGTTCTCAATACCTTACCCAAACACAGCAGGCTCAGTAGGATCTTCTTGAACAAGCCAGCATGTGTTTTACAGAAACTTCTTGCCCTGGTGAAAGGCTGTAAGGTCCTCCTGATGAGAAACCAAAAGTTAAGATAACAAAATTTACTACATCCTGTTTGCATCAATTCCCAGAACTTAGATGGTCCAGCCTGAGGAAGAATTTTCTCTTAAGAAATTCATCCAGGGGAAGTTAGGCAGTGTCCCAGCAATGCCAGAAAGGCTGGATCAACCTTGCCAATGGGCAGCAGCTCAGGACATTCCTACCCAACCTGGACTAACAATATCCCTGATATCGTTAGTGGAGGGGGAGGAACAGGAAGACACTTGGACCTTTCTGTTCTCTGGAGACAAGGGACTATTCAGTTTCCAGATTCAGAAATGGGCCTATCATTCTGAAAGAAAATAAAAATCACACAAATCCATAGCCCTAAACAGTCAATCAGACATGCACTGATGGACCAGAAGGAAAACACTACCATCCCCAAGAATCCCACCCCCAAGAATCCCTGGCTGAGAGGACCTAAGAGGAGACATCCAGCAAGTAGGTCTTCTCAAGTTTAATTTAACAAACGTTTATATAGTGTTTTCTATATGCTGGACTCTTTCTAAGAAGTTTAAAAGTAGGAACTCATTGACTCCTAATAAGAACTCTTGAAGTGGTTACTATTATCATTCCCATTTTACAAATGTGGAAACTGGAAAGCAGAGAAGTACCTTTCCCAAGGTTGTGGAGGTTGTAAGGAGCATAGACAGAACATAAACTCAGGCAATGTGGCTTCAGAATCTGAGCTCTTAACCATCTTTCTATGCTGCATCTTACCTAGGCCCCAAGCTCACCTGTCTCTACCATTCTTAAATGTCCTCAGCACATTGGAATCATATGAGCATAAAGCACTAACTTCCAAATTCTCAGAAGATCCAAAGAAGATGAGCCCAGCAAGAAGGTCTCAATTGGCCATCATGCTGAGACAGAACAGCTTAGCCAGAGCTGGAACCAACCACTAGCTCCAAATGCCCTGAGGACTTGGCACACAAACTTCTATGTTCTATGACTGCCTCTCCTATCTAACACACTCCTCTCTCTTTCTTCTCCTTTTTTCTTCTTTCATCAAGGAGTCCAATGCTATGTTAGTTGAGTAGAGTGTATATTATCAGATATAGGTAAAGGAGAAAATATTCCTTATCACCTCCTGACTTAATCAATCCAAGAGGACACCTTGCCATCACCTTATGACCACATTCGATCATTTCCTAAGAACTACCAGAAATCAGTGAAGAATACTCATTTCTGCAAAACTCATGAACAATCTGATTCGAGAACATAATTTAGAGCTGAACTTCTGTTTTTAAAAATTAGGATTGAAAAAAATCATAAGGGACATTTCAAAGAAAAAGGCAAAATAAGATCTCAGTCTTTTTTAAACCAACTGAGAAGCAGTGCATAGAAGTATGTGCACAGGTATTCATGGTCCTGGCGTCTTGCTTGGCCCACAATCTTGCTAACATGGCCAAGTTCCTTATATAATGGTTCAGCTTGAGAGTTAGTAACTGTGTTATATCCAGAAGCTGAATTGAGAAAAATAATCTATCTGGTAGATGGTGATACTCGATACCTTGTCCATAATTTGCTGTGATGTCTGTACCCACTGATAAATTCTTCAGGTGTGTGTATGGAAGGCTTTCCAGACATGGACTAACAATAACCTTCTCATTCACATGCTTACTGCCTGCAGCCTCAGGTGACAGTGTGAGAAAGAGCAGGGTAAGGATGTTAGGTAGTGCTAGCTCAACACTGCATTAGTGGGCGCCATAGGTCAGGGCTAGCAGCAAAAGTGTTCATGCATTTTTCTCAGTGACCCTTTCTACAAGATGTGGAAACTCCCCTTCAAAAAATTCATCTGACTGTTGACAGAGGGGCCCTGGGCAAATCCTTGCTTGCCTGAGCTTGAAGTAAGAACCAGAAGGAAGGAAATGAGTCAACCCAGTATGAAATGATGGTCTGAGTAAAGGGCAAGAGTTCCAGGTAGAAGTGACCGGAATCTCTTCAAGGAGTCCAAAGTTTCCATTTGATAATAGCAAAGAGTTCAAGAAGGCTGAGTAGAAGGATATGCACTCATCTTCTTTGAGAATACCAAAATTGTGTTGAACAACCACTGACAGGAGAACACTGGAACTCACCAAAAAAACAGATACCACATTTGATGACAGAATAAAAAGAACTGTACTGGGTACCACTTTGCCAGATTCAAAGTTGTGCATACAACTGGTTTAAAACTGGATGTGCAAGACTGCTGGATAGTGTTGCAGAGGAGTTCAAGAACAGTTACCAAAAGTGCCCAAGGGAGAATGGTGACTGAGAAGCAAAAAGGCTGTTAACAAAATAAAGTGGAAAGCCATATAGGTGTTGGAAAACCAGCAAAGGCAAGAGAAAGGTCTCTCAGATGGAGGTCAGCAAAGCTACAATGGAGGCAGAGACTCTGTGCGCCTGGTTATGACCAGTGCTGAGAACCATCAGCCTAGGTAGAGTGAGAAGGAAACTTAAATTTAGAACACAGATGGGCTTAACTGCTCAGTTGTGATGGATATGTTGCCTTGGAAAAGAACTCTCTCTCCACACAGGACTCAAATCTTTCCTTGATGTGCAATAAAAAGTCAGATTTCTTCACACTAAGAATAGAAATTCAATGCCAACAGTCCAGAAAATCAAAAGGGACCTAGTGGCATTTTCAACCAGCTATTCTACCTAGCCTCAATTTCTTCCTTCCAGAGGTCTTCTCCCTCCAAGTTAGAGGTAGCAGGGGTTCTGAAAAGCAGGACAGTCTTCCCAATAAGGCTCTCTCTCATTAGAGAGAGTCATGACCCTCTCCCCATTGGCCTTTGTGGGCCAGCCCTTTAGTTCCATTGTTAGAAAAATTTTCTCCAGGTTTCTATCATATGATTAATGCCCATCATGGAGTCCCTATGCTATATAAGCTGTCCCTATTTACACCTTCTTTTAATGATTTCAGTAGGAATTTGAGGACAAAGGAGCTCTGGTTCATTCAGCAGTTGAATACATGCTCAGGTTCTAATGAGAAAAAACAAAAGAAAACTGGAGGGGCGGGGGGAGGAGTTCCCAGCAAGGACAGGCGGCCTAAAGTTCTTCACGCAGGACTTACATTGACATGCAACTTAGTCCACCCAAGATGTCCTTCCATACCTCCTTCCCAGTAATTTGTGCAGTTCACACCCACCCATTTATCTTGCCATTCCCACCCATCCCTGTCAGGCTTACCACCATCCTCCCAGGAAGTCAGAACAGTCACTCTGATAGGGCAGCCAGAAGAAACAACAGACTTAGTAGGAGCAGTTGGGCAGCTAGGAAGAAAAGCGAAAAGGAGAAATGATTAAGAAGGAGGCAAGGCTGACGACATTCAGTGATGTGTAAAATCAGGTTTGTGTGGCAAATAAGATGGCAGTAAACAGGTGACTGGTTCTGTTTGAAAAAGCCATTTACAGGAGAATGACTAGATGAAAACAGAATTGCAGGGGACTGAGTGAATGTGAGCATACATGGACTACTTTAAAAAAAATAATAACTGCCTCCGAAGGAAAGAAAAACCAGATACTATTTACTAAGCACTTTTTACCAGGTACTGCAAGAATCTCTCAATCACCCACCCCCCAAAACCACAAGGCTAATGTTATGCTCATGAGCAAGGAAACAGCCTGCTGGCAGAGTTAGAATTTAAAACCCACCTCTTTCCATTACCCCATGTGACTTCTAATTAGACACAAAAGACTGGAATACCAGAGGGAGGGACCATTCCAGAATTCCAAAATTATAGTTGCTAGGAGAGTAGAGGAGGAGCAGGTAACCATGCCGGTGAATGTTGAACAAGCTTTCACAAGAAAAGGACAGACGAACTGATCCAAAGGTAAAGGGGAAGGCGCTTGCCAAGAAGAGATGTTGCAGGGAGTCAGAAGAAAAGGCTGGCATACCTCAAGAGGAGGAAAAATATCCTTGAGTGAGCCTAGCATTTTGAAAGAACAGTATGATTTACTGTTGCTGAGAAGCAGGGAACATGTGGATGGATGGTGGGAAGAAAGCTTGTAAAGAAAAGAGAAGCCAGGTCATTTAGACTTTGTCTTGTAGAAAGGAGAGACCCACTGAAGAACTTAAGCAAGGTAATAACATAGGCAGGCTTCCCCTTTGGTACAGTGGTAAAGAAACCACCGGGAATGCAGGAGAGGCAGGAGGTGCAGGTTCGATCCCCTGGGTCGGGAAGATCCCTTGGAGTAGGAGATGGCAACCCACCTCAGTATTCTTGCCTGGGAAATCCCATGGACACAAGAGCCTGGCGGGTTCCAGTCCACGGGGTCATAAAGTGTCAAACATGACTGACTGAGCATACACAGCAGAATAACAGCAGATATGCATTTTCTAAACAGAAGCAAAAAGGCAAATTGGTTGTCTGAGAAGGCCTTACAAATGGCTGAGAAAAGAAGAGAAGTGAAAGGCAAAGGGAAAAAAAGGAAAGACAAACCCATTTGAATGCAGAGTTCCAAAGAAGAACAGGAAGAGATAAGAAAGCCTTCCTTAGTGATCAATGCAAAGAAATAGAGGAAAACAATAGAATGGGAAAGACTAGTGATCTCTTCAAGAAAATTAAGAGATATCAAGGGATATCTTTCATGCAAAGATGGGCACAATAAAGGACAGAAATGGTATGGACCTAATAGAAGCAGAAGATATTAAGAAGAGGGGGCAAGAATACATAGAACTATACAGAAAAGATCTTCATGACCCAGACTACCAAACAATTGCACTCATCTCACATGCTAGCAAAGTAATGCTCAAAATTCTCCAAGCAAGGCTTCAACAGTACGTGAACCAAGAACTTCCAGATGTTCAAGCTGGATTTAGAAAAGGCAGAAGAACCAGAGATCAAATTGCCAACATCCTTTGGATCATCAAAAAAGCAAGAGAGTTTCAGAAAAACATCTACTTCTGCTTTACTGACTATGCCAAAGCCTTTGACTGTGTGGATCACAATGAACTGTGGAATATTCTTCAAGAGATGGGAATACCAGACCACCTGACCTGCCTCCTGAGAAATCTGTATGCAGGTCAAGAAGACATGGAACAACAGACTGGTTCCAAATAGGAAAAGGAGTATGTCAAGGCTATATATTGTCACCCTACTTTTTTAACTTATATGCAGAGTACATCATACGAAATGCCACCCTGGATGAAGCACAAGCTGGAATCAAGATTGCCAGAACAAATATCAATAACCTCAGATATGCAGATGACACCAACCATATGGCAGAAAGCAAGGAGGAACTGAGAAGCCTCTTGATGAAAGTGAAAGAGGAGAGTGAAAAAGCTGGCTTAAAACTGAACATTCAGAAAACTAAGATCATGGCATCTGGTCCCATCACTTCATGGCGAATAGATGGGGAAACAATGAACACAGTGACAGACTTTATTTTGGGGGGCTCCAAAATCACTGCAGATGGTGACTGCAGCCATGAAATTAAAAGACACTTGCTTCTTGGAAGAAAAGCTATGACAAACCTGCTGCTGCTGCTGCTAAGTTGCTTCAGTCGTGTCCGACTCTGAGACCTCATAGATGGCTGCCCACGAGGCTCCCCCTTCCCTGGGATTCTCCAGGCAAGAACACTGGAGTGGGTTGCCATTTCCTTCTCCAATGCATGAAAGTGAAAAGTGAAAGTGAAGTCGCTCAGTCGTGTCCGACTCCTAGCGACCCCATGGCCTGCAGCCTACCAGGCTCCTCCGTCCATGGGATTTTCCAGGCAAGAGTACTGGAGTGGGTTGCCATTGTCTTCTCCAATGACCAACCTAGATAGCATATTAAAAAGCAGAGATGCTACTCTACCAACAAAGGTCCATCTAGTCAAAGCTGTGGTTTTTCCAGTAGTCATGTATGGACTATAAAGAAAGTTGAGCACTGAAGAATTGATGCTTTTGAACTGTGGTGTTGGAGAAGACTCTTGAAAGTCTCCTGGACTGTAAGGAGATCCAAACAGTCCATCCTAAAGGAAATCAGTCCTGAATATTCACTGGAAGGACTGATGCTGAAGCTGAAACTCCAATACTTTGGCCATCTGATGTGAAATACAGACTCATTGGAAAAGACCCTGATGCTGGGAAAGATTACAGGCAGGAGGAGAAGGGGAAGACAGAGGATGAGATGGTTGGATGGCATCACCAACCCGATGGACATGAGTTTGAATAAGCTCCAGGAGTTGGTGATGGATAGGGAAGCCCAGCGTGCTGCCGTCCATGGGGTCACAGAGAGTTGGACACGACTGAATTACTGAACTGAACTGAGACAGATCACTCTGGAGGCAGTGGGATGGGTGACAGGCTGGGGCCGGTAAGGAAGTAACTGAGGGTGCAGGGGAGGTGCATGCACAGGAGGTGAATGCACAGTTGTTTGAGAAAGAGGATTAACATCAAGTGGAGGAAAACTAGGATGACAAATGAGGTTCCTATGGTGAGTGACTCAGTCAGGATGCTAACACGCACCCAAAGAGAGGAGACAGGAGGAGGAACAGACCTGAGGAGGAAATGTGAGTTTATCTATCTTTGTATGTCTAAAGCCCAGCCCAGGGCCTGACTTAGTAAAAAAGTATCACACCTATGCTAAGAGGAATTTCATTTTAATGTTAAATATAAAGTATATACACCACACCTAGATGAAGATGTTTGGTAAGTGGTTAGATATATAGGTTGGAAGCTTAGAACAAAGATGCAGACATCAGATGTGGCTTTATGAATCCAGACATTAAGTGTAAGAATGAGAAGAAAAGACAAAAACAGGCTCTGGAAAACAACAGACAAGAAGAAACATCCAGAGAGGCAGGAGAATGAGGAGGGTATAGCGCCATTAAAATCAGTAAGTGGGGACTTCCTTGGTGGACCAATGGTTAAGAATTTGCCCTGCAATGCTGGGGATGAGAGTTCCATCCCTGGTCAGGGAACTAAGATTCCCCATGCCACGAAGCAAGCAAGCCTGCACGCCGCAACTACTGAGCCCACGAACACTGCAATGAAAGATCCTGTCTGTCATAACTAAGACCCAACACAGCTAAATAAACAAATATATTTTTTAAAAATCAATAAATGAGTTTCCAGAAAGAAAGGATCAGAAGGGTCATGCTGCAGAGATGACCAGTGAAAGTGTGTATACATTGGACTTGGTAAGTAGGTTTTCACTGTTCACTTAAATAACAGAATTTCAGCTGAGCAGTGATAGTGAAAACTAGATTGCACTGCACTGAATACGGAGGTGAGAAAATGGAAACAGCAAGACAATCCCACATTTCCAAGAAACTTGACCATGAAGGAAAATGATATCACAAGTTTGAGATAAGGTTGATTTTTGGTTTTGTTTGTTTTATTATAAGAAAGAAATTTGAGTACACTTATAGATTCTTCAAGCCAGGCTTCAGCAATACATGAACCTGAACTTTATGCCAGGAGCCACCACGGGAGATCCCACCCATGACAAGGTCATGTGGAAGAGATCTGATGAGCAAGGCTGATCAGAACTCAAGGGACCCCCTGAATCTGCTCAAGCATCTACCCCAAAACCAGAATCTGTCTGTCTTACTACTTTGTGCCTTTCACCAACTCTTCTGACATTAACAGGGGGCTATCCCCGACCACCTTTCTCTGGAAAAAGTCAACTTAGGGCTTTAGTTTATAAGTCTTCTGGGCATGAAAGGAATATTTCTATTTTAACCCCTCTGTTGGCATTCTAGCTTGCCTGACAGGTTTATCCATACTCTTGCAATTAACACACAAGATTGTTCACAACTCCCCAACCTTGAAAGGCATGGGAAGCCAAAACATTCTAAAAGTCCTAATGAGCATAGAGTCCTTTAAGGGATGAAAAATTATTAGAATAGATAGTGCTGGTAAAGGGCTTCATTATTGGGCCAATACTTGCTGCCAAGTGCCCATATCCCTTATCCGTTGTGCGCCTGGGAGTGCATTGGTTAACATAGTTGGAATGTAAGAAAAACAAGCAGCAGCCTTGGAATTAACCACATCAGACCTTTGAGCTAATTGGTTCTTTCTTTGTTGTGACCACTGCACCTTTGCTCTGTGAGAATGTAACTCTGTTTAGTACTTTCTGAGGCTGGGAGAAATAAAGAAGAAACACTTTAAGGGAAAACAAGTTTTCTGGCTGAGCAGCCTTTATCAAAAAAGGGTCATAAAATGTCCACAGGCCTCCAAGGCCAGAAGATAATGTACACAACATTGTTTATGGGAAAGGTATGCAGAAAAAATCCTGGTTTTGATAAAGACAAAACAGATGTAATGTTTGGGCTGACTCTGTATGACTTTGCATCTTTCATTTCCCTTTATGTACAAGTCAAGTAATAAAAGTTCCTTTTGAAAATAAAGTTATGGGCCTCACTCACCGAAGCTTGGTCTCCCCGTGTCATTCTTTTTTTCCTTTTCCCTCCTTTTCTTTCTCTGTTCTTCTTTCAGGATGACTCCTTGGAACACAGGAGCTTTCTTGGCTTTCCGTGTAAATCAAGGAAGATCAAGCCCTGCTCTCCGCTTTGCTATCCTTATCACCTAAGCCATCATCCTGAGGGTACCCCTGGATCCTGCTGGGGCTGGACCCCAGTACTTCCAGATGTTTAAGCTGGTTTTAGAAAAGGCAGAGGAACCAGATGCCAACATCTGCTGGATCATGGGAAAAGGAAGAGAGTTCCAGAAAAACATCTATTTCTGCTTTATTGACTATGCCAAAGCCTTTGACTGTGTGGATCACA
>NW_011494826.1:9927781-9928101 GCF_000754665.1 Bison bison bison | reverse complement strand
ATGGGAAATAGATGGGGAAACAGTGTCAGACTTTATTTTTCTGGGCTCCCAAATCACTGCAGATGGTGACTGCAGCCATGAAATTACAAAACACTTACTCCTTGGAAGGAAAGTTATGACCAACCTAGATAGCATATTCAAAAGCAGAGACATTACTTTGCCAACAAAAGTCCATCTAGTCAAGGCTATGGTTTTTCCTGTGGTCATGTATGGATGTGAAAGTTGGACTGTGAAGAAAGCTGAGCACCGAAGAATTGATGCTTTTGAACTGTGGTGTTGGAGAAGACTCTTGAGAGTCCCTTGGACTGCAAGGAGATCCA
>NW_011494826.1:9921082-9927364 GCF_000754665.1 Bison bison bison | reverse complement strand
CTTGAGAAGAGTTGACTCATTGGAAAAGACTCTGATGCTGGGAGGGATTGGGGGCAGGAGGAGAAGGGGACAACAGAGGATGAGATGGTTGGATGGCATCACTGACTCAATGGACATGAGTTTGAGTAAGCTCTGGGAGTTGGTGATGGACAGGGAGGCCTGGCGTGCTGCAATTCATGGGGTAGCAAAGAGTCAGACACGACTGAGCAACTGAACTGAACTGAACTGATAGATTGGGGGAGGGTCTAATGGGGAAGGAGTAATTGAAGAAGTAGAAAACAGAGGGCCCTTAGAAGGGGACAGAGAAGGATGGATAAGGAGATTAAGAAGATGGGTAAGGGGCTTCCCTGGTGGTCCAGTGGTTAAGAATCCCCCTTTCAATGCAGGGCACTCGGGTTCCATCCCTGCTGAGAGAACTAAAAAGCTACTGAGCCCACACACTCTAGAGTCCATTCTCTGCAACAAGAAAAGCCCGTGCACCACAGTGAGAAGCCCCTGCCCACATGCTGCAACGAAGGGCCTAAGCAGTCAAAATTAAAAAAGAAGAAAGGTAAAGAGGTTAGCTTCAGACTCAGGGAGAGTAAGCTTTCTGATAAAGGAGGGAAAAAGATAGGGATTCATGCAGGTGCAGGTATATTTATGTTAGAACATATAGGAAGATAACAATGTTTAAACAAAAATAATAATATTATAGTATGCAGGACTGATGCTGAAGCTGAAGCTCCAAAACTTTGGCCACTGGATGCAAAGAGCCAATTCATTAGAAAAGACTGATGCTGGGAAAGATAGAAGGTAGGAGCAGAAGGGGATGACAGAGGATAAGATGGTTGGATAGCATCACTGATTCAATGGACATGAGCTTGAGCAAGCTCCGGGAGATGGTGAAGAACAGGGAAAGGACAGAGAAGCCTGGCGTGCTGCAGTCCATGGGGCTGCAAAGAGTTGGACGCAACTGAGTGACCAAACAAAATGTAATTTATAATGTATGGAAGTAAAATGTATAAACATAAACAATGGTAATATAAAGGCTGGAAAGGGACAAACAGAAGTAAACTACTATAAAGTTCTTATACTATATATGATGAGGTATAATATCACTTGAAGGCAGACTTGATAAGTTGAAAATATATATCACAAACTCCAAACCAACTACTAATATAGCAAAACAAAGAATTATACCTAATAAACCAACAAAATAGATAAAATGGAATCATTGAAAAATATTCAGGGAGTTCCCTGGTGATCCAGGGTTTAGGACTCCATGCTTTCACTGGTGAGTGCCCAGGTTCAATTCCTGGTCAATTATAGAAAGCTTACTGTTAACTCATTAAAATGTGATATATAAAGTAAGTGGAAAAACAAAAATACAAAGTAGTAATGTCCACACTGATGCATATCAACTGATATATATCCATTTGAATATAGAAGTGAAATTCTGGAGAAAAGAAATTTTAAAAATTAAGCTTGCTTTCTCTATGAAGTCACTAAGTTAACTCTCAAAAATAGAGAGAAGAAAGAAACATATATCCGTGTATTCCCTTTAGAAACTATCCAGTATCCTCTTCTAAGCTTCTCAATGTATGACTTCTGTGTTGTTGTTGTTGTTGTTGTTTTAATAAATACAGACTCTTTTCCACACCAGGGAATACAGCTTCCATCTAACCTATTTTACTCCAACAACTTCTACAGACTTTACTTCTGTGACTACGACCATGACCAAATTCAAAGACAGTTCTCACTCCTTCCTTGACTATTACACAGAACATTGAAGATTAATTGTACTTTCATCGTTGACATTTTTTTCTCTTTTGACTTCAGAGATTGTATTTTTTTAAATTTTATTATCTCTCTTGGTGGTTCCTTCTCTGGTTTTTTTAAATTTCTGATTTCTCTTTTTCCTCATCCCCAAATCTGAGTATTTCAGAAGAGCTATTTTTTTTAAGATTCTATGGGGGAATTCCCTGGAGGTCCAGTGGTTAGGACTCAGCACTTTCCCTTGCTGAGGTCCTGGGTTCAATCCCTGGTCATGGAACTAAGATCCTCCAAGCTCTGTGGTGCAGCCAAAAATAAATAAATAATAAAAAAATTATAAGCCTCAATTTTCTAATTGAAAAAGGGGATGAAAATTAGTATCCACCTGTTGTGAAAATTAAATGAATTAATTACATAAAGCATTCTGTACAATAGTAAATACTCAATAATTGTTGGTTGTTGTTATTTTTGTTGCCAGTCCAACCAATGCTGATACTACTGAACTCATTACTTATGGCCCAGGTATATTTAACAATTAATTACATAAAAATAGATACATGCACATGGTAATGGCACATGGCTATGAATCTTATTTCCACAATAAGATCACCAGCTCTTGAGAACAGGGCAAGCCTGACCTCTTCTAAATCCACTGACCACACTAGCCAACCCTAGGCCCCAACTGAATCAACGCTAGAATACCTGTACCTCAGTCGTGTGGGAGGTTCCAATCCACCCTTAAGGCTGTGTCCTTGTTCTTCAGCCCTCTTGCTTCCCTCAGGATTTATCCCTTCTTCCTGTAAGCAGAGGTAGGATTGAGGTCAGTCCTAAGGCCCTGTCAGGGGTGACAGGGATTGCAAGCAGCCAAATACCCTATGTGAGGCCATGCGTCAGTCAACAGAGACGTGCAGAAACTAAACTGGTGAGTTACCGTGAGTTCCAGCCCTGGGTTCTGTATGCCAGTCTCCACAGTGGTCAAAGCAAAGGCCTCTTTTCCATTTGTTTTCTCCATCTCCTGTTCTCCTGAAAGACAAATTCAGAGCCAAGAGTGGAAGATTAGTTGTTCTGTAATGTGAGACTGGATAGAACTTTTAGGGCCAGTTATCCACAGGAAAAACAAAACTAAAAATATGTAGAGATTTAGCTGACTTCTTTAAGGACTGAGAACAGAGAAGATTGGAAGCATAATTCTAAAATAATGAACAATGAAGTATAGGCTTCTACTTTCTATTGTCAGTGGTTAAGGAAGGGGAAATAACATAGAAGAGAAATGAAGGGCAGGGGAATTGACATGAATCAGTGGCTCACAAAAGGCTCCAGGACTTGGACTAAAAAGGACTGTCTTCAGTTTCCTTGAGGAAGAGCGAGAGGGCAACTACTCCTGTTAGCCTCCAGGAGGCCCCACTGAGCTGCACTAAGAAGAAAACAAGGCGGCAGAGGGCTGGGAAGACCATGCCCACAACACATTACTGAGAAAACCAAGATGAACAGACTTTCAAGTTCCTGACCATAATGCAGCATGACAATCATTTCTGGAGTATCTAAGAGAGTTCCTCATGAGAGAAAAGAAACCTACACATGGAATAATCAGGATGAGTGTTAATTATCCCCAATAAAGAAAGTTTCAAAACAAAATGAGAGAATAAAGAAATAAAGCAGGACTTCCCTGGTGGTCCCCTGGTTGAGAAACTGTCAGCTAATGCAGGGGATGCGGGTTCGATCCCTGATTCGGGAAGATTCTACTTGTTGCAGAGCAGCTAAGCTCATGTGGCACAAGAACTGAGCCCTTGCTCTAGAGCCTGAGAGCCACAACTATGAAGCCCTTGCGTCTAGAGCCTGTGCTCCACCACAAGAGAAGCCACTGCAGCAAGCCCATGCACTACAGTGAAAAGTAGCCCCTGCTGGCCACAACTGCTGCTAAGTCACTTCAGTCGTGTCCTACTCTGTGCGACCCCAGAGACGGAAGCCCACCAGGCTCCCCCGTCCCTGGGATTCTCCAGGCAAGAACACTGGAGTGGGCTGCCGTTTCCTTCTCCAATGCATGAAAGTGAAAAGTGAAAGTGAAGTCGCTCAGTCGTGTCCGACGCTTAGCTACCCCATGGACTGCAGCCTTCCAGGCTCCTCTGTCCATGGGATTTTCCAGGCAAGAGTACTGGAGTGGGGTGCCAACTAGAGAAAGCCTATTTAGAGCAGTGAAGATCCAGCAAAAGGTACAAGCTCATTTACTGGAATCATCCATTTAAGAAAAAGAAACAAAACAAGCACTTGAGCTCACTATAAGCAACCTTTATCTAAACATTCAAAGTCATAATACACGTTCATTTAAGACTTTTTTTTTACTTTATAGAAATTTTCCTTCCCTATGGAATTGTGTTTTGTTTTTGTTTTACAGTGATCCTTTCAACCATTTAAATATAATTTCATTAAGCATCATAAATGGATAACTTTTGTTTTATAAATCAGGGCCTTCCTGCATAGATATAGACCTACTTGAACTTGGTCTCAGTAGGCTCAATTAAAAAATCTGGCAAATCAGGTTCCTGCCCTCCCCCAAGATAATTACTTACTCCAGTTTGTAGACTTCTTCTGGTGCCTCAGAGAGGACAGAAAGAACTCAGTTCCATGCTACCCTGACTCTGAAGTCAGGGCTGGGAATGAGGGAGGGTGATTCCGATTGGCTCATTTTTGCCCCTGGGCCCTCCCTTGCTGTGCTTGCCCTTGCCTGTAGAGAAGGAGTGCAATGTCTCAAGTTAAATATTTATATGCTTTAAAGACTGTTTTGCAGAGTCAGGTCTAAGAATTCTGCAGGAATTTCTAACAGGCACTTCAGTAAAAGCACTGTCCAGTACTGAACTAGGCACAGGGGAGAAAAATAAGTAGAAAAGTAAGAGAAAGATCTCTGCCCTCAGAAAATGGATCATCATTTGGTACTGGGAAGATAGTTCTTCGAAAACAACAGAACACAGGACTGCACAAGATTTGATTCCAAATGACTGCTAGGAAGTCTTTTGCTAATCCACTTAACAAATATTTTTTAAGTACGCACGATCACCCTGGCATGGCTCTGGGTGCTGAGGACACAAAGATGAATGGGATACTGTCTCTACTGTGAAGGAATTACAAATCAGTGAGGAAAGACGTGTCAAAAAAGGCTTTACACAGCTGGTTCCATTGGTCCTGAGCCAGGAAATTCTTGAAAGGTAAGCAGAGAATCACTGACAGAGAACAGGAAAGATATACTACCAGAGGGAGAAACACACAGAAAAGGCACAGACAATGAAGCCTTCCTGTCATACTAACAAGGCTGTAAAAATACAGCTAAAGAATAAGGGGATATTTTTGGGGAAATTAATGAAGGAGGGACAAAATAAAAGTAAGAAATTAGTTAAGGAATGAAAGGAGAAAATATGAAAGAGATCATGATGGTTTATCAAGAGATGTCTGGAGATGCAATCAAGTGCCAGGCTGAACGTTTGGTCTTATCTGGAGCCAAGTGGTGAGGCAAGAGGAGGGACTGGAAGGATGCCTGTTGGGGACAGGAAGACCAGTCAGGAGACAAAAGCTAGTCCAGGTCGGACATGGAGAGGCTCTAACCAAAGCAGTGGATGCAGAGGAAGAAACAAATCTATAAGGAGTGATGACTGGTGGGGCATGGAGGGAGTAAATGAAAGGGAGGAAGTAATTCTCCAAAATTGTTCAAAATAATCTAATTTCTTCTTGCTCCTACCCACCAGTAATACTGAGCAATATGTTGTTCCCTAAACATTTGATGTTTCCTTCTGCCTGTATAGTCATACGTTTGCAGATGCTGTTCCTTCTGCCTCTGACACGCTACCGCTGTCTATTGCTGTTGTTGTTCTTCAGTTGCTAAGTCCTGTCTGACTCTGTGACTCCATGGACTGCAGCATGTCAGCCTTTTCTGTCCTCCACTATCTCCTGCAGTTTGCTCACATTTATATCCATTGAGTTGGTGATGTTATCTAACCATCTCATCCTGAAGCCTTCCTCTCGTTTTGCTTTTAATCTTTCCCAGCATCAGGGTCTTTTCCAATGAGTCAGCTCTTTGCATTATGTGGCCAAAGTATTGGAGCTTCAGCTTCATCATCAGTCCTTCCAATCAATATTCATAGTTGATTTCCTTTAGGATTGACTGGTTGGATCTCCTTACAGTCCAAGTGACTCTCAAGAGTCTTCTCCAGCACCATAGTTCAAAAGCATCAACTCTTTGGTGCTCTGCCTTCTTTATGATCCAACTCTCACATTCATACATGACTAGCGGAAAAACTAAACCTTTGATTATGTGGACCTTTGTTGCCAAAGTAATGTCTCTGCTTTTTAATACTGTCTAGGTTTGTCATCGGAGAAGGCAATGGCACCCCACTCCAGTACTCTTGCCTGGAAAATCCCATGGATGGAGGAGCCTGGAAGGTTGCAGTCCATGGGGTCGCTAAGAGTCGGATACGACCAGGCGACTTCACTTTCACTTTTCACTTTCATGCATTGGAGAAGGAAATGGCAACCCACTCCAGT
>NW_011494826.1:9920403-9920982 GCF_000754665.1 Bison bison bison | reverse complement strand
ATAACAATAATGTATCCTGCCTAAGGACAGTCTTTGGATTCAACCTTCTGTTATCTTAAAATGTTAATTATGGGAGTAGACCTGGTCTTTACAAGGATGTATCTTGCCTGAGGACAGTGTTATCTTAAAATGTAAATTATGGGAGTAGGTCTGATGAGGTCTTTACAACCTCCAGATAGTCTTTGGATTATATAACTTCATTGTTAACACTAGCAAGCGGGTACTCTTTCTGCCCCCTTCTGATGCCTATGTCAGAAGCTTTCTCTATCTCCTTTATACTTTAATAAAACTTTATTACACAAAAGCTCTGAGCCATCAAGCCTCGTCTCTGGCCCCGAGTTGAATTCTCCTCCTCTGTGGGCCAAGAATCCCTGTGTATTCGCGTGATTCAACAACAACCTTTCACAGTCTTTCATCTTGGGGGCTCGTCCGGGATCCTTCAGGACAAGGTAAGGATGCTTGGAGCTTTAGTTCTTTGTTCACTTAGAGAACACGTTTTCTGCTGTGCTTTACTAACTCTACCGTGTGCTTGTGTGAATGAATGGCATGCCCTGCGTGAAGCAAGTAAGGAGCCCTGCT
>NW_011494826.1:9918677-9920303 GCF_000754665.1 Bison bison bison | reverse complement strand
TTTTCTTCCAAGGAGCAAGCTTCTTTTCATTTCATGGCTGCAGTCACTGTCCACAGTGATTTTGGAGCCCAAAAAATAAAATCCCACTGCCTGCACCTTTTCCCCTGCTATTTGCCATGAAGTGATGGGACCGGATGCCATGATC
This sequence comes from Bison bison bison, assembly GCF_000754665.1. NCBI lineage: Eukaryota > Metazoa > Chordata > Mammalia > Artiodactyla > Bovidae > Bison > Bison bison. Next base: position 9,920,158 of record NW_011494826.1, on the reverse strand, counting down.
TTAGTTTTTTTCAACGTTAAGTTTTGAGCTGATTTTTATTTACCTAGCAAATTCCTGTACCACCAAGTCTCTGTTGCAAGACCACTGTTTTCAGTGAAGTTTTCCAAATTCTCTCCAGTTCAGACTTCAGACCCCTTTCCCCACACTCCTGCTGCAACATGCTTTTGCAGAGGTCTATAGAGCATTTAGTACTCTACATGTCTACTTGTTTCCCACTAGACTATGATTTCATCAAGCACAGGCTCTTTATCTTATTTGCCACTGTAACCCTGGTAACTGAGCCTTCCCTGGGCCACCAGATGCTAAGAATGGACTCATTAACAGACTCATTGGAAAAGACCCTGATGCTGAGAAAGATTGAAGGCGGGAGGAGCAGGGGACGACAGAGGATGAGATGGTTGGATGGCATCACCAACTCAATGGACATGAGTTTGAGCAAGCTCTGGGAGCTGGTGATGGACAGGGAAGCCTGGTGTGCTGCAGTCCATGGGGTCACAAAGAATCGGCTGAGCAACTGAACTGAACTGATCCCCAGACTCAAGATCTGCCACAATATTGTTGTTGTTGTTGTTTAGTCACCAAGTTGTGTCCAACTCTTTTTCAACCCCATGGATTACACCCTGACAGGCTCCCCGTATAGTGGATTATCACTTCCTTCTCCAGGAGATCTTCCCAATTCAGAGACTGAATACACATCTCCTGCACTGGCGGGTGGATTCTTTACCGCTGAGCCATGAAAGAAGCCCGCCACAATATTAGGCAATCAATAAATATTTGTGGGGCTTCCCTGGTGGTCCAGTGGTTAAGAATTCACTTTGCAATGCAGGGGACACCAGTTCAATCCCTGGTCCAGGAAGATCCCACATGCTGAGAAGCAACTAAGCCCCCTTGTGCCACAACCACTAAGCCCACTCACCTTGAGCCTGTGCTCTACAACAAGAGAAGCCAGCACAGTGAGTCCATGCACTGCAACTAGTGAGTAGCCCCTGTCTTGCTGCAACTAGAGAAAAGCCCACATGTAGCAATGAAGACCCACCACAGCCAAAAAATAAAATAAATACATGAATATTTAATAAATATTTGTAAAATAAGTGAAACAAACAGATTTCGGACATTGGGTGTGAAGATGATGATAACAAACACCAAAACAGGAAGATATATCTCTATTTCCCTAGTTCCATGCATTTGTGTACACACACACACACACACACACACATACAAAACCTAGCAGAGTAAATGTATGTTATATTCTGTAACCTAGAGCAACTCATTTTGCCTCTCTGGACCTCTTCTGTTATTTCTGCCCTGCCTAATTGTCCAATGCTATTGAGAGAGTCAGTTCTTAGGCAGGTTGATAGGGAGTCTAGGGATCCCCAAGGAGAGAGGGATCTGGAATTCTCAAGGAGGAAGAAAGGACAAACTTTTTTTCTTTCTCCACATTCCTTAGGATTATATAACAATAATGTATCCTGCCTAAGGAC
>NW_011494826.1:9916313-9918545 GCF_000754665.1 Bison bison bison | reverse complement strand
TGCTGTGCTTTACTAACTCTACCGTGTGCTTGTGTGAATGAATGGCATGCCCTGCGTGAAGCAAGTAAGGAGCCCTGCTCTGCTGTTCCATGGTGATCTTATATGGCTTATGGCAGAAACCTGTTGGGGCGTTATACCGACCTGCCAATGCCAAGAGGCACCCAATGTCTCCTTCGGGAACCGACCAGAAATGGGCAAAGCGTGTGGACTGAACTCTCCTTTCTCGGTCAAACTTTTTGGTCTCTTTGACCATTTCATAACTCCTTGGGAATTAGAAGTACTAACTTAATCTATTGGATCATAGACTTTCAAGGGATTTGTGATCTATACTGTTATTGTGTACTGTGGCTTAGGTCCCAAACTTGGATTGGTAGCCGATAAAGCGCCTAGCCTCGCTAGGAATCGAAAGGTCAGAAGCTAGATGGAGCTCTAGTTCCCAGAACATCTCTGAGGTTAAAGGTTACTCACATTGGGACTGCCATGAGATTTTTTCCTTTGGTAACACTGGCTCTTAGATCAGAGGAGGCTGTTATACTGGTGTGGTGATGCTGGGAAAGAACATCTCAGTTTCATGTTCATGCCGGTCTTATTGTGGTCAGGAAATACTCAGGGTCGTGCATGGGCACTCAGGTGACGAATGTTTCCCACAGTGGTCTTAGCTTGGGAGGCATTCCGGAAGGTTACTCTGATTCACCCCGGGTGACATCAGAGGCAAGCAAGGTTAAAGGTGAAGAGCTGGACGTCAAGTAGGGATGCTATCAAGTCTACTCCTGGTACATCCCCACCCCATCTCGGTGGTAGAACCGGGAGGGACGAGTTTGGCACCTGCATCAGTAAGGGACAGACTAAGTCCGACCAGGAAGGAAAAGCTTTTGGTGTAACGTCTGTCTACATCCCCATCTAGAGCAGGGAGGGATGCCTCTGGTAGAAAAATGGTGCTGGTCACTTTTTTTCTCTCTTACAGATGGGAGCTAACAATTCCAGCCTCACTCCTTTGAACTGTATCCTGAAAAACTGGGATAGACTTGATCCCCAGGGCTTAAAGAAGACACACCTGGTCTTCCTATGTGATACCGCATGGCCACAGTATCCATTGGAGGATGGCGAACGGTGGCCAGTTGAAGGGTCTCTTAAGTATAATACTGTTCTACAATTAGACCTAATGGGTAGAAGTAGCATATGTGTTGCCCTTTTTCTCTCTGCGAAATATGTCAGACTTATGTCCTAAGGGTATAGATTTGGGTGTGAAACCGTCAGCTCCCTACTGTCCTCTTACTTTGCCCCCATACCTGGGACTCCAAACTGGGATTCAAACTGCCCACATGGAGGTCCAAACAACTCCTGTCTCAGTACGACCTCAGACTACTCTGGTTTCAGTAGAAACTCAGACCATTGAAGTAAGAGATGTGATGGAGGACAGGAGACAAAGAGAAGAGGAAAAACAGGTTTCTCCAATCTATCCCTGGGATCATATGCGCAGAGCAGCCAGAGAGACTGAGGAACAGCCACACAAGCTGTTGCCTCTTTATGAAACATCCACCGGGAGAAATAATCAGTCTGTGAGAGTTAATAAGCCTTTCTCTTATCAAGAAATACAAAGAATCAAGGAGGATCTGGGAGACTATTTAGAGGACCCAGAAAAATATATTAGAGCTTTTAAAGGTGTTACTCTGTTTTATGACCTCACTTGGAAGCATGTGATGTATATCTTGGGACAAACGCTGACTCCCGAGTCAAAGACTCGAGTTTTGGGGAAAGTGGTTGCTTATGGAGATGAATGGCTTGGTAATGAATCAGTAGGGAAGAGGGAGAACTCCCCACTGGGAATCAAGCGGTCCCAACTATAGAACCAGACTGGGACTACAACACAGCTAAAGGAAAATGGGATCAGAGTCATTTTGTTAGATGTATTCTTGAAGGACTTAGGCAGGTGTGTTCTAAGCCTTTAAACTATGGCAAATTGGCAGACATAGAACAGGAGGAGAAGGAAGCTCCTGGTAAATTCCTAGATAGACTGAAAGAAGCCCTTCGAAGATTCACTGAGATTGATCCCGAAAGTGAAGTGGGAAAAGTGATCTTAAAGGATAGATTTCTCACTCAGTCGGCTCCAGATATCCGCCATAAGCTACTAAAAAGGGCGTATGGACAAAATCAGTCTTTAGATACTCTGTTACAACTGGCTCAGACAGTCTATTATGGTAGGGAATATGAGGAAAATAAAGAAAGGCAAAA
>NW_011494826.1:9915620-9916213 GCF_000754665.1 Bison bison bison | reverse complement strand
GTTGTGTGTCAAACCAGCAACCTATTGCTTATCTAAGCAGAGAATTAGATGTAGTTTCATGTGGGTGGCCCCACTGCCTAAGAGTAATTGGGGCAGCGGCTTTATTAGCACCTGAAGCTTTAAAAATAATTAATGGACGAAACCTTACTGTACTGACTTCTCATGATGTGAGTGGAATCTTAAATTCTAAGGTTAATATTTGGATGACAGACAGTAGGCTTCTTAAGTATCAGTCATTGTTGTTAGAAGGACTAGTAACTAAGCTTAAAGTTTGTGGAAATTTAAATCCTGCCACTTTCCTTCCTGAGAAGGAAAATGAAACACCTGACCACGATTGTTCTCAATTCCTAACTTTAAACTATGCAGCTTGGTAGGATCTAAAGGATACCCCATTAGACAATCCTGACATGGAAATATTTACAGATGGCAATTCTTTTGTTCGGGATGGAAAGCGTAAAGCAGGTTACGCCGTGGTGACTGCTGAACAGGTTTTGGAAGCAAAATCTCTCCCCCAGGGAACCAGTGCTCTGTTAGCGGAGCTTGTGGCCCTGACCCGAGCTCTAGAGTTAAGCAAAGGGCAGTGGATGGGCCTG
>NW_011494826.1:9914755-9915520 GCF_000754665.1 Bison bison bison | reverse complement strand
AAGACACTGCCTTCCTGTCCTGGGCTCACTCCTATGCTGCATTCCACAATCGGTCTAACTGCTGGGTCTGCGGAGCGCTCCCCTCTTCGTCAGTGGAAGGCTTCCCGTGGTGGACATCCCCACTTCAAGGAAAAGACTTTCTCCAAGTCTGTGAATACCTTCGACAACAATCACATGCGATGCCTCTTCTTCATCTGATGACATCTACCAACCCTAAAATGGACTGGTGCAACACTTTGCACTTTAACTATGGACATGATGTGACTTTTAATTTTGATTCTGAATGTTGTGTTTTTGCTGTTTGTATCTGTAATTGTATAACTGGATTTGTTTCTAGCCGCATGAAAGCTTTTAAGTTACAAATGGTTGCTCAAACTCCTGCTACTGCTGTAGCTTCCTCCAGCTACTATTTGGGCCCCCTGGATCAGATATCCTCAATATGAGGATTAGGAAAATATGTTGCCTCACCAATTTAGGGACAACGCCCCAGTCAGCTTGGAAGTAGTTATGGAATGAGAACGATGCCCCTTTTCCCTAGGCAACATAATCCTCCTAAAAAGAAAAGGGGGGAATGAGAGAGTCAGTTCCTAGGCAGGTTGATAGGGAGTCTAGGGATCCCCAAGGAGAGAGGGATCTGGAATTCTCAAGGAGGAAGAAAGGACAAACTTTTTTTCTTTCTCCACATTCCTTAGGATTATATAACAATAATGTATCCTGCCTAAGGACAGTCTTTGGATTCAACCTTCTGTTATCTTAAAATGTTAA
>NW_011494826.1:9913887-9914655 GCF_000754665.1 Bison bison bison | reverse complement strand
TATCCACTGAAACCTGAAGTTAAGGAAGGGTTAAAACCCATCATTGAAAATTTAAAGGAGCAGGGACTATTAATTCCCTGTAACAGTCCTAGCAACACTCCTATTTTGGATATAAAGAAATTGAATGGTAATTGGAGACTAGTTCAAGATTTACGAATAATAAATGAGGCTGTAGTTCCTTCACACCCCGTGGTGCCTAATCCTTATACTCTATTGTCTGAAATTCCTGAATGGGCCAAATATTTCTCAGTAATTGATTTAAAGGATGCCTTCTATTCAGTTCCTTTGGCGGAAGAAAGTCAATTTCTATTTGCCTTTGAAGACCCTACACAATCAGCTGCTCAGATAACCTGGACAGTTTTGCCCCAGGGATTTCGTGATAGTCCTCACCTATTTGGACAAAGTTTGTCACGGGATCTACAAAACTTTAATAGCTCTGAAGCAGTAGTGTTACAATATTTTGCTCTGTGCTGAGACAGAGGAAGCTTGTTCGCGAGCCTCAGAAGATTTCTTAAACTTTCTGGCAGACTGTGGTTACAAGGCATCAAGAGAAAAGGCTCAGCTTTGTCAACAACCGGTTAGATATCTGGGCCTAATCATATCAGAAGGGACTAGGGCCATAGGCCCTGAGAGAATTAAACCTATACTAAATCATTCCCTACCTATGACTTTAAGACAATTGAGAGGATTTTGGGGAATCACAGGTTACTGTCGCATTTGGATTCCGGGTTACGGGGAACTTGCCCGGCCTTTATATAAACTTATAGC
>NW_011494826.1:9911386-9913787 GCF_000754665.1 Bison bison bison | reverse complement strand
CATAATGACCAAGGGATCAATCCAAGAGGAAGACAATTGTAAATATCTATGCACCCAACTTAGAAGTATCTCAATACAAGAGACAAACACTAATAGACCTAAAAGGAGAAATTGACAGTAACACAATCATAGTAGGAGACTTTAACACCCCACTCACACCAATGGACAGATCATCAAAACAGGAAACTAATAAGGAAAGAGAAGTCTTAAATGATACATTAGATGAGATGGATCTCTTTGATATCTTCCGGACATTCCATCTAAATGCAGAAAGTACACCTTTTTTTCAAGTGCACATGGAACATTCTGAAAATAGATCACATCTTGGGTCACAAATCAAACCTCAGTAAATTTAAGAAAATGGAAATAATATCAAGCATCTTCTTTGACCACAATGCTATGAGACTAGATATCAATTACAAGAAAAATACTGTAAGAAAAACAAACACATGGAGACTAAACAACATGTTTCTAAATAACAAACAGGTTACTGAAGAAATCAAAAGGGAAATCAGAAAATTTCTAGAAACAAATGACAATGAAAACACAACAACTCCAAATCTATGGGATGTTCAAAACCAGTCCTAACAGGGAAGTTTATAGCAATGCCATCCTACCTCAAGAAACAAGAAAAACATCGAGTAGACAACCTAACATTACACCTTAAACAACTGAAAAAAAGAACAACAACAACAAAAAAATTAGTAGAAGGAAAGCAATCATAAAGATCCAAACAGAAATAAATGAAAAAGAAATGAAAGAAACAATGCTGCTGCTACTGCTAAGTCGCTTCAGTCATGGCTGACTCTGTGCGACCCCATAGATGTCAGCCGACCAGGCTCTCTCGTCCCTGGGATTCTCCAGGCAAGAACACTGGAGTGGCTTGCCATTTCCTTCTCCAACGCATAAAAGTGAAAAGTGAAAGTGAATTCGCTCAGTTTTCAATAAAACTAAAAGCTGGTTCTTTGAGAAGATAAACAAAATTGACAAGCCTTTTGCCAGACTCATCAAGGAAAAAAGAGAGAAGAATCAAATCAGCAAAATTAGAGATGAAAAAGGAGAGGTTACAACAGAAAAATGCAGAAATACAAATGATTATAAAGGACTATTATGAACAACTATATGGCAATAAAATGAATAACCTGGAAGAAATGGACAGATTCATAGAAAAGTTCAATCTTCCAAGACTGAACCAGGAAGTAATAGAAACTATGAACAACCCAATTATGAGCACTGAAGCTGTGATCAAAATTTTCCCCAAAAACAAAAGTCCAGGACCAGATGGCTTCACAGGAGAATTCTATCAAACATTTAGAGAAGAGCTAATGCATATGCTTTTAAAACTCTTTCCAAAAATTGCAGAGGAAGGAACACTTCCAAACTCATTCTATGAGTCCAATATTACCCTGATACCAAAACCAGACGAAGGAAACTCACACACACAAAAAATAAAACTACAGGCCAATACTACTGATGAACATAGATGCAAAAATACTGAACAAAATTTTAGCAAACAGAATTCAGCCACACATCCAAAAGCTCATACACCATGATCAAGTTGTGTTTATTCCAGGGATGCAAGTATTCTTCAATATACACAGATCAATCAATGTGATACATCATATTAACAAATTTAAAGATAAAACCCATATGATCATCTCAATAGATGCAGAAAAAGCCTTTGACAAGATTCAGCATCCATTAATAATTAAAACTCTTTAAAAAATGGGCATAGAAGGAACCTATCTCAATATAGTAAAGTCCATATATGATAAGCCAACAGCAAACCTTATTCTCAACGGTGAAAAACTGAAAGCATTCCCACTAAGATCAGGAACAAGACAAGGGTCTTCACTTTCTAAACTATTCAACATAGTACTGGAAATCCTAGCCAGAGCAATCAGAGAATAAAAAGAAATGAATCCAGATCAGAAATGAAGAAAAGTCTCACTGTTTACAGATGACATGATACTGTACATAGAAAACCCTAAAGACAGTATTAGAAAGTTAATAGAGCTAGATTAGCTAGAGCTAATCAGTGAATTTAGCAAAGTTGCAGGACACAAAGTAATTACACAGAAATCACTCCCATTTCATTCCACTAAAAATGAAAAATGAGAAAGAGCAATTAAGGAATCAATCCCAGTCACCATTACAACAAAAAGAATTAAATATCTAGGAATAAACTTACCTCAGGAGACAAAAGAACTATACACAGAAAAGTATAAAACACTGATGAAAGAAATCAAAGACAACATAAACAGATGGAGAGATATTCAATGTTCCTTGGTAGGAAGGATCAATATTGTGAAAATGACTATGCTACCAAATGCAGTCTACAGATTCAATGTGATGCCTATCAAATTACCAATATAATTTTTCACAGAACAAGAAGAAAAAA
>NW_011494826.1:9910343-9911286 GCF_000754665.1 Bison bison bison | reverse complement strand
CTGAATTTTCTAAATCCAGCTTGAACATTTGGAAGTTCTCGGTTCACGTACTGCTGAAGTCTGGCTTGGAGAATTTTGAGCATTACTTTACTAGCATGTGAGATGAATGCAATTGTGTGATAGTTTGAGCATTCTTTGGCATTGTCTTTCTTTGGGATTGGAATGAAAACTGACCTTTTCCAGTCCTGTGGCCACTGCTGAGTTTTCCAAATTTGCTGGCCTATTGAGTGCATCACTTTCACAGCATCATCTTTAAGATTTGAAATAGCTCAACTGGAATCCCATCACCTCCACGAGCTTTGTTGAGTAGTGATACTTCCTAAGGCCCACTTGACTTTGCATTCCAGGTTGTCTGGCTCTGGGTGGGTGATCACACCATCGTGATTATCTGGGTCATGAAGATCTTTCTGTATAGTTCTTCTATGTATTCTTGCCCCCTCTTCTTAATATCTTCTGCTTCTGTTAGGTTCATACCATTTCTGTCCTCCTCCTGAGAACAACTAAAAAGGCTAGAAAGTGAAAGTTAGTCGCACAGTTGTGTCCAGCTCTTTGCCTCCCCATGGGCTGAAGCCCACCAGGCTCCTCTGTCTGCGGAATTCTCCAAGCAAGAATACTGGAGTGGGTTGCCATTTCCTTCTCCAGAGGATCTTCCCGACTCAGGGATCAAACTCAGGTCTCCTACATTGCAAGATTCTTTACCAACTGAGTCACTAGGGAAGACCCCAAAATAGGTTAGACAAATATTTAAATCAACAGGAGAAAATATTGCAGAGCAACCAATGGAGGCAGAACTTGAAGGTCTATGATCCTTGAGAGAAGAGAAGCATAACAGTTGAGTTCCACATTCATCTTAGTTCTTTTTCTGAGAACATTTTATTTTCCAAATCACAAGCAGTCTTTTTGAAAGGGAAAAAGAAAAAGAAAAGAAAAAAAAAAAAAAAAA
>NW_011494826.1:9908907-9910243 GCF_000754665.1 Bison bison bison | reverse complement strand
TATCTCCTTTATACTTTAATAAAACTTTATTACACAAAAGCTCTGAGCCATCAAGCCTCGTCTCTGGCCCCGGGTTGAATTCTCCTCCTCCGGGGGCCAAGAATCCCGGTGTATTCGCGTGATTCAACAACAACCTTTCACAACCTTTCACTATTTCACAAGATTATTAAGAAAATTTGATATACTAATGGAAAGATAATTTGAAAAACAGTAGGAAAACTTAGAATTGTAGGCTATTATTGTAAGTCCCTATAGAAACTCAGGAAAATTAAAGACATTGTAAAGGTCGCATCTGAAAACAATATGATTATGAAATCTCTCAAACTCATTCTCAGTCAGTTCAGTCATTCAGTCATGTCTAACTCTTTGCAACCCCATGGACTGCAGCATGTCACGCCTCCCCGTCCATCACCAACAGTCGGAGCTTGCTCAAACTCATATCCATCGAGTTGGTGATACCATCCAACCATCTCATCCTCTGTCGTCCCCTTCTCCTCCCGCCTTTAATCTTTCCCAGCATCAGGGTCTTTTCCAGTAAGTCCGTTCTTCGCATCTGGTGGCCAAAGTATTGGAGCTTCAGCTTCAGCATCAGTCCTTCCAATGAATATTCAGGGTTGATTTCCTTTAGGATTGACTGATTTCATCTCCTTGAAGTACAAGGGACTCTCAAGAGTCTTCTCTAACATCACACATCAAAAGTATCAATTCTTCGGTGTTTAGCTTTCTTTATGGTCCAGCTCTCACATCCATACATAACTACTGGAAAAACCACAGTTTTGACTAGATGGACCTTTGTCGGCAAAGTAATGTCTCTGCTTTTTAATATGCTATCTATGTTGGTCATAGCTTTTTTTTTCAAGGAGCAAGCGTCTTTTAATTTCATGGCTGCAGTCACCATCTGCAGTGATTTTGGAGCCCCCCAAAATAAAGTCTGTCACTGTTCATTGTTTCCCCGTCTATTTGCCATGAAGTGATGGGACCAATTGCCATGATCTTAGTTTTCTGAATGTTCAGTTTTAAGCCAGCTTTTTCACTCTCACTTTCATCAAGAGGCTCCTCAGTTCCTCCTCACTTTCTGCCATAAGGGTGGTGTCATCTGCATATCTGAGGTTATTGAGATTTCTTCTGACAGTCTTGATTCCAGCTTGTGCTTCTTCTAGGCTGGCATTTCGTATAATGTACTCTGCATATAAGTTAAAAAAGCAGGATGACAATATACAGCCTTGATGTACTCCTTTCCTAATTTGGAACCAGTCTCTTGTTCCACGTCTGGTTCTAACTGTTGCTTCCTAACCTGCATACAGATTTCTCAGGAGGCAGGTCAGGTGGTCTGGTA
>NW_011494826.1:9908031-9908807 GCF_000754665.1 Bison bison bison | reverse complement strand
ACCATCATGGGCTAATATTGGACTATCAAAAATAGAAATTAAGAAAGCAATTCCATTTACAATTGCAACAAAATGAATAAAATACTAAGGAATAAATGTAACCAAAGAGATGAAACAACTGTATGCTTAAAGCTGTAAGACAGTGATAAAAGAAATTATAGAAGACACCAATTTTTGGAAAGATATTTTGTGCTCATCAGTGAGAATAATCAATTTTATTAAAATCTCCACACTTCCAAAAGCAATCTACAAATCCAATGCAATCCTTATAAAAATTCCAATGGCATGTTTAATAGAACTAGAAAAAATTATTCTAAAATTTATATGAAATCACAAAAGATCGTGAAGAGTCAAAAAAATTTTGAGAAAGAAAAATAAACTGGATATAGCATACTCCCTGATTTCAAGCTATGCTACAAGCTACAGTAATCAAAAAATAAGGTGCTGGCACAAATACAGACACAAGAATCATTGAAATAGTATTGAGATCCCAGAAATAAACCTACACTTATAGAATCAACTAATCTATGGCTAAGAAGGAAAAAAATATACAGTGGAGAAAGATCAGCCTCTTCAATTAATTGTATTGGTAAAATTGAATAGCCACATGCAAAAGAATGAAACTAAAACACTCTTTTATACTATAAACAAAAATTAACTCAAAATGAATTAAAAACTTGAATGTAAGACCTGAAGCCATAAAATTCATAGATGACAACATAAACAGTAACCTCATTTGCATGTGCGTGTGTGCTCAGTTGCTTCAGCCATGTCCA
>NW_011494826.1:9907484-9907931 GCF_000754665.1 Bison bison bison | reverse complement strand
ATACAAATGAACTTATAAAACAGAAAAAGATTCACAGACTTAGAGGACAAACTTACAGGTGCTAGGGAGAAAGAGTGGGGAAAGGGATAGTTAGGGAGTTTGGGATGGTTGTGTACACACTCCTATATTTAAAATGGATAATCAAACCTGATGCCAAGAGCTGATTCATTGGGAAAGACCCTGATATGGGAAAGATTGAGGGCAGGAGGAGAGGGGAGCAACAGAGAATGAGATGGTTGGATGACATCATAGACTCAATGGACATGAGTTTGAGAAAACTCTAGGAGATAATGAAGGACAAGGAAGCCTGGTTTGCTGCAGTCCATGGGGGTCACAAAGAGTCAGACATGATTTAACAACTGAACAACAACAAGGATCTACTGTATAACATAGGGAACTCTGGTCAATATTATGTGACAAACTGTTGAGAGGCTTGTTTGGGGAAGA
>NW_011494826.1:9906929-9907384 GCF_000754665.1 Bison bison bison | reverse complement strand
AGGTCAGTAGGGGCCCAATATGCTACTGGAGATCAGTGGAGAAATAATTCCAGAAAGAATGAAGGGATGGAGCCAACACAAAAACAATACCCAGCTGTGGATGTGACTGGTGATAGAAGCAAGGTCCGATGCTGTAAAGAGCAATATTGCATAGGAACCTGGACTGTCAGGTCCATGAATCAAGGTAAATTGGAAGTGGTCAAACAAGAGATGACAAGAGTGAATGTCGACATTCTAGGAATCAGTGAACTGAAATGGTCTGGAATGGGTGAATTTAACTCAGACGACCATTATATCTACTACTTCGGGCAGGAATCCCTCGGAAGAAATGGAGTGGCCATCATGGTCAACAAAAGAGTCCGAAATGCAGTACTTGGATGCAATCTCAAAAATGACAGAATGATCTCTGTTCATTTCCAAGGCAAACCATTCAATATCACAGTAATCCAAGTCTA
>NW_011494826.1:9906249-9906829 GCF_000754665.1 Bison bison bison | reverse complement strand
TTACTCAAACTCATGTCCATTGAGTCAGTGATGCCATCCAACCATCTCATCCTCTGTTGTCCCCTTCTAGTCCCACCTTCAATCTTTCCCAGCATCAGGGTGTTTTCAAATGAGTCAGTTCTTTGCATCAGGTGACCAAAGTATTGGAGTCCGAGCTTGAGCATCAGTCCTTCTAATGAATATTCAGGACTGATTTCCTTTAAGATAGACTGGTTGGGTCTCCTTGCTGTCCAAAGGACTCTCAAGAGTCTTATCCAACACTACAGTTCAAAAGCATCAATTCTTTGGTGCTCAGCTTTCTTTATACTCCATCCAACTCTCATATCCATACATGACTACTGGAAAAACCATAGCTTTGACTAGATGGACTTTTGTTGGCAAAGTAATGTCTCTTATCTTTAATATCCTGCCTAGGGACATGGGATGGAGGTTCAAAATGAAGAGGTTATATGTATACCTATGACTAATTCATGTTGAGATTTGTCAGAAAACAGCAAAATTCTGTAAAGCAATTATCCTTCAGTAAAAAATGAAATTAAAATAATAAAATGAAACATTAGAATAAAAAAAAGAAATTATA
>NW_011494826.1:9905736-9906149 GCF_000754665.1 Bison bison bison | reverse complement strand
GAAGTGAGAAATAGATTTAAGGGCCTAGATCTGATAGATAGACTGCCTGATGAACTATGGACTGAGGTTGATGACATTGTACAGGAGACAGGGATCAAGACCATCCCCATGGAAAAGAAATGCAAAAAAGCAAAATGGCTGTCTGGGGAGGCCTTACAAATAGCTGTGAAAAGAAGCGAAGCGAAAAGCAAAGGAGAAAAGGAAAGGTATAAACATCTGAATGCAGAGTTCCAAAGAATAGCAAGAAGAGATAAGAAAGCCTTCTTCAGCGATCAATGCAAAGAAATAGAGGAAAACAAATGGGAAAGACTAGAGATCTCTTCAAGAAAATCAGAGATACCAAAGGAACATTTCATGCAAAGATGGGCTCAATAAAGGACAAAAATGGTATGGACCTAACAGAAGCAGAAGAT
>NW_011494826.1:9904578-9905636 GCF_000754665.1 Bison bison bison | reverse complement strand
AGACAGCCCTCAGGATGGGAGAAAATAATAGCAAGTGAAACAGCTAACAAAGCAATAATTTCCAAAATATACAAGCAGCTCATAAAACTCAACACTGGAAAAACAAACAACCCAATCAAAAAGTGGGAAAAAAGACCTAAACAGACATTGCTCCAAAGAAGACATACAGATGGCTAAAAAACACATGAAAAGATGCTCAAAATAGTTCATCATTAGAGAAATGCAAATCAAACTACAAGGAGATATCACTTCACACTGGTCACTGCACTGGTCAGAATAGCCATCATCAAAAAGTCTACAAACAATGAATGCTAGAGAAGGTGTGGAGAAATGGGAATGCTCTTGCACTGTTTTGGGGAATGTCAATTGATACATCCACTATGGAAGATGATACAGAGATTCCTTAAAAAACTAGGAATAAAACCACCATATGACCCAGCAATCCCACTTCTAGGCATATACGGTGAGGAAACCAAAATTGAAAAAGAAACATGTATCCAATTGTTCATTGCAGCACTATTTACAACAGCTAAACACGGAGGCAACCTAGATGCCCATCAACAATGAATGGATTAAGAAGTTGTGGTATATATGCACAATGAAACATTACTCAGTCACAAAAAGGAACACACTTGAGTCAGTTCTGATGAGGTGGATGAACCTAGAACCTATTATACAGTTCGAAGTGTGTCAGAAAGAGCAATATAACTATTGTATTCTAGCACAGGTATATGGAATATAGAAAAAAATGTACCAAAGAATTTATTTATAGAACATCCATGGATAAACAGACATAAAGAATAGACTTATGGATATAGGGAGTGGGGAGGTGAGGGTGAGATGTATGGAAAGAGTAACATGGAAACTTACATTACCAAAATAGATAGCCAAGAGAAATTTGCTGTATGGGCCAGCAAATGTGAACAGAGGCTGTGTATCAATCTAGAGGGTTGTAATGGGTAGGGAGATGGGTCAGTCAGTTTAGTCACTTAGTCACATCCGACTCTTTGTGACCCCATGGACTGCAGCACGCCAGGCCTCCCTGTCCATCACCAACT
>NW_011494826.1:9902128-9904478 GCF_000754665.1 Bison bison bison | reverse complement strand
AGTGAAAGGTGGAGAAACAGATGAAAAGATGGGAGATTTAGAAAAGATAATTAAAATCTGTAAAAAAAAAATGCATATTCTAGAAATTAAAGGCTAACTGAAATGGTTTCATGAACTACATAAAGCAAAAGGCAGGGTGAATGAACTCAAAAAGTGGTCAACAGAAAACATCAGAACAGCACAGAGAGAAAAAATTGAGGGGAAAAAAAAGAGAATAAGACTTCCATCTTCTATTAAGGATGCAGAACGCTGGAGAGTCTTGCTCCCTTCATTAAAACAACAATTTTGAAAATCCAGATAATCTAAAATTTTACAATTTTTGTTTAGCCAATCAGTAACCTGGGTTACAAGTCACCCACCTAGTCTATGGCGTTTTGTTATGGCAGCCTGAGCAGATTAAAACTGAGGCTTATTATGAAGAGAAAGTAATTAAGGCAGTGTGGTGTCAGAAAAAGCACTGACACATAGTCAATGGAATAGGGTCCAGAAATAGACCCACAAATATATGGTCAACTGGTTTTCCACATGTTATAAAAGCAACTCAATGTAAAAAGGATAATGTTTCCAACAAATGGCACCACAGCAACTGGGTATCCATATGCAAAAAAGACAAATTAATTTCAATTCATAATTTGTGCCCTATTTTAAAAGCAACTCAAAATGGGTCAAGGACTGAAATCCCAACTCAGAAAGCATAAAGCTTCTAGAGAAAAAAAAAAAACAGCAAATTTTTGTTATCTTGGACTATACAAAAATTTCTTGGATATAATGTCAAAAGCACAATCCATAAAAGAAAAAACAATAAAATGAATTTCCTCAAAATTAAGAACTTCTGCTCTCCAAAAGACACCACAAAGAGAATGAAAAGATATACCACAAATAGGTATGAAATATTTGCAGATTTCAAATCTGATAATATACTTACAACCAGAATATTTTTTAAACTCACAAAACTGAATATTGAGAAAAAAACAAGCAAACAACTTGATAAACGGGCAAAAGATTTAGATATTTTACCAAAGAAAATATCAGGTGGCAGAAAAGCCTATGGAAAGATGCCACCTCATTAGTCAACAGGAAAAGGCAAATTAAGACTACAATGAGATACCACTGTATATCCATTAGAATGGCTAAAACTAAAACGGCGGGGGATGGGCCGGTTGGGGGGGCGGGGCGTGGGGGTGGAGAAAAGGAAAGGAAAAGAAAGAAAGAAAAGAAAAAAATTACAATTCTAAGTACAGATGAGTTTGCAGAGCAACTGAAATTCTCACATACTGATGGAGGGAATGATCTCTACAAGCGTATACAAAAACAAATTATAAAAATCAACTATATTACTATGTACTAAAAAAATGAATTTTAACAAAAGATACCTTACAATACAATTTTTTAAATAGAATATCTTCAAATACTTCTTTGTCTCACCCATCTGTTCTTTCTGGGACTCCAATCAGATTTGTAGCAGGCCCTTGATGATATTCCACAGATTTTTAACACAGTGTTATGTCTCTCTTGTCTATGCTTATTTCAAATAGTTTCTATTGCTATGTCTTCAAGTTCACTAATCTTTTCATCTGCAATGTGTAAGCTGCTACTAACCCCATCCAGTGTACTTTTCATTTCAGATGATGTATTTTTTTATCTCTAGAAGTTTAATTTCAAGCATATCTTTTTTATATCTTCTTTTTTTGTACCTCCTATTTCTCTCCTACTTAAGCTCTCCTACTTTCTCTCCTACCTACTTCTTCTACCTTCTTGAACAATATTTTAATACATATGGGATGGGATATACAATAAATATTAAAATACTTGCTTCAAAGATTTTGTCCTGTATATCTATCATGTGTCCTTCTGTGTTTTTTCTGACTGATTTCCCCTCTTGTTACAAGCTCTATTTTTATGCATTATTACATAAAGTAAATTTAAATTTTTTTAAAATGGTAATTTCAAGTCAGAGGGCAGTTAAAATGAGTTTTACACAGTTGGGTGCTGCATTTTTTTTGCATTCCTTTCCCCCGAGTCCGAGGCCAGGGGCTGCGGGCGGGAGGAGCTACCCCACGCCCCCACGCCCGAGGCCAAGGGTGGCCGGGAGGAGCAACCCCAAGGAGCCGTGGCTGCATGGGCGCAGGAGGGCCTAGAGGAGCCATCCCACGTTGAAGGTCAGGAAGGGTGGCAGTGAGGAGATACCCCTAGTCCAAGGTAAGGAGTAATGGCTGCGCTTTGCTGGAGCAGCCGTGAAGAGATACCCCACGCCCAAGGTAAGAGAAACCCAAGTAAGACAGTAGGTGTTGCAAGAGGGAATCAGAGGGCAGACACACTGAAACCATACTCACAGAAAACTAGTCAATCT
>NW_011494826.1:9900206-9902028 GCF_000754665.1 Bison bison bison | reverse complement strand
CTGATTTCAAACCAACTGTATTAAGTGGAGTGAATAAACAGTTTTTCCAGAATTTCAGGGTATGGCACAAGGGTCCCACTTTGGATTCAGCTCACCCAGATAGGCAAAGCTGAGACATACATAGATGGCCAGGAAAAAGGAAGAAAAGCAGGAGCTATGAAAAGCAGCCATGCAACACAATTATTTGCATTTCATAGAGACCAGTTCAGCAGGCAAACTCAGGAGATTTCACCACTGATGAAACCAACTGCTGGCATAGCTTCTGCAGATGCTCTACAGATTTCACCAGTTTTCTCCCCATATGTATTCACCTTTGTGACTGTCAATCACCTGGATCCTTCTAGCTCACTCCCTGCCTCATCCACCAGTTCCCTGAGCCAAAACAGCAGCCATCTCAGGCCTCTGTAGCTGAACAAAGGCAAAAATCAATCTCACCTACCTGGATATCTTCACCACCATGCTCAGGGATACCACTCCATCTGTGCACCTGCACATTATCATCTTGACCCCCATCCATCCTCAAACTTTAGTAAAGAGTACACACCCAAAGGGAGAGTGGACACCCCCAGGAAGAGCATGCAGACATCTAGGGTCCCCACAGTTGCCAATGAGTCTGTAGTTGACTCTAGCCTATGCCACATATACTGGCCCATAATACCATGTGTGTATTGGCAGCTACCCCTGCCATTGATAGGCACTTGCAGTAGGTATCCACAGATGACTGTGGGCTACTATCTTTAGTCACCACATCTGCCTGACTTGTCCCTACTTACTGGACATAGAGGCATTGCTGAGGATCCCAACATCTCTTGCAGATACTGAGGACCCCATGAAACATTCGCCATAGACCACACAATTGTCACCACTATGGGTGCCAGCAACCTGAGCAGAAGACACATCACACCCAACCAAACACAGTGATGACACATAATTACACACCTGGCAACCTCCACCACAAAACCCAGGATCATAGTACATTAAAGCATACCCTTACCCAAAATCAGTCTATAAACAGTGAAAGAGGGACTATTTCATTAATTAACCAATATACACCTAACAAAGAAAAAAAGATCATGAAGAATCTGGGAAGGGTGACCACCAAAATAACAATAAATCTTTAGTTGCTGTTGTTTAGTTGCTAAGTCATGTCCAAGTCTTTGCTACCCAATGGACTGCAGGAGTCAGGTACCTCTGTCCTTCCTATTCCTGGAGTTTGCTCAAATTCATGTTAATAGTGCTGATGATGCTATCTAAACATCTCATTTTCTGCTGCCCACTTCTCTTCTAGCCTCCAATCTTTCCCAGCATGAGGGTCTTTATCATGAATTGGCTCTCCGAATAAGGTGGTCAAGTATTAGATCTTCAGCCTTAACGTCAGTCCCCCCAATGAATATTCAGGGATGATTTCCTTTAGGATTGACTAATTTGATCTCCTTGCTGTCCAAAGGATTCTCAAGAATCTTCTTCTGCACCACAGTTTGAAAGCATCAATTCATTGGGGATCAGCATTCTTTATGATCTAAATCTCATATCTGTACATGATTACTGGAAAACTAAAGCTTTGACTATACTGAACTTTGTCAGGAAAGTAATGTCTCTGCTTTTTAATATGCTGTCGAGGTTTGTTGTAGTTTTTCTTCCTAGGGACAAGAGTCTTTTAACCTCATGTCTGCAGTCACCATCCACAGTGATTTTGAAGCCCACCAAGAAAATATAATCTGTCACTGTTTCCATTGTTTTCCCAACTATTTGTCATGAAGTGATCAGACCGGATGCCATGATCATACTTTTTTGAATGTTGAGATTTAAGCTATATATTTCA
>NW_011494826.1:9896710-9900106 GCF_000754665.1 Bison bison bison | reverse complement strand
CTCCAAAATCACTACAGATGTTGACTGCAGCCATGAAATTAAAAGGCGCTTACTCCTTGAAAGGAAAGTTATGACCAACCTAGATAGCATATTCAAAGGCAGAGACATTACTTTGCCAACAAAGGTTCGTCTAGTCAAGGCTATGGTTTTTCCTGTGGTCATGTATGGATGTGAGAGTTGGACTGTGAAGAAGGCTGAGCACCGAAGAATTGATGCTTTTGAGCTGTGGTGTTGGAGAAGACTCTTGAGAGTCCCTTGGACTGCAAGATCCAACCAGTCCATTCTGAAGGAGATCAGCCCTGGGATTTCTTTGGAAAGTATGATGCTAAAGCTGAAACTCCAGTACTTTGGCCACCTCATGCGAAGAGTTGACTCATTGGAAAAGACTCTGATGCTGGGAGGGATTTGGGGCAGGAGGAGAAGGGGACGACAGAGGATGAGATGGCTGGATGGCATCACTGACTCGATGGACATGAGTCTGAGTGAACTCCAGGAGTTGGTGATGGACAGGGAGGCCTGGCGTGCTGCGATTCATGGGGTTGCAAAGAGTCGGACATGACTGAGCGACTGATCTGATCTGAAATACTTTTGGACTTCATTCTAGAATACAGCTAAGTTATTACTTGGAAACAGTTTGAATCTAGCAAGTCTTTTTTTTTTTTGCTTTGTTACAGAGATCCAAAACAGCCTTTAAAGGGACTTCCTGGGCAGTTCAGTTGTTAAGACTCTGAACTTCCACTGCAGGGGGTGTGGGTTTCCTACATGGAACTAAGTTCCCACCTGTCTTGAGGCCAAAGAAAAACAAAACAGCCTTTAAACTAGGACTAATTTGGCTCTACTACTGAAACAATCCTTTCCTGAGAATTTGACTCAATGCCCCAAGAGTTAGGTCTTTCCACTTGGGTCAGTAGTTTCCCAGTCCTGTGCAAGCTCTAAGGGTTTTTCTGATTGCTCTTTTTCAGTTCTTCTTTCTTAGGTCTCAGTGGTTTCCTCACATGCATGTCCTTATCAGCCTTCTCTCTGTTACTCTCTCCTCCTCCGTACTCTGTCCTGTGAATACCAGCCATCTTGAACTGAACTCTGAATCCCATGAGATCAATGGGCCTGGAAACCCTTTCCAGGCAGTAAGCTAAGACAGTCACAGGGTTCATCTTACTGCCCTTTCAAGGATCACCATCCTGTGCTGCCTGTTGTCCAATATCTGAAAATGTTTTCAGTTGTTTACAACGAGATAAGTCTGGACCTTGTCACTCCATCTTGGCCAGAAGTGGAAATCCGTGAGTAATTATGAGTGCCTACTATTGTGCTGGATGCTGAGGACACAGTCGTGACCCACACAGACAAGGGTCCTGTCCTGGAAAAAAGCTTTTTTAAAAAAAGAAAAAAAAAAAAGGACCTCCAGGGAAGCCTGCATAGCATCTTTTTAATTTCATTTCTTTTGCCTGTAGTGGGTCTTATTTGCTTTCTACTGGCTTTCTTTAGTTGTGGAGATCAGGGGTTACTCTTTATTGTAGGGAGAGGCCTTCTCATTGTGGTAGCTTCTCATTGTGGAGCACAGGTTCTAGGTGCATAAGCTTAAGTAGTTGCAGCACGTGGGCTCAGCAGTTGTGACTCGTAGGCTTAGATCCATAGCATGTGGAAACTTCCCGGACCAGGGATCGAACCTGTGTCCCTTGCATTCACAGGTGGACTCTTATCCACCGTGCCACCAGGGAAGTTCCGGGAAAAAGCTTTTTAATAAAGGCCTGTGAAGATCAGTATTGGATTCTACAGCAGGAATAGATACAATTAAGAAGTCTTCATTCTGCCTTTCAGGACTTTCAGATCTACAGCTTCAAAAAATAGCAGATTACACTGGAGGGCAGAGGATAGGCAAAGAGGTGAAGCAGACATCTATATAAAAACTTTGCCTATCATTTTTTTTGCTTGTTTGTTTTTGCTCTCTTCCTTTGTGTGATTTTTTCCATTACTGTTCTTTTGTATTTTTTTTTATTTTTTGACTACCATTTTGTAAACAGAATGGTAGTTGGCTGTAACAAAGCAGCATTAGTTTAAGAATGAATGCGGGTAATTATAGTGTCCATTCAACAGAATCCTAAATCAAGTTGATTTATATGAAGTGTTTATTTATCTCAATGCTTGATAGGGACAGCTTTTTCCCTAACTTCAATTCAACAAATAATTATGGACAAATTCACAGCTCGGAGTAGTGTATGGTGCCTTTTCGTCCACTCCTATGCAACTTGTATTATTATTCCTATAGTCTTCTGCCCCCAGATACAGAATTCTCTCCGGAAGAATCTCTCTTATTTAAGACCACCTCCATAATTTGTGGGGCCCAGTGTGAAACTAAAACATGCCCCTCCTTGATCAAAAAAAGAATTACCAGATGTTGACAGCAGAGCAAAGCAAGCATGGGACCCCTCTGAGAGTGGGCCTTGTGTGACTGCCTAGGTCACACACTCATGAAACCATTCCTGCTCCCGTCTCACCTCCAAACAAATTCCAATCTCCTCTAAGATGCCCTCAACCATCTGTCAGACAGACAGGAAGGCTCTCCAGCAGCCTGGTAACACAATTAACACAAACACACAAACAAACAGTCAAAACATTTGCATCATTTGCAGATCGAATGCACAGTGCTTCTCCTAGGGTTGTAACACAACACGTACTTGATAAACACTTGTTGGATAACAAATACTGAAGAAATAATGCCCTAAGAAAAGGAGTTAGTTAGCATAGCTTTGATCATCAGGACCTTTCTGGCACCCATGAAATCTTCCCACATGAGTGATCCCTTCTTGAACTCTAAGGATAGGTCTACCAGTGTTCATACCACACTACCATCATTTAGCAGTCTTCGGAGGAAAACTGTTTAAAGTGAAGGAATTGGGACCTCCCTATTGTCACCCTGCTTATTTAACTTATATGCAGAGTACATCTTGAGAAACGCTGGGCTGGAAGAAACACAAGCTGGAATCAAGATTGTTGGTAGAAATATCAATAACCTCAGATATGCAGATGACACCACCCTTATGGCAGAAAGTGAAGAGGAACTAAAAAGCCTCTTGATGAAAGTGAAAGAGGAGAGTGAAAAAGTTGGCTTAAAGCTCAACATTCAGAAAACAAAGATCATGGCATCCAGTCCCATCACTTCATGGGAAATAGATGGGGAAACAGTGGAAACAGTGTCAGACTTTATTTGGGGGGGCTCCAAAATCACTGCAGATGGTGACTGCAGCCATGAAATTACAAAACACTTACTCCTTGAAAGGAAAGTTATGACCAACCTAGATAGCATATTGAAAGGCAGAGACATTACTTTGCCAACAAAGGTTCGTCTAGTCAAGGCTATGGTTTTTCCTGTGGTCATGTATGGATGTGAGAGTTGAACTG
>NW_011494826.1:9895625-9896610 GCF_000754665.1 Bison bison bison | reverse complement strand
TATATATATGTATATATATGGCTGAATCCCTTTGCTGGCCACATGAGTCTAACACAGTATTTTTAATCAGCTGTATTCCAATATTAAATTAAAAAGTTGAAAAAAGAAAATTTAAGATGCAAGTAAAAAGAAAAAGCTTAAGTAGAGAATCAAGAATAAAACTACTGGCAAGTATCTACTACTCCACAATATTATTTTTATGCTGTGTTCTTCCTTTATAAATATGGCATTGAAATATCTGCAACATGAAGACTGAAAATAATTTAAACATAACAGAAATTAGCATGTGTTTTCTGTGTGTTCTTTTGAAGTAAATAACTCCAATTAAAGAAAATCTTCAATTTGAAGCTTCGTATTCCTCTTGTTCTTCATAAAATTCCATGATGTGCTTGACCAGAGAAAGAATCATAACAATAATTTCTACAATATATTAAAAGTATCACTCGTCTTTGTCAAGTGAGATTTATCCCAAAGATGATGGGATTATTCAACATCTGCAAATTAAGCAATATGATTAACAAAATGAAGGATAAAAATTATATGATCATCTCAATAGATGTAGAAATGTCATTTGATATAATTCAGCATCCATTTATAAGTATTTTCAGTGGCGTGGGTATGGAGAGAACATACCTAAGCATAATAAAAGTCATGTATATTAAGTCCATAAGAAAAATCCTACTCAATCATCAAAAGCGTAAAACTTTTCCTCTAAGTACAAGAAGCCAAGATGTCCATGGTCATTACTTCTATTTAACGCAATATTGAAAGTCCTAGCCACAGCAATTAGTCACAAAAAATAAATAAAAGGCACTGAAGTCAGAAAGGAAGAAGTAAAACTGTCACTATTTGCAGCTAACATGACATTATGGTTAGAAACCCCTAAACACTCAACAATAACAACAACAAAACTGCCAAAGCTAATAAATGAATTCAGTAAAATTGCAGGATACAATATCAATATAGAAAAATTTAGAAAATGGCA
>NW_011494826.1:9875260-9895525 GCF_000754665.1 Bison bison bison | reverse complement strand
AGGATTTGGGGCAGGAGGAGAAGGGGACGACAGAGGATGAGATGGCTGGATGGTATCACCGACTCAATGGACGTGAGTTTGAGTGAATTCCGGGAGATGGTGATAGACAGGGAGGCCTAGCGTGCTACAATTCATGGGGTCGCAAAGAGTCGGACATGACTGAGCAACTGAACTGAACTGAACTGAACTGGTGGCCCAATGGTTAAGACTCCATGCTTCCATTGTCAGGGGCGTGGGTTTGATCCCTGGTCGGGTAACTAAGATCCCATATGCAGCGTGGCTTAAGTAAATAAATAAAATGAAGGAATTACATTTAAAGGAAAGGCAGAGAACCAGCAAACTGAAAATTTCAACTTTCCAATCAATAACTGAGCTACTGTTAAGTGGATACAGATCTACATTATCTTGTTATCAGCTAAAGAAGAGAACAAATTGAGAAATTATCCTGCTTCCAAAAAGGTAACTGAAAAAATCAATTTCCAAGGAAAAGAACTTCACGGCCCTCCCATTCCTCCCATGCTCAATTCCCTCTGGCCTTGGTGCCAGCCAGGATCATAAAACAGCTGCCATCTGGAGGAGTGAGGCAGGTTATCTTGTAGAATCTAAGAGATTTTTAGAGCAAACTGGACCTTTAAGATTGTCTTGTTAACCACAACTGAACTGACTGTGGGCAGTGCAGGGCATCAAGCTGCAAACAACTGCCTGATCGGCAGGGTGTAAGGACTCCGCTCTGCTGGTTGTGCACTTGGGCCTGCGGTGAATCTGACAGTCTATTACACACTTTCCTCTTCATGAAGATGACATCCAGTCCCTCTCTCTACCTGTGACCTTGAGAAGTCTCCCCTCACTCTCCTGTCTTCCCAAAAACCTGAAGGTCCTTTCCAATTAGATGATTCACTGATGTCTCAGCACTAATTGTTCTAAACGTGAAATTACACTTATCTTGTCAGATGCCATCTCCTTCCAAATTCCCTCTGTTACCCTCTAGGTAAAGCTTTCCTTATCCTTACTTTCTCCTTCTGTCCCCGTAGTGGTACTTTCCTCACTTGGCCTTGTGTAGAGCTAGGCATATGTCCAAGCCAGGTACAGGGTCTGGGCTAGAGCTAGGGCCTTTGTTCCCTCTCATCAGAGGGGATGTTCCCTGAGAGAAGACCTTGTGAAGGAGAAAAAGAAGACATGGAATAGGGTGCAAAGGGAAGCATTTAAAGATTCATCTCTTCAACGTCACAATTTTGCAAATGGTGGACCCTGAACACCAGGCCATGCAAATTACTGGGTACAGTTAAATGGCAGATTTAAATGGGTGGTAATGACAAGTGTTTTCCAAGGACCCCTTTATTTTTTAATGTTTTCTATATTCAACTATGATTTGTTTTTTGAAATGTTTGCCATTTCTTATGTAATTCTGCTGTTTTTTAAATTTTGTCTATGAGAAATTTAAGGTCTTTTTCTCTTTAGCTTTGTCTCCCACACAGGTTACTTTCAGAGTAATGAGACATTGCAAGTGTAAAGGATGTGAGAACAGAGGAGGGAGATGATAAATACCCTTCCATACCACAAGTATTGGTCTTGGCCAATTCAAAGACCAAGCACTAGATAGCCTGTTCTTTCAGTAAAGAGTTTCTAGAAATACCTAATTGAAAGATCAACCAAATGTTCTCACCACAGAAAGCAGAGTGAAACTATGGTAAGTCTTAAGGAATTAACCTTTCTGCTCTGGTGTTAAGAAATCTTATTCCGAAAGATGCTTTCTCAAAAAAAAAAAAAGATTCTTTCTCAACATCCTGTTTGTAATTTCTCTCTTTGACTCTACTTCCCTCTCTCTCTCATCTCTGTCTCTCATACCCCTTCCTCTCTGTTTCCCACTTCTGTTACATCTTGCAGTGCGTTGCCTAAGAAAGCTGTGAAAGACGGATCTCTGGGGAACAGCTTCCCAAATTCCTGTGGGGACCACCCCACCTCAGTCCCTGCAGAGTGGAGTTGGTGACTAAGACAGTCAGAAATGAGGGTGTGTGTGTCAGGGAGCAGGTGGGTGAGCAGTCAAGGCTTTATCCTGGGAGCGACTTCCCTGGTGGTCTCATGGTTAAGACTCTATGCTTCCAATGCAGGAAGCCTGGGTGTTTGATCCCTGGTTGGGTAACTAGATCCCATATGCTGCAGATCCCATATGCTGCAACTAACTAAGAGATCCCGCATGCCCCAATGAAAATCAAAGATCCCATGTTCCACAATTAAGACCCGGTGCAGCCTGACTAATTAATTATTTAGTATTTTTTAAAGGCTTTATGGGGGAATGAATGAGGCTCGTGAAGAACTCAGTGAGGCCCTGCGACCACAGTCATGTGGTCTAGAGATTCGGCATTAACAAAAACCTCCCACAATTAGTCTTACAGGACTGTGACTAGAATCTTAATTTTCTTTTTGCTGAACTTCTTGGGAGACTTTGCCTTGGATTCTGATTAGAAAAGCCTAATCTCTAGTATTCCTTACTGATCTGTAGTTGGCTAATTATTTCCCATGGTTAAATTGTGAGGTGGACAAAGTCTAGGAAAATTGGTGCTCATTTCTCACTTCTGACCCTCCTCCTAGGTGCTCTAAGTATACCTTATTGGTGAAAGTCTATTCTTGTTTGAAAAACAAGTTATAAGGAAGTAATCCTTGGCCAAAATATTAGTTATTAAGCATTTCAAGGTTTTTCTCTCTACCTCTCTTTCTTCTTTTTTTTTTTTTTTTAACTTTTAAGGTAGGATTGGAGAGATTTGGAGTCAGAGACTCCACGAGAAATGACTTCGTGCCTTTAGGGAAAGTATATTAACCATCTTGAGTCTCGAGTCCCATTTCTGAAAAATGGAAGTGATAAATTAATCTGCCTACAAGACTGAGAGTCTGCCTACTAAATGAGAACAAAAGGGAAAGGAGAAAAAATGTCTGTATAAATGGTAAGATGCTCTCAAAACTTTAGTACCTAAAGTATAAACATCCTAATATGGATCCTTTTGCTTTTTTTTTAAGCTATATTGTTCATTTATCATATTTCAGGCACTACTCCAAGCCTGACATGTATTTCATTCATTTTCTCATGTAATCCTATCCACACACCTTTGAGGAAAGTACTATTACTATCCCAGTTTTCCACACAAGGAAACTCAGGCTTAGAAAGGTGAAATACTTAAAGAGGTTAAACAACTTGCCCAACTGCTGATAAGTGGAAATCTTTGTTTTGAATCCAAACAGCTGGGTATTTCTTAAGTAGACTTGAGAACTCCCAATCCGTAGGTTCCCAAATCCCCTTGTCTCCCCTAATCAGAGGGTGCTGATGGGGCATTACAGCTGGGGCACTGATTCAAACCTTCAGTTCACATCTCTCCCAGGAAGCTGTTTCAGTTCCTGATAAAGCCTTCTAGAAGCAAGTATTGCAATAAAGATAAGTTTTGAAATAATGGCATTCTGCAGAAAGGAATTAAGGCAACTCTGATAGTAGGGAAGGGCACTCCAGATGCACTAGCTTTGAAGTCTGCAAACTCTGCCTGTGATTCAGTCCGTAGGTCAGTTCTCAAGAACTCTTCCAGGCCTGTTGACTCCATGGCCTAAAAGAGTAGAACCTGCCTGCAAGGAAGATGGAACAGAGTGGTGGCCACCATCTCCTCACTTCCCTCCTGTCCTCTCCACCTCTGCAAGCCTTTCCAAGGAAACCACTGACCATATCATAAAGAGTAGGAGAAGGGGCCCTGCCTGGGTCAGATAGGGGCATGGAAAGGAGAGGCCATGTCTGAAACATGCAATAAAGGACAGCACAGATGACTGGGAAGCCAGTCTTCGGCGCTAAAGCCCCCTCTCTTTTCCCTTTTCTCCATCCTATCTTCCTCTCCATCCTGTCTTCTTCCTCTCCAGCCTGATCAAAATCTGTCCTCAGGAAAAGATCAGAGATTGGCTGCTTCCCTGGGAACCAAAGTCAGGAAGTAACCATGTAGTTTCTGTAGTTTCTGTGCCCTGTAAAGGGCTTTGCAGAATTGGTGAGCAAAAGAGGTAGGTGGGCTTTGTCATAGTCAGGTTTATTTTCCCTGTGCCTAGATCAGTGCCTGGCTCTTTAGTTGTTGACTGAACGAATTTTGGAGGCCAGGGAGTCCTTTTCACAACCCTTAAACTGAACACCTATTGGCCCTGGGCTGTGGACCTGTGGGCCACAGAAGTTATATCTTCTGAGCAGAGGAACTTCAGATGCTAAGAGATCTAGGCCTGTGTGGATGTGAAGCCAACACTAAATACTGTATCACTACATGTACCCAGGGTGCCCTTCAGCTCCTAGCAGAGATTTATAAGCCTCACTCCAGCCTCCAGTCCCTGTTTCCAAAATTCCAGAATGCTGGCTCTACCACTGGAGGACATGCCCTGACCTTTCTGGGGCATAGAGCAAGGGGTCTGGATTAAGACCTCCCCACTGCTAATGCACTGAATTGTGCCCCCCTCCTCCCTATTCAGGCTCCTCCTGTGGCTCAGCTGGTAAAGAACTCACCTGCAATGTGGGAGACCTGGGTTCGATCTTTGGGTTGGGAAGATCCCCTAGAGAAAGGAAAGGCTACCCACTCCAGTATTCTGGCCTGGAAAATCTCATGGGCAGAGGAGCCTGGTGGGCTGCATTCCATGGGGTCACAAAGAGTTGGGCATGACTGAGTGACTAACACTTACTTAACCCCCAATTCATATGATGAACTATTAAACCTTAATGTGACTATATTTATACTAAAGAAGTAAGTAAGTTTTAATGAGGCCATAAGGGCAGGACCCTAGTCCAATAGGAATATTGTTGTTATTACTATTGAATACTTTGGCCACCTGAAGTGAAGAGACAACTCACTGGAAAAGAACCTGATGCTGGGAAAGACTGAGGACAAGAGGAGAAGGCGACAACAGAGGATGAGATAGTTAGATAGCGTCACCAACTTAATGGACATGAATCTGAACAAACTCCAGAAGATAGAGAAGGATGGGGGAGCCTGATGTGTTACAGTCCATAGGAATGCAAAGAGTAGGACATGACTTAACAACTGATAAACAAACAAAAAAATTGTTCTTATAAGATAATGCACCAGAGTAGTCACTCTCTCTCCACCATGTGAGGACAAAGCAAAAAGATGGCCATCTGCAAGTTAGGGAGTCCTCATCAGAAAATAAACTGGCCAGCACAAATACATACATACATTAGGTTTAAGCCACTCAGTCTATGACAGCCTGAGCAGAACAAGACACCTGCTTCCTCTATAATACTTAAGATTTATGCTCAGAGAGGTTCTGACGAGCAGACAAATCTTCTAGGCCCACTCTTACCCAAGCCAAATTCCTTCCTGTTATATATCTTTTATTCCTCACAAATGGACACAACACTGCTTTTTCTTATACTCCATTTCTCCCTTGCCACATCTTAGATATTTTTTTAATAGTAATTTCGTTTTTCCAACTTTAACTGAATTTCAGATTTCTGCTTGTTTTTACATTTGGGTTTTGCCTTTTTTTTTTTTGGCTTCGTTGCATGGCACGTGGAATTTTAGTTCCCTGACCAGGTATGGAACCCATGCCCCTGCAGGGGAAGCTGGAGTCTTAACCACTAGATGACCAGGGAAGTCCTGCCACATCTTAGATATTAAGTCACAAATGAGGCAGACTTTGCAGGACAAGAAACCTTTGAAGATCCAGGCATACCATGGGGCCCTGGTGGTACAGAGAATCTTCTCTCCCTTGGTCTGTCTTGGTCTCACGGTTTCAGCATCAAGAAATTGGGCTTAAGATGTCTCCATTAAAATGGTCATGTTACTTTGGGGTATGAGGGTAATACTTTTAACAGTCTTCAACCATTTAGTAGGTCAGCTGGCTCCTTCTGAAGGGAACTGGATAAAGTTCTCCTAAAATAACTGTAGGAAAGAAGGTTTAAGAGTCCTGAGAGGGAAAGCTTAGGAACCAAAGCTTATGTCTAAAAGAGAGTGAAGCTTAAATCAGCAAAGCAGGATTGCTGACATGGTAGTGTTTCCCATTTCCCAGGAAATAGAAAACTAATAAAGCCCTTGATGCTGGCACAGCATAAACCTCAGCAAAGGCTAATAAACAATTATAAAGCATTTACGATAAGACCTTAAATAATTAACTAATTATCTTGGAAAGTTAAAGAACAGGACCCCAGGGTATGGGACCTGATTATAAAGTCATACATATATATGTGAGGTGAGGCCAGAGTAGGAAGAGGGTGGCAGGAAGGAGGCCTATTAGAATAGGCTGAAGGAGAAGGGGAGGAGTGTGCAGATCAGTAGTCAGAGACAGGAAGTGGGAGAACTATGTTGACTACAACCATACCTGTATCACTGCCATGTCTTGGGGTAGTCACAGTGCTGGACAAAAATCGCAAAGACTATTGCCCTTTCCAAAGAGATACATAATCAACTGCCTAGGAGGAGAGCCAAAAAGAGACCATTGGAAACCTACGGGTTTTTCTATAAAGCTGTTATGAAGTGTTACCAGACTCATTTTCTGCATATTTTCCAATCCCAACATTCTGCCTTATTAAAATGCTGGGCCTTTGCATTACCTTGGAAGTACCTTAGGGCAAGTCACCACTTGTTCTGTACAATTTCAAGATGCACTGTTGTCCAGTGACTGAGCTTTCATTGCCTTGCTGGTTTCCAGGAAAGCAGACCCCTAAATCACTCAGAATTGACTCAACAATTTTTTCTAAAAATTGCCAGGATTTCCACTGTCAAAAAACTGCTCACGTATATCTAAATAACTTAAGAATATTTTTAATATAAATAAAGCATTCCAACAATTTTCTTTTTAAGAACCATAAAATCTGTACTATGCCTTCTGAGACCCAAGCAAATTAAAGATAATAGGATTGTTAGGGAACTGTTGACCAAAACTGCCTGCCTTGGCCAGGCACAACCAGTAACAGGTTTGCTTAAGTCTCCCACTTCAGGATGCTTCAAAAGGACTGAAAACCAGTG
The DNA here is from genome assembly GCF_000754665.1 of Bison bison bison. Classification (NCBI taxonomy): domain Eukaryota; kingdom Metazoa; phylum Chordata; class Mammalia; order Artiodactyla; family Bovidae; genus Bison; species Bison bison. Next base: position 9,888,536 of record NW_011494826.1, on the reverse strand, counting down.
TGGGGCCCAAAAACAACCCAGAGAAAACCTAAGAGGAGCCAAGAAGGGGAGGAGATACCAGTTGATAATATGTCTCAACAACCTCTCAGAAATCCTTGTGCTGAAAACCATCATGACTGAGAGATGCACGCACTACCAAGAAGGGCCTGAGGCAGATCAAATGAAGGCACAACCAAGATGATTGGCCAGAAACAACCCAGAAAGCTAACCCCACCACCATAAAACCTGAGACTGTGAGATACACGTGGCAGAGCAATTCTTCCCAGTTTCTTTACCCTGCTGCTCTCTGCCTGAGTGCCCCTTTTCAATAATGCGTCTTTTGTTTTGTCAGTACGTCTCCTTTGACAATTCATTTCCAAGGATTCTGAAGTGGGACCCCTTCAAGAGCCCATTGTCAGGCCGTTGAAAGAGTCCCATCCAGTGACAGGATGATGCTGGCAATATATATTTACAAGAACAGAGGTTTCCAAAAATCAGAGGTAAGATGAAAACCAATTTTATTCTGAACAGCCTTTTAGTTAAATCATTGAGGGTGTGGCCCCTGCACTGGAAGGGTGGAGTCTTAACCACTAGACCACCAAGGAAGTCCCCAGATGCTCTAGATCTTGATTGTGGAGGTGGTTATACAGTTGTGTATATTAGACAAAAAGCACAAATGTGTGCAATTTACTATTATCAGTCACCATACTTTCCATAGACAAGGGAGCTGAGGGGATAATAGGCGGGGAAAAAGACACTATTAACACATTATTTTCCATTGGCACAATTTCTTCTGTTTATTTTTGATTTAACTTTCCTTTCTGATTCCTGCACTAGAATATAGGTCTACGAGAGCAACGTATCTGTCTTATTCATTACTATAACCCCAGAAACTAGAACACTACCTGGCACATAGTAGGCCATTAATAAATAGTTGATCAAATGAATGAGAATTAATATGGTAAGGACAACATAAAGAGGTGGAAGGGGATCAGAATGAGGGAAGTGCTGGATATAAACTTGAATAATTTTACAATTCTGGAAGTTTATGTCAGTTCCTCCTTGGAGAATTTCCTTCCACTCCAGCAAGAGATGTCTTTCTTCTACAGCATTTCTTGTGTCATTTCTGACTGTTGCTATAGGCTAGCATTTTCTCCCAGCTAGAAAATAACTATTTGGGGCAAGAAGTAAGATATACAGCTTTGCAGTTCCCCCATGATGCACAGCACTTTAGCTACACTATGCTAGTTTGCTGAATGAATAAATAACTGAAACTTGAGTCCTGAATGTCCAGAGAATCCCTGAGGAATGGGCTCAGTGTTATAGCGGCTAAAGTCAAAGTGATATATTCAAGAGTAAGTTTCATCTGGCTTCAGCATTCTACATCCACTCCCTGGGGTGCAGTACCTCCTAGTGGAAGTCCAGGGCTGCTGCCTCCTTCCTAAGTGCCCCAAAACACGGGCCCTCAGTGACTCCCTCCCAGAAATCCATCTTCTCCTCCTCAAAACTTCCCTTTCACCCCCATCAGTGAAGCCCAGTAGACAATGAGGACCAGCAGACTCAGGCAGGTCCCTTCTCCTAACCCCCAAAATCCACAGCATAAATAATGAAGGGCTCCATTAGAGTCAGGTGGTTCTCTCAACCATACCTGCACTTTTCAAACTCTATGGTGCAAATGAATAATCTGTGGAGAATCCTGTTAAAATGAAGATTCTGATACAGCAGTTCCAGTTTGTGAGCCAAGATTCTGAATCTGAACTAGCTTCCAGATGACACCAAAGGATGCTGGTCCAGTCTGTACTGCACCCGTGTGGTGATTGACAGCTACAGCAGTCACAACTCCAGATGCACCAAGAACTCCAGAAAGCCACGGGGGTTGATTGTTTAAGCAAACACTGTGAAGCATATAAACATATGTTCCCTTCAAGGTTTGGCCCTAGAAGGTTTGCTTGCTTCTTTCCTGATGCTGAGACCCTAGAGAAGAGCTCTGCCTTCCAGCTGGAAGGGGTAGAGGAAGGGACCACATTCCCAGAATAAGAAACAGAAAAATGTGGTTTAAATCAAGAAGTTAAGGGGAGGGAGCTGAAGGCTCAGAGAGGGTGTCCCAGAGCAGTAGTCTCTATAAGGTCATCCCAGGCCAGTGTCTCTAGCTCTCAGCTTTGCCAGCCTGTAAACTCCACATTTTGTCAGCGCACCAAGAGATAAGCAGACTGAAGGGAAATGAATCATACCAATTAGACTCAAGGGTCTAAACCAAATGGCAAAGTAAGAAGAACAAACACCAACTAATCAGAAACTTGTTCAAAGCAATGCTTTTCCCTGCAGGAATGTCTACGTGGGCTGGCATATCATTACCAAAAGTCTGTTTTATGGGCCTGAAATCAGAGCAAGAGGAATCGAGTGAGGGGATATTACGTCATTTTGAAAGCTGGATACACCCATCTCCAGGATATTTGTATATCTGCCAAGAAGGTCAGCAGTCAGAAACTAGGAGAACACACTGCCCCTCTGTTAATCTTCCTGCACCCGGAAACTTTCTGTTCAGCTTTCTTTACTACATTCCTGATCTCAGAAGACACTTCAGTTGCCTTGGATTGGATGTGAATAGCTAGAATGGGTTATGTCCAGTGATGTATGTTTGTGGGTTTTATTTTCTTGGTTGACTCCTTTTGCTCTTGGAAAGTGATTGCACCAGAACTTCTCTCCAGATTCTGAGAGCAGCTCATTGTGCAGCACTGAAGCACCAGCAGGAGAGGAACAGGGGGTTGGAGGGAAGGCCACTGGGGAAAAGCTGGATCCTTTCATTGCTTCCTACCCTAACACCTTATTCCAGGTTGCAGATTTTAAAACCTGTGTAGTTATTTAAGTGGTCAGAGGAACAGAGGTTGTCACATTCCTGTTGGCTGGTTCTTTTTCTGCTGGTGATGTTGATTTTCTATATGGACAACACTTAAATCAGTGTCCAAAGCTGGGCAAGTTTCTCAGGCTCATCTTTCCTCATTCCATTCTCTGAGTTGTCCTGTTGTATGGCTTTACACTCATCAAATTTAGGGAAGTGGCAGTAAGGAGACCTGGAAAATTACAACACTCCAGTGTCTTGCTTTTACAGGGTTCAGTATGCTTTTGTAGACATATTGTCAGTAAAGGGAGCACAACCCCACTTCTTCCTGACTTACTCTGCCACTTCCCTACAACCCCTGAACCCCGCCCCGCCCCCCCGGACCCGCCCCGCTCCCCTACCTCCCACCCCCCCACCCCAGGTCCTCTGGGAGAAGCTGGAGGGACTCATTGTTCACTGAGTCCTATCTCATTCCCTCCTTGACAGTGATACAGCCACTACCCAGCCACCTGAAAGCAAACTCCAAAACTTACTTCCATTTGCCTATTGCCAAATGACAGACTTAAATTTGCTAAACCTGGATACTGCTAAGTCACTTCTGTTGTGTCCGACTCTGTGCGACCCCAGAGACGGCAGCCCACCAGGCTCCCCCATCCCTGGGACTCTCCAGGCAAGAACACTGCAGTGGGTTGCCATTTCCTTCTCCAATGCATGAAAGTGAAAAGTGAAAGGGAAGTCACTCAGTCGTGTCCGACTCTTAGCGACCCCATGGACTGCAGCCTACCAGGTTCCTCCATCCATGGGATTTTCCAGGCAAGAGTACTGGAGTGGGATGCCATTGCCTTTCCGAAACCTGGATAAAGTGCTCACAAAACAAAGTAACGAATAGTATTTGCTTTAAACCTGAGGTAGGTTAGGAAAAAAAAATCCTCAAGGAGAAAAAGCCCTCCCACCCAGAAGGCTGAGGAGACGGAGGCCACAAACTCTTCCGCAACCTCATAGTGGCTACTGGTACAAATTCGTCCAGAGCGGTCAGATTTTTCGCTAGTCACGGTGTATTGTCTAATCTGCACTCTTCTAATTCTTAATAAACGTTTGCACAGTGTTCCTATAATCCCTGCACTCCAAAGTATTGACTAGAAAGTATGAGGCTTTTTTTTTTTTGAGAACCCAAAATATGATTTCACCACTGATAGCAAATAAGGAAAGAGAACGAGTACCACACGGAAAGTGAAAGTGAAGTCGCTCAGTCGTGTCCGACTCTTTGCGACCCCACGGACTGTAGCCTACCAGGCTCCTCCCTCCATGGGATTCTCCAGGCAAGAGTACTGGAGTGGGTTGCCATTTCCTTCTCCAGGGGATCTTCCCGACCCAGGGAACAACCTCCCAAAATTAAACAGTCTGATAACACAGAAGATGACGGTTGGCCGACTCACTGAAGCCCCTGGGTTCACTTTTTGCCGAGTTATTAATATAATTTCAGCCCTGACCTAATGTCAAGAAGCAGTTAGGGAACAACCGCAGAAGAATACTGCTTCCCAAGTCTAAAAAAGACGCCCCTGCCGTGCCATTGTTGCCACAATGCCGTGACTCGGATTCGAACCGAGGTTGCTGCGGCCACAACGCAGAGTACTAACCACTATACGATCACGGCGAGCTACTGGGACGCCACGAGTAATGCGTCACCCAGTGTCGTCCTCGTCTAGATGGCTGCCGCCCTCGCCTGCCCAAGTCGTTCACTATCAGCCCCTCTGGTTCTGGCACAAAGCTTGAAGCGGAGTAAAGGCGCCGTAGACTCCGGGCCGAAGTCTCTGTTGATCGTCCGCCTGGACCGTTAAAGTACTTTGCAAACTAAAGGACCCCTGGGACGCCGGGCCTGCGAACCGGACTCAAGCAGCCTGGAGGGGATGTGAGGCCTGCGCCAGCGGGTCGCCCGAATAGCGGCGCGGGTCTCTTCCTCACACCCTTTGTGCCCTGGCGCTCGTGCTGTCTGAACAGGCTCTGGCTGGGAATGGGACTGTCTCTTAACTCTCACAAGAAGAAAAATCATTTCCGGTCCACAGCACAACTTTCTTCGAGATGCGGAGTAAGATAACCCCAAGATACCTAGCACCGCGGTAGTGAAACCGCAAGATCTGTCCCGCGGAAGAGTGCGGACTGATATTGACACAGCTGAAAGACAGTGCGCCTGCGTACGCCCGGGCAGAGCGGCGAGGTTTAAGGTGGGCGGGAATTAGCAATGTCACAGCCAGGGGGCGGGGCTTTAAACAGAGAAGAGCTCAGGCGAGAAGCGAAAAACACAAGTCTCCAGTAGCTCGCCGTGATCGTATAGTGGTTAGTACTCTGCGTTGTGGCCGCAGCAACCTCGGTTCGAATCCGAGTCACGGCATTGCGAAAGCAGTGGCACGGCAAGGGGGCTGCATTTTAGCGTTCTCCCCCATTTTATTTTTAATCTTCAGTTTGTAGCAATTTTCTCGAAAATGGATCCCAATCCCCTTGTGACAGAAACGATATTTACGCCAGGTCTAGCTACACTGGATTTCGGAAGAATATAGGCTTCCGCTTACACTGGGCTACGTAAGTTATCCGGCACAACCCAAACAAAGCACAGAACACTCAAGAGGCAAAGTGCTAAAATTAACGTATGTACAAATTTCCATAGCAGCACTGGAAATGGGCTTCCGATAACAGAAGTCTTCGCAGAACAAGTGACCTTGGAAGTAGCTCTTTACAGGCAGAAAGGGAATTTGTCAAGCAGCAAGCAGCCAGGATAATCTCGTGAGCTAAGGTCTTGAAATGGAACGAAGAGAATTCCTCTTTGCAGGTCTTCTCTTCATCTCATCCCCACGACGCTTACAGGCCCTGGTCGGAAAGGTAGTATTAAGCGCTTCTCAAGGACCTGTTGAAAGCAAGTAACTAAGAAATGGGAAACGACACTGAGGAAAGTCCACAAGATGAACTGTTAAAGGCTCCGCAGTCGAAGGGTGTTGGGAAGAGAGTTAGAAGAGTGAGATTCCATTCGGGTTTAGCAGGATCCTTCCGACTGCTTTGCAGTGGGGGAAGGGGGTAGTGATTAGAGCAGACGACACTGGAGAAAGACGGGTGGTCCCTCTGGATTCACTCATTAGAACTAGTGGCACGTTCTGTTTAGCAAAAAGGCACTGCCTACTGTGGACTCAGCCTGGTTCTAGGCGCCTTGCGGACGAGAGCTCCGATGTATCCAGAAGGAAAATCGGGCTCCCTCCCTGCTGCGCCCAGGGACACAACAGAGGACGGCACCGGATCCGGCGGAAACACAGGTGAGCGGACGAGTCAATGCCGTCGGGGGACCAAGGGAAGCAAGGAAGGGGGTGCTGCAGATGAGGGGAACAGCAGGTTGAGATACATTCATGGAGTCCCTTCTAAGTAGCCAGTCCAATTCTGGGGGTGTCTTCCTTCAGAGGCAGCGTTCGGTCACTCGGGGAATCAACAAAGAGAAGCCCTCAGGAGCTGCCCTCTGCCGATCTGCGGTGCTGGAAGGGTCTCGAAGGTACAGGAGATGGGATTCCTCCAAGGAAGGCGAGTTACACAGTTTGTGAACATTTTGAGTTCACGGCAGTCCCGTCCCTGGATGCCCAAGTGGTACCCCCTAACTCCCACCTCCCTTACATGGAACCCACTCTTTCTTACAGCATCGTCACCATCTCGGGTAGCTAATGGACCCAAACTGGAGAGAACCGGAGCAACTGGCAAAAGAGCAATGCGCCTGCGCATTCTCAGACTCGGCCTTAGGCCTGAACCCGCCCCATAGGTGGACCCTTTGGTGACGTGCAGAATGGGAAGGCCTATAACTGTTGAAGAAGACAATCCGAAAGTTCGCCTGACAGGTCTCCGGTAGCTCGCCGTGATCGTATAGTGGTTAGTACTCTGCGTTGTGGCCGCAGCAACCTCGGTTCGAATCCGAGTCACGGCATTGTGGCAACAATGGCACGGCAAGGGACCTCTACTTTTAAATTCCTTTTCCCACCCTAGTCCACGACCCTTTATATAAATCATAACTCACTTTTTTGAAACGAAACGCTGCATCTCTCTACTTTGAAAACTGAGCCACCTCCGATCGCCACCTTCAATAATTCTCATTTAATCCTCTGAATGCAGCATTAGACCAAACAAATTGTAACCCTTTCCCTCCTGAAAAAAATTGAAAATCAGTGTCAAAATCATTTTACACCAACAAAACAGCGACCCTGTGGCCTCGCGATTTCTTTCCTTTTCATACATTAAAAAAAAAAAGTCTTCATTTTCAAATGGAGAATACAAAGCACAAGCCCAGTGAAAACTGTCTCCCTCTCATTCTTCACCCTATCTAGCAATCGTCGTCAGTTTCCAATATATTTTTCTGTGGCAGTCTTTGTATAAATAAATATTTGTATATGTATGCGTGTTGAGTCCTAAGTCGCTCAGTCGTGTCCGACTCTTTGCGACTCTATGGACTGTAGCCCTCTGTTCACGGGATTCTCCAGACAAGAAAACTGAAATGAGCTGCCACGCCCTCCGCCAGTGGATCCTCCGGACCCAGGGGTTGAAACCTTCTCTCTTATGTCTCCTGCATTGGCAGGCGGGTTCTTTACCACTTAGGGTCATCTGATACATGTATGCACAAATATTCCCGCTTGCTTCTTCCATAGTACAGGTGACATCTCTTCTTCCTCACCCCCAGAAATCAGACTAAACTTGAAGTCTTAGATTTGCGTTGGTAACCTATCTCCCACTACAGAAGAGTATACATACCCCAGGGGGAATCTCCACCCACCTGATCTAGTCCTTTTTCTCCCCAGGCACAGGCTCCTGGTTGAGGAGGGTGGAACTCTGGGTTGATAAGATAAGGGAAAAGCATTCATTACCTTGCCCCCCCCCCCCAAAAAAAAAAACAAAAACGGTTGGATGGGAGCCTGGGCTCTGCTGGGAATTGGCCCTCTTTTGATTTTAGGTTGGAAGGTCAGAATTCATTTGGAGACCCTCTGAAGGCAGGAGGAGGAGGGGTTGGATGGCATCACCAACTGGATGGACATGAGTTTGAGCAAGCTCCAGGAGTTGGTGATGGACAAGGAAGACTGGCATGCTGCAGTCCATGGGGTCGCAGAGTCAGACACAACTGTGAGACTGAACTGAACTGGACTTCCATTTCTTCCTTATTGTCAGAATCCAACTTAAATCACAAACCACTCAAGTTAGAAAATTCAAGTTCAGTGAAGGTAGAACTGAATCCTACTATGTTTGTGTTCCAAGAATACAGCCTCCTCATAAATATTTGAACAGAGATATCTTATGGAGTCCATAAATGAGATAAGTGGCCCAGTTTGCTGTATGGCTGCATTTTAAGTTGTATTCTTGCAACACAGAACCATGTTATTTTTATACCAGAAAACATGACTCAAATGAAGCTCCATCTACATGCAGAATATCTAAGAACAGAATTAATATATTTGGGATATGTTTGTCTTCTCAAGGTTGTGGACAGAGATGAATGCAAGGCAAGGCTGGAGACCAAAGGCAAGGGCCAGGCTTAGAAAAAGACAAAACCAGAAGGAATGAGAGTTCAGAATGGGACTGGGCACTCAAAGGTAAGCAAATAGAAGTAAGGACATCCCACGCAGTACCCAGCAAGGGAAGTGAGCACTAAGGACTAGGCTTTGGGACATGTGCAAACTTAGCACGTTAAGGGAGGAAGACAGGATTTGTCTTGAGAGAAAAGAGAACAGTGTCATTTCAAGAAAAGTTTGGGAGAAGAGGACTTTAAGCATAGAGGAGGTCAGCAGACAGGAGAAAGAGAAATGAGAAGTCACTGGTCTTAACACATAAAAGTCGTTGACTTTAAAAACCTTCTGTGAGAGCAAACGGATAACGTGTAACAAGAGTCAGAAAAAAATATACACTCTTTGCCCCAATAACTCCACTTTTGGGAATCTTGCCAAAGGAAATTATCCTAAACTTGGAAAAGTTATCCACATAAAGATGTTTGTTACAGTTATTTAGAAGGGAGGATAATGGAAATAGCCTAAATGATCAACAAATAAAGTGATAAAGTATGTTCATTTGATGAGATATTAAATAGCCATTTTTAAAGTACAAAGTCAACTTTTAACTGCCATCTCCAACTAAAGGGAGTAAGACCCCTTTAAAGAAATTGATTACAAGTACAAGAACTGCAGACCGGTAAGTACAAGTTGTGTCTGGAATATCTTATGTGAGAAAGCAAGTAAGTGTTTAAAGACTGGCAAGACCAAGTCAACAGAATCCAGAAGCTTCTTGAAAGGGCTCTTACTGGCCCAATTTAGGACAGTTTTGAGCATTAAAAAAATGATGGTAATGGATTATACATATTAAATTAAAAAAAAAATTTTTTGAGACCACAGGGATTGGGTGGAGGGGTTGGGGGAGGAGAAACTCTCTCTTTACAGAAGAATGCCGGATAATAAATGCAGAATGACAGAATTAGAGTCACCTTTTGCAATCCCCAGTGTAATAACAAATGTAAGCATAGATCATCAATGGAAGCTAAGACCGCTGGGTAAAACATGTTGGGAGCTAATAGTCTTAGGTTATCACACCACAACTTACTCTAAATTGTGAAATGGAGAGATCTGATGGACTCCAGTTTAACCAAGTGATCAAGCCTAGCATCGCCAATAAAGGACAATGAGCACTATTGACTGGCCTGCCAGTGTAACACACTGGAAAGTCCACATCATCTCAAATGTAGTGGTCTTTTTTTTTAAAAAATGTCAAGCCTGAATCTAATCATGAGGAAACTATGGAAAAATCCAAAATGTGAAACATTCTACATGACAACTGCCCTGGACATTTCAAAATGAGCAATGTCATGAAAAACAAACTAGCAAGAAAAAAAATGGGAAATATTTCAAGATTTTAAAGAGAGTAAAGAAGTAAACAGTGCAACAGGGGAACCTTGGTAAATCCTGAATCTGGACGGAAAAAATCCCAAATGTATATATGTATGTATGTGTTGGAGAAGGCAATGGCACCCCGCTCCAGTACTCTTGCCTGGAAAATCCCATGGGCAGAGGAGCCTGGTAGGCCGCAGTCCATGGGGTCACTAGGAATCAGACACGACTGAGCAACTTCACTTTCACTTTTCACTCTCATGCATTGGAGAAGGAAATGGCAACCCACTCCAGTGTTCTTGCCTGGAGAATCCCAGGGACGGGGGAGCCTGGTGGGCTGCTGTCTATAGGGTCACACAGAGTCGGACACGACTGAAGCGACTTAGCAGCATGTATGTGCACAGTCACTCAATCAAGTCTGACTCTTTGTGATCCTATAGACTGTAGCCTGCCAGGCTCTTCTGTCCATGGGAATCTCCAGGCAAGAGTACTGGAGTGCTTGCCCTATCCTCGTCCAGAGGATCTTCCTGACCCAGGGATCAAACCCACATCTCTGCATCTCCTGCAATGACAGACTGATTCTTTACCACTGAGCCACCTGGGAAACCCAAGTAAATGACATTTGGCAGGGAGGGACGGAAAAAAATTAATATGGACTGTATAACAGACAATGCTATTAATGATAATGGTTTGTGGCCCCATAGAAGAATTCCTTATTCTTAGGGAATGGCTGCTAAAGTATTTAGAGCTGAAGCATCATGACAACTGAAACTTGCATCAAATCGTTAAGGGGGGGAAAAGGCTGAAGGGATAGAACAAATGTGGCATAATGTTAAAAAGTGGTGAATCTAGGTGAAGGGTATACAGATTTCCCCTGTACTTTCTTACTTGTACTTACTTGAATTATTCTGTAAGTTTGAAATTTAAAAAAAAAAAAAAACCTGGAAGAAAATAAAGCTTTCATAATAAAAATGGGGAAATTATGCAATGTTCAGTGAAAAAAATAAGGATACAAAATTGTGTATACCACAATTATAGCTATATAAAAATAACAAGAGAAATGATGTTTATTCATTTCAACATTTGTTAAGCTCACTGAGTGATGAGAACACCCAGATCACCTTCAGAATCCTGAGTCTATGGTGCAATGCTTAACATGCTTAAGTACAAGACTTTGGATCTGGCAAACTCCACCCAAGTCTTGAGAGCCTCACCTCTGTATCCTTGGTTCCTAGCAAGCTATCTGGCCCCATGAGGTGCTCAACAATGCCTGATTCTGAAAGTGCATTAACAAAAGTTTAAGACAAAAGTAAGTTCACAGTGTACATAAAGTATTAGAGCTCTCTAATTATCATTTAAACTATCTTTATGATATCCTCCCCCATCCTCATGTGATTTTACTTCCTAATCTTCCTCACTATGAATTCACCCCTTCTTAATGGTATGCTGGTTCACTCAACCCACGCTGACCTCTTAGCTTGGAATGACCATTTGCTCCTTTGCTTCATCTACCCACACCCTACCCAGTTCAGGTCTACCCCCTGCGTGAAGCCTGACAACTTTTGTGCAGACCTTATTTGGTTCCATTCCTCTGTGCTGTCAGAAGCTTAGCTCCATATTTCTTAAACATAGGTGGCTTCATTTGACACTTACCATTGTAAGCACTTTACAGTTTTAAAAGCCTGTTCCATCATTTCCATCATTCCATGTCCATGATTTCCCTTAATGCTCACAGGACAGTCATCATGCCCTTTGCAGATATAAGGAAGGTAAGAATCAGTGGCAAGAGGAGAGTCTTGCTTTTGATCCTGAGATGTGTCTCGAGCCCACAATTACTGTTAAACACCTGGTGATTGAGGAGACCCTCCAATATGAATCTACTGGATCATTCTTTTAGAATTTATTATCTTTATAATAAATAAAGATATTTATTTATATCTTTGCTTTGTTAGTCAATTTTAAGCAAATATCTATTTATTAGGTTGCACTGAGTCTTAGTTGCAGAATCTTCAGTCTTCATTGTGGCATGTAGGATCTTTCAGCTGCAGCATATGGAATCTTTAATTGTTCCATGTGGAATCTGGGATCTAGTCCTGACCAGGGATGGAACCCAGACCCCCTGCTTTGGGAGCAGAGTCTTAGCCCCTGGACCACCTGGGAAGTCCATTAGTCATATTTGAAGCCGCATATTTTTATGATGTGCGTGATATTTTCTCTATTATACCTCATGAAACCATATACAATATCAGACATTTCAATTATCTCCTACAGTCCTGCCCCTCAAAGAGTGGTGGGAGGACCAGCTGCATTTGTATCACTTGGAAGCCTGTTAGAATTCCACCGAAATTCCATCCCAGCTAGACCTACAGAAACTTCAGTTTAACAAATTCCCCAGGAGATTTGTGTTCATTTTATAGTTTGAGAAGCACCGTCCTGTAACACCAACTAGAATATGCACAAAGCAGAAACTCAGCAAATATTTTGAGACGTGGGGCCCTGGGAATCCTAGGAGATTCTCAGTTTTGCCATCACATCTTACTGTACTCCAGTTTTGAGCTTCCTTCCCTTTGGGACCTCAGGTGGCTCTTTGCTCCCTCACAAAGCAGATATGAGCCTAAGAGAGAGGGAGACATTGAGGTGGTGTCAGAGGGATGGATGCTGATGAAGTGAAGCTGCTGTCTTTCCAACAGTCAAAACCAAGTGTTGGAGTCGGGCCTCAGGGCTACAATATTTCTGGGGAGAAATTGGCTTTATTTCTAAGACAAAAATGCCTATCGCTTGAGCATCTGAGCCTCTGGGGATTAAGGGGTTTGTGATAGACAACACTGTAACTGTTTCTAGACTTGGTTTATTGACTTGTCTGTTTCTATTCTGTCACTAATCTGACGGACAAGGAAACCCGGGACATGAAAGAATTTCTGCGTGTTTGCGCTCTCTGGCATCAGGGCCGGGTCGACCTGCTCAGAATGGGTGAGCTCAGGGGTGGGAGGCGTTTGTGCAAGGGCTGTTTGCCTGTGAGGAGGGCGTGTGTGGAAGCCACTCGGGAGAAGTGGGTGCCTCTAGGGAGCTGATTGTCTGCGATGTGAGATGTCCGCCTGGAGTGGGTTAGAGTATGTGCAGTGAGAGCGGTTGGATGGGAGGAGGTAGGTGGGGCTCCCATAGCAGCACGCCGAAACCCGGTCCTACCGAGCAGCCCCCATCTCGGCCTCCCCTCTGCCTGCCCCCAACCCCAGCTTTTCCTCCTAGGATAATATTTCCCAGTTAGGAGTGGCCTTGGGGAGGGGCAGAAGGAGCCGGAGAGCCAGGAATCCAGGAGTCTAAGGACTCCCCTCTCGGGGTCGCGCTAGGTGGGAGGTGGCGGCAGGGAACAGACGTGGGCAGGTGAGCCCCTGCAGGGACAGGCGTGGCGACACGTGGAGGATTTATCCTCAGTCCATCCTCAGGAGTCGGATGCCCTGCCCTGGGGTCGCCACTTCGCGTCTTCGGCGAGCACACAGGCTGGAAGCCCGTCCCCCTCCTCTCCGTGGGGCGGGGAGTGGGGGGAGGTAGACCCCTTTAGGTAGCGGAACCCCGC
>NW_011494826.1:9874774-9875160 GCF_000754665.1 Bison bison bison | reverse complement strand
TCCAGGCAAGAATACTGGAGTGGGTTGCCATGTCCTCTTCCAGGGGATCTTACTGACCCAGGGATCAAACCCACTTCTGTGGCTCCTACATTGTAGTTGTATTCTTTACTGCTGAGCCAGTGGAGAATCCCCCCTCATTTGCATTCATCTTAGCAAATGGTCTTGTGGGTCTGACTTCAAAAGTAAAGAAAACAAAAGCAAGAATAATAAAATGGGACCACATCAAACTGAAAAGTTTCTGCACTGTGAAGAAAATCATCATCAAAATGAAAAGGCAACTTATTAATGGAAGAAAGTTGATTTGCAACTTTGGTTAATATCCAAGAATATATAAAGAACCCACATATATATATATATATATATATATATACACACACACACACACA
>NW_011494826.1:9872790-9874674 GCF_000754665.1 Bison bison bison | reverse complement strand
GGCAGGATCACGCCGCGGCGCCGGAGGTGCAGGAGCGGGCCCAGGAGGGGGCGGCAGCGGCGGAGTGGCAAAGTGGCTCCGGGAGCATCTGGGCTTCCGCGGGGGGGGCGGCGGCGGAGGTGGGGGCAAGCCGGCGCCCCCCGAGCCGGACTACCGCCCCCCTGCACCTTCCCCGGCCGCGCCCCCCGCACCTCCCCCGGACATTTTTGGCTGCCTACCGGCTGCAGAGGGAGCGTGACTTCGAAGACCCCTACTCCGGGGGGCCGTCCGGCACCGCTACCCTAGCCACCCCTGCCGCCCCCGGCCCCACTCCGCCCCCGCGCCACGGCTCGCCCCCCCACCGCCTTATTCGGGTCGAGACCCCTGGCCCCCCAGCTCCTCCGCCTGAGGAACGAATCTCTGGACACCCCGCCAGCAGCGACAGGGTGAGTGCCACGCCGGGCAGGGGGCGGCCAGAAGGAGAGGTGGTCGGAGGTCTGAGGCTTACGAGAGGGGACAAGGTGGCCTGACCGGGGCCGGGCCCCTTGGTGTCACGGTTCCTGGCGGACACGATCTTAGTCTCTGACCCCGGGGCTCGAAGGCTTCATCCACCTTTGTTCAGATTCTCGACCTACTAATTTGGGACGTGCGCCCCAAACTCTGCCTCTTTCCCTTATTATCGCCCCGGAACTAGTGACCCTCCCCCTCCCAGGTTCTGCTCTCCTCATCGCAGCCCCCGGAGCCTAATCAGGGAGCCTTTTTCTAACGGGATTTGAGCCCCGCTTTTCCCCAGTTTATGGCCTTTCAACTCTCCGGGAGCAGCAGCTCACTGCCCTTTGATCTCTGACCCCTCCCCCCCAGGGCAGAGTGAGCACAAAGCTCCTTCCCACCTCCTGTTAGCATCTTTGCAGGTGCTCAAGCGCCAGAAAGGAGGGGAAGACTGGTTTTCTCCCGGACACGGCAAAAGCTGGCTTTTGCCTTAACCCATGGTGCTGGAGATGGGTGGACTGTTGAGCAGGGTAGACTTGTTCTTAGCAAGCCAGAACCAGCAGTATGCATCTCTTCACCAAGGATGCCGGCCACTGAGGTACAGGCAGGGCCACTCCTGCTCTCCTTCCCTATCTCCTCAGGTATGGGGACAGTCGGGCTTTCCTGGTGGCTCAGTGGTAAAGAATCCATCTGCTAATGCAGGAGACTCAGGTTTGATCCCTGGGTCAGGAACATCCCCTGGAGAAGGAAATGGCAACGCACTCCAGTATTCTTGCCTAGGAAATCCCATGGACAGAGGAGCCTGGCAGGCTGCAGTCCATGGGGTCATAATCAGACACGACTTAGCAACTAAACAACAACGTGGGGACAGTCAGTGCTCAGAACCTGTTGCCCAGAAGGGACTAAGCAACTGAGCCCACTCCTTCTCTCTTCTTGGCCTCCTCCTCCTGGTGTCCATTCTAAGGATGGTTAGAGCTTTTCATGGATCTTCAGGCTTAGGGTTCTCACCATTCTCGAGAACATCCGTTGTGGCTCAAAGCCCCAGGTAGAGGAACCACCCCCTGCCCAACCCCAGTGTGGCCTGAGAGCTAAAAGCCATCCTCAGGCCCCTGTGGCCCTAAATTCTAGGAAGGTGACTCTGTGGGTGGCCCTGGCTCTGTTGTCCCTCTTCACTGACCTCTGGGAGCTTGCTCCGGGGCTTACTCCCCTCTCCTCAGCAGAGAACACTGTTTTCTTTGATTGGAAAGCAAAGTTGCTGTCTGAATCCATTGGCTCCAGTATTGAGGTTTTCAGCTGAACGTGTGATGCTGTTCTGCCCAATTTCCTGGGTAAGAGAGATGTGTCGGGGTCAGAGAAAAGCCTCAGGAATGTGAGTTATTTTTCCCTGAGTTCCTACCATGGGGCACGGCTGCCCAT
>NW_011494826.1:9860882-9872690 GCF_000754665.1 Bison bison bison | reverse complement strand
GGCTGGCCTGTCCCCACGTGTCCTTAGGCTCCTCTTCTTCCTAATTTTCCCTGTTGATGATGGTGGTGGTGGCAGTGGCTTTGTTCTTACTATTGACCAGTTAGTCTCCTCCTCCCTGACCATTGCCTATGGGCATGTGGGCCTGGAATGTCCCTGGCCCTCCTCCTCTCTGCATCCTCTTGGAAAGGCATAACAGGCTGCCCACCAAGCCATGGACTCCTCCGGGACAAGGACCATGTCTTCATATTATGTCTCACAAGCACCTAACACAGAATTTGGCATGAAGAGGGGTGGTGCATAAATAAGTCCTGAGTTGTGACTGTCCATTGCCATAGTGACCTGAGGGTGAGCATTTCCCCTAACTAAAGCTGCCCATGTCCATATTCTCACAGAGACCCCAAGGAAGGGGCTGTGCCCACACAACCATGTGGAAACCCACAGCCTTTTCTCACCGAGGGCATCCATCCTTCTCCTAGTCGGCTCTGTGATCTGTGGGCTGCTCAGACCTTGTGGGCTAAGCAGTGTCTGACTCCTTTGTCAGCTGTGGGGACAGAAATGAAATGGAGCACTCAGTGGTTTAGTGGGTGTGTGAGAAAGATCCAGGAAGCTATCTGAGCTGGCCCCAGGGCAGGGATGCTGACCTGGGGCTGCCCCCACCCCCTGCCCCACCATTCCGAGAGAGCAGCTCCACCCCCTCAGAACAGTTTGGATCTTCTTAGGAAGAGCCCAGACTGCACACCTGAGCCCCTTACCCTAAACCCAGGTGTCGGCCCATGCCTGCAGAGCCTGCACAGAGTTGTGGCTTCTAGATAGTGAGCCAGCCTGGCCCCCTGAGCCCCTGCTCAGCCAGTATTTCTGTTCTTTGTGGCTGCTTTCTCCTTAGTCTCCGTTTCCCCCGCTCTTAGCCCTGCAGGTCCCCTTGGCTTGTTGCTTTTGGGTTACTTCCTGAGGCGCGACGGAGCTGGGCCCCAGGTTTTACTTTGGGCTGGCTCATTTCTCTCCTGCAGCCCAGCAGCTGGTACTGGGTGGGTCAGAACCCTCTGAGAGGCTGGATCATGAGATTTGATGCAATGGGTGGAAATGCTTCTGTGATGAGCCAGAGAGATTGAAGGGGAATGAGCCCAGTGGATGTGGGTCAGGAGAGAATAGGCCTTCAGACAGGACCCTGAGAGGCCTGGGGGCTCAAGACCATTAGCCTTCTCCCCATGCAGGGCTCTGGCTGCTGGCCCACCCTGAGACCCATGGCTGCAGTTGGCAGGGGTGCACGGGTGGCCATCTGGGCAGGCCTGGCAGGGCAGGTGTGGGAGCAGCGGGAGCCGCGCCCTTCACCAGGCAGGCGGGGCCTTGCCATCTGGCTGCAGGAAGGCTCCCTCTTGGTGCTGGGCCCTGTCTGGCCATCAGGCTGTGCTCTGGCAGAGGGGCTAGAGAGCTGTGCCTTCCCTTGCTTTGCTCCCTTTTCTCAGACCTTCAACAGGAAAAACCTGATCTAATTAGCAAAAGGGGCTGCGGTTGGGAGAGGGGCCCTGACTGGATGAAGCTTTGAGTTGCCTCTGACCATCTGCACAATGTGTCCTTTGCCTCCATCATGCCAAGATACGTGTGAGAGAGACGGACAGAGATAGAGAATGAGTGAGAGTGAGAGCAAAGAGAGAGAAGTGGTGTGAGCAATAAGACAGGCACCTTATATGAACTAAGGTTCTTGTCCCTAGCTCACAGATGGGCCTCTAAGGTTCACGAACCTCCAGAAATAGTGCGCAGATATTTGGGTGAGTGAGCATTTTTCTGCGAAAAGGCTCACAGCTCTTGGATTCTTATTGGTGTTCACAGGGCCCAAAATATTAAGAACTTTGAAAAACAGATGCTATACCTCAGATGATTTTCATGTGGACTTGGATCCTCCAGTCCCAATTTGGAAATGAGTGAACAGATAGGCAGGAGGAAGGAAGTGAAGGATACATTCCGGGTGCCAGAAGATGAACAAGCTATGCCTGCCCTGGGGTTAGGGGGGCAGGTAGGGGCCCTCCCTTAGCCAGTGTTTATGGAGTGTTTGAGTATCATTAAATGACACGGGCCCAGGCACCGCCTGGGAGGCTGAGGTCTTGCCTTTTTGGGGTTTGTCTGCTTTAATTTTCCTTCTTATGACTTGCACAGAATCTGGAGGTCTGATCTGTTTATCTTACACCTGTCCTCATGTCCCCAGTGACGGAGGAAGAGAGAAGGGTCTGGGTCAAGGGACCTCTGTGGACTGGTTAGACCTCTGAACCCTTTGTGGCCCGGGCTGGTCATCTGTGCTGCTGTTGGTTCCCCTGCCGTTGGTGCGTCGAGGAGGGCCAAGGCCCGCGGTGACTGTGGGATGGTGTGGCAGGCCTGTCCACTCTCTTCACTACCGCCTTCTCACGCTGTGACACTCCCTCCTCTGGAAGACACCTGTGGCTTGTTGGCCAGTGACTCAGTGACATTGCAGCCCTGGTGCTTTACCTTTGGGAGCCAGGAACAGGCAGGAGCCTGTGACCAGAATGGGAGCAGCTGGCTAGGGTCGGGGCTTGGAGGGGTACCTGGAGCCAACACCAGCTACCCTGGAGAACCAGTGTGGTATGATAGGAGAGCGAGAAGGGGCCCAGACCCTGCATACAGTGAGCCTGTCATGCTTCCAGAGCCTGGGGCCCAGTGGTGTGTAGCTTCATAGCACCTCGAGGTGCTTCTTCTCTCTTTCAGAGCTTGTTTTTTGTGTGTGTCACTGTGAGCTCCTGAAGGATCCTGAAATTTGTTCTTTTCATATCTAACAATGTAATCATGGATGTTTACTGAGCCTCTACCTCGTATCTAGCATTGTTTGAAGCAGCTCGCGTATATTAGACAGTTGATCCTCACAACAACCCTATAAGGACAAGTCTGGTCTGTTATTATTCCAGCATTACAAATAGGGAGACCAGGAATGTTGAGTCACGCTTACTTGGTTTCACAGCTAGTTAGGAAAGCTGAAGTTCCCACTGGGGCAGCCTGATTCCAGACTGACTGCCAGCATCGTGGGACCCTTGCACCTGCCTCGAGGACCCCTGCAGAGAGAGGATGTGTCACTAAGCAGTTGCTAATGAACAAGGGGAAGGAGACTCTTAAAGAAGGAATGAGGATTGCATTCTATGCTGAGTTCACAATTTCCTGAATGCTGAAGGCCAGCACTTGCCCCTGAATCCCAAAGTGGCCCTCAGACAGACCTTTCAAGAGTCTTACAAAGGTTGGTAACAAGGGTTAGTTAGTACACGTCTGTGATGTTTGAATGTTTTACAGGCATGGCATTGCTTTGTGGTTAGAAAAGGATAATAACAAATTTGCTTCATGTGAGGGCATTTCCCTGGCAGATAATATTAGGAAGGGCATTCCGGTAAGTGGGAACAGAAAGTGCAAAAAGTTTGATCTTGAGGAAGGTAAATATCAGTAGTACACCATTTCCAAAACTGACAGATTTTCAGTGGTAAAAGGATTTCATGGTTAAAATAGTTTGGAGAAATGCTGAATTAGACAAAATTAGTTTATTCTTTTGACTGTAGGACTTCTCATGGCCTTTAACATGCTATGGTGTATTTTATATCTACAAGTAGAGGAGGGAAGATGCTACATTTCCCAATTCTTCTGGAAAATCTATGGCAAGGCACTAAGACCTGGGTCTCTGACTTTCTTGTCTCCACTGCTGCAAACTGTGCACCCTGGACAAGCCTGGACTGTGGGGCCCCAATGCCTGTATACAAGAGATTATCATCAGTGCTAAGACTGATGGAGCACTGACTCCATGCCAGCCTCTGAGCCAAAGACTTTTGTATTCATTGTCCTCTACCCAATCCTGTGAGACAGATACTAATACCAACCCCATTCCACAGATGAAAAGACCAGAAGCTTCCAGACATTAAATGCAAATGAAAGAAATAGAGGAAAGGGACAGTGGTAGACTTTGGAGACCTTACAGAGCCCAAATCCTGTGACATATGTCCCCCTTGCTCCCCTGGCCTTAAGAACCCCATGGATTGGCTCAGGAACTCCTAGCAGGGTCCAGCTGCAGAGTGGGAGGGTGGAACCACATGGTGGGCCTGCCAGCTCCCTCAGGAGAGGCCTGGGCAGGAAGGAAAGGCAGAGCCAGACAGCTACTTTGGGAGGGACACTGCCCAACTGAACAGGTGCAAGAGCAGGGTCTTGGAGCCACCCTGCCAGATGGCAGGAGGGGAAGGAGACCTGGTTGGCAGGGGGCCCTCTGGGGAGCAGCTACTCACCTATTAGTTTGGAAATATTTCAGCATTTCAGGAGCGTTCCAACTACCAGAGGGTTTGCCTAAATATCAGCCCCGTGTTTTAGGTGCCTTCCCTGTCCGTTCCTTCCTTCTGCCCTTGAGCCAAAAGCTTTGATCCCCATCAAATACCCATTCTCCTGACTGGCTGCTCCCACAGCCCCTACTGGTCAGTCAGTTAGGATGAATGGGGGACTGAGACTTGGTGTCTCTCCAGAAGATGGAGTCTGGGGAGCAAGAGGCCTTTTGAGCATCCAGAATGCATACTGAGCAGCTACTGTGTACCAGGCCGATACCATATACTACAATGAGCACATCAGAGTCGAGTAGAGGACCCATAAAGTAAGTCGTGGTGGAGGAAAGGTATCAGAAGCCGGCAGAGGCAGCTTTCCCACACCTGAATGGTTTGCCTTCTCACGTGACCTGGAAGCCACTGCGAAAGCAGGTCTGGTCTCTGATGGGGGTCCCCCATGTCCAGGCAGGTGCTTGTCCTGCCAACCTCCCAGCAGGCGTCTCTGCTGCTGTTCCTGATCCCTGTCCTGTGGGTGGCTTTTCTGGGCACCCCCGCCTAAGGTGAGGGCCGGGGCTTCCTGGAGCAGGTGTAGAGCCAGGAATGGAACAGAGGAGCCATTGAGCTGCCCACAAAGCTGCCACCTGGGTGCCCGTGGGCCCTGCGGGCTGGTGCTGTGGAGGCCCACGCCAGCCTGGGAGGGGTCACAGCACCTGGCCCAGGCTCTGGTGGGAAGGGCCGGCCTGCAACTCTGACTGAGCTTGGAAAGCCAGGGCATGGGGTGCTCCGTGGAGTTGGGGAGGAAGGGCCTGGGGCTTGGGCCAGGTGCTTCTGCTCCCAGAGCAGCTTCTGGGGACTCATACCTTCTGTCTGACTCCTCACCCAGATTCATGCTTCCTCTTCTGAATGAACAAGGAAAAGTGCTTCCTTTGTCCTTTCTTCCTTCCTGTTTTTATGTACTGATTCAACACAGAATTACTGAGCACTTTAGGCATTGGGAATTTAGCAGTAAACATGATTCCTGCCCTCAGGAAGTTCACAGTCAGCAAGAAGACAGATAAGAAGACAAGTATATACTACACAATGTGATGGTAGCCCAGCACAGAGCCCCTAACCAGACCTGGGGGGAGACTGACTGGAAGGCTTTCTAAAGAGAAATAAGCTGATCCAGGTAATTGGAAAGCCTTAGAGATAAAAAAGAGATTATAGAGCTTTCAGGTAATGAAGTGACCGGAAACTTCAGGGAGGGAGAGAGAACATTTTTCTAGTGCCTACTGTGGACCAGGTGCTTATTAGAGCTGGAGAGACAAAAATGACAAAGAGCTCAGGTTACAGGAAGAGCTGGTGGAGGTGATAGGATGATCTGAGATGTGGCCTTAGGGGCATGCAGAGATACAGTAGAGATAAAGGAGCTGGCGGTCTGGATTGGAACGAGGTGAAACAATTGGGAGCTGAAGAACTGAAGGATGAGAGTTCTGCTAGGAGCTGTTGGGATGCATGTCAAAGACCCCTGGAGGGGCCTGTAGAGTGCTGCTGCTGCTGCTGCTAAGTCACTTGGAACCTGCAAAAAGGGGTATCTGAGGTGGGAAGTTTTCTTTCTTCATTCCGCCTTGCTAGGGGTCTCAGATCCTATTACCCAGGCCAGGGTGGTCATCCCCACAGCCTCCCTGCCCAGCTGACTCCCAGAGTTCTGATCTGGACCAGAAAGAAAGTCTAGAAAAATGGGGGAGAGGCAGGAGCAGCCCTCCCCTAGGCCACAGGCCTCACAGCTACCTCTTGTCAATGCCCAGCATCCTGGTGTGCAGTGATCTCCCAGGGCTGTTGGCACGGGGCGGACTGGGCTCTGTGTCTGCCTCAGCGGGTCCCCCCACCCACCCAGCCTGTGCCCAGCTTGGAGAAAGGCTCTTTTGTCCTCAATGAGCCCCGCCCCAGAACCTTAAACTCTTCCGAAGGGTGTGTGGTTTGCCGTTCACTCTGCCTTGACTGGAAGCAGGAACAGAGGGGTGGCCATGAGCCACTTGTGTGAGAGAAGGGGCAGCCTGAGTATGGAGGGCCAAGGCCAGGGCTGTCCTGTCCCTTCCCTCCAAGAGCCCAGAGGGGTTCCGCAGAGCCCAAATCCTGGTTTTCTCAGGGCTGTCCTAAGGTGGTCTCTCTCCCAGGATAGCCAAGATGCCGTGCTAGCAGGTTGACAGCATGATTTTGCACAAAGGGCACAGGTTCCAATCCTGGTTCCTCTGCTTACCTGGAACAGACTTGGGTATGTTGTTCCCTACCTGTCCTGAGCCTCTATTTCCTAAAAATGGGGATAATAATTCCCATATGGCATTTTGAAGGGCTGTGAGGATAAACCAGTGAACTGTGACATAAAGTCAATGCTCAGCCCTTCGTTCCTCCATGGTCAGCAAATATTTTCAGCATCTGGGAGTGCAATGGTAGACATGAACCAAGCTAATCGCCTCATTGCCTGCTGTTCCATGCTTATTCTTAGGACACTCCCAACACCTTTATAAGCAGGTTTCTGAATTAATTCCTTCTGTTAGGCCATCTTGCCTAGTGGATGGCCCAGAGGCACACAATTAAGAGAAAAGGAAGATGGCCCATTCTGTGGGCAGCCTGGTGGGGGACCCCACAAAGGAAGAGCCAGAGCTTGTCCCCATCCAAGCTCCTGGGCAGCCAGGACTCTTGTTCCCATGGACAGAGCAACCGGGGAGAAGCAGAGCTGTCTCTCAGATGGCTGAAGCCTGCTCCCCTCACTCTCTTCCCACAGTTAGCAATTCTAGAAGACTATGCGGACCCTTTTGATGTTCAGGAGACTGGCGAAGGCCCAATAGGTGCTGCAGGAGCCCCAGAGAAGGTTCCTGAAAATGACGGCTACATGGAACCCTATGAGGCACAAAAGATGATGGCTGGTAAGTGATGGAGTCGGGGGTGGGAGCAGGGTGGGGGACACTCCCTGAGGCCTGAGTATTTGAAGAACAGGCTCTGGGACCCACAAGTCTAAGGACTGATTCCTTGGTCCCGAGAAAATAGGGAGAAAGCCTTTGCTGGGTCCTTGGGGAGGGTGGTGGCCATTGCCTTCAAGATAGTCATTTTGGAGGAGCTGGGACTTATGGAGCCTAAGACCTAAGGTACTGGAGAAGGCCATACAACCAAAGGTCAGACAGTAAAAACATTTGGGATAGTCAGGAAGGGCAGGCTAGTGGGCTGGGCTGGGGGTCACTGATCCCAAGCAGAGAATCACTAGCTATAGGGAAGGTGATGGGGTCGAAACGATGGGATGTTGAAGTAAACACCTTTGTGGCGACTGGAAACACATAACTAGACATGCAGATGCAGTGCACAGAAGTGGGTATGTAGTTCAGGGAGTGAGGGCAGGGAGAAATGAATAAGACCTGGCCCTGGGGAACAGAGGTCAAGAAAGCATACAGGAAAAGGGACCAGCAGGGGAGGATGTGGTGAATCAGTGTAAGCCAAGGCCCCAGGGAAGGATGAAAGGAAGGTTTGTTCAGGGGCAAATAATCTTAGTGCTAGGCATAAGGCTAAGCCTGGCTAAGAGCTAAGAGGGGCAGTAAAGGATCGCAGAGGCTCGAATGAGGCATTTGGACTTGCTCCAAAGTGGGGAGGGGAGCCATTCTGTATTCTTAGACAAGAAAGAAACAGGATGAATATGGCATTTTAAGAGGATTGCTGAGGCTTTGGTGTACAGAACAGGCTAGAAGAACTGGGCATCAGGAAGATGAGTTATTAGGCTATTGTGGAAATTGTTGAGGCTTTAAGAGACCGATAATTAACACTTCTTTCTTCCCCTCTGGGCTTGGAAATAACTGAGAAATAGGATTAAGGAAACAGACAGATGGAGATAGCAATGTCAGCTTTATTACTGATAAAGTTGATTGGAGAACATTACTTAGCTATGTCACTACAATGGGCTTCTTAATACTTCACCACAGAATTAAACTTGCCCACTCAGGCTTGGGCAACACAGGACAGCTGTAGGCCCCTGTACGGGGGCAGGAGGAGAAAGAACCAGAATGTTCTCTCTCTGCAAGTAGACAGATGTGGGAAAGAAAGGAAGCATCCACTGTCCGATCAGATAAGCTGCTCTCCCTCCCTGGGTGAGGTGGGTGAAGGGGCAGAGAGAAGCAGGGAGTGTTATTCCATGGAGACCATGAAACATGAGCCTGTAGAATGGAGGTTCACCCTAGCAGTAATCTAGACGAGGAGACCTGGCCCTGTGGAATGGAAGTCAAGATAAAGTGTCAGAGGGAAAGGGGTCGTAGAGAGTTGAGAGCGGGGAGTCAGCAGGTGGCACTGAACATGTGGGATTCAGAGAAAGAAGAGGGGCCAGGACCAAGGAGCCAGCAGTGTAATCGCCAGCAGTGGAGAAAATGAGAGGGTGGCTACTGTATTTAGATCAGAGGGGTGTGGATACCTGGGAGGTCTAGGAGTGCCCTGGAATTGTATGAGAAAATTTGCACATTTTTCTGGGGGAATAGCTCCATAATTTTTATCAAAATTTCATTGGGGTCAATGATCCCTAAAAGAGGATCACAGAAAAGACTAGAACTTTGGAAGAAAGCAGTGAGTTTGAAACACCAAAGGGAAATATCTTTATGGCAGTTGGAAACATACAGATGCAAAGGGTGCCATGAGACTGAAGAGTGAGGGCAGGGAGAAATGAATAAGGCTTGGCCGTATGAGAACAGAGACCAAGAGAGGGATCCAGGGAAAGAGACTGAACGGGGGTGATCAGAGAGGCAGACAGTCCATGAAATTGACTCATCCAAGGGCACAGTTTCAAGGAGGAGGAGGTCAGCAGTGCCTGAACAACAAAGAAGGATTTTCTGACTGTGAGATGACAAAACTTGAGGCTCAAAGAAATAAGTGGATCTGGGTAGCAAGGAGGAAATGGACTCTGCCTCAGTTTCTGAAATGAGTAAGCCTCAGCAACCCACCCCTTGCTGGCCATCACAAGATCTCTTTTCAGTCTTTCCCTTTGGTGCTTCTCTGCCCCTGCCTCCGTGGGGTCCCATGCTGTTGGAACCCCAGGGGTGTTTTGAGGGGCCTCTGGTCTCCCTGCAGAGTCAGCAGCCTCCCCTCTGAAGTCTTATAGCTGGAGGGTGCTGCCTGCCAGGGGAGCTAAGCCAGGCAGCCAGGACCACTCACACCTCCCCTCCTGCCTTGCCCTGGCAGAGATCCGGGGCTCCAAGGAGACAGCAGCTCAGCCCCTGCCTCTGTATGACACACCCTATGAGCCAGAGGAGGAGGGGGCCACCCCAGAGGGTGAGGGGGCCCCCTGGCCCCGGGAGTCCCGCCTGCCAGAGGATGATGAGAGGCCCCCCGAGGAGTATGACCAGCCCTGGGAGTGGAAGAAGGAGCGGATTTCCAAAGCCTTTGCAGGTGAGTCCTGGGTAGAGAGGGCAGTTCTGCTGGGGCCTCGGAGCAGCTTTCCAGGCTCAGGGGAATGGGAGGACTGGGCCTGGGGACAGAGGTGATGAGTTGGGCACTGTGAACACGAACTGTGTGCAGCGTCAGGGGATGACTTCCTGCATCACCACCTCTCAGGCCCCCATCTTTTAGGAGGCAGGGTAGACTTAAAAGTAAAGAAATTCCAAACAAAATGCTCAAACGTGTGGCCTGTGTTAAAGACTTATATTTAACAAAACAAAGCACAGAGGGTGTGCGTGGGTGATGCAAGAGCCTGGATCCTTGATTCAGTGAGAACATCAAGGACTTAGTGCCGTTAGACCTCATTCCTGCTCCTGTGTCCTCCTCAACCCTCCCTGGGCAAGGGGCTCATCCTGGAGCTGGACTCGGCTCTCCGCTCTGTCCCCCCAACCCTGGCAGTCAGACTGAGAAACCACAGCTTTCTCATTTGTTTCCTGTAAAGCATGCACCGTTGAGGATGGGCCATTTATCTCCAGGAGTCTCCTTGGAGAATCAATACTGTTTGGATTGCTTAATGGGAAAATCTATGCTCGTCATTAGGAAACCTCGTTAGCAGTCCTGCAGCCGCCAGTGGCATGGCTCTGCTAATTGTCAAGGCTCAGGATTGAGAGTGTGGGGGGTAAATTTCAATAAAATATCTGCCCCCGTGTCTGAGCTTTCCTGACACCCTGCGGCCAGACTGGGTCTTGCTACCCATGAGTTCCCAGGCTTCAGGTGAAAGGGAGAAGAGAGGCAAGGTGGGAGGTGCCAGGAGGCTGTGGGGGCGCCTGGGTATGGTGCTGGGTGGTGTGGACAGCCCTTTGTCCCACTTTTCCTCCCTGCCCAGTCCCTTTGGGCCCTGGAGGCTTGAGAGACATCAAAAGGGACCTGTGGGGCTGGCAGAGCAAGGCCCTGTGTTCTGCTGTTTGTCACTGGAGCCTCCCACTGGATCAGTCAGTGCGGCTCCACCCAGTCCCCTAAGAGTCCTCTTCCCCCAGAAGCCGCCCCTGCCTCTGCTCTTTTTCCTTTCCAGGCTGTCCTATATCCTGGCTCTGGTTTCGGTGTCTCAATCTCTGCCTCTCTCTGTCTCTGTCTCTGTCTCTCTTCTCCCGGCTGCTCCTGGCTCCAGTTGACATTAAGGTCATCAAAGACCTACCTTGGCCTCCGCCCGTGGGACAGCTGGACAGCAGCCCCTCCCTGCCCACCGGGGACAGGGACTTCTCCGGTCCAGCCTCCCCCGTCCCCGAGCCCAGCCAGGAGGATGGCAGCGGTGGGTCCCGTGGGGGCTTCTGGAGAGGGCCATCCTGTAGGCCCCGTGGGATTGGGTGGGAGGAGCTGAGAGGTGGGGTGGAGTTCAGAGAGCCCAGGAGGAATGCCTCTGGCCCTGGAGGGAGAGGAAAGGGACAAAGGCCTCGGTCCTCCCTCCTCAAAGCACAAGGGAGGTGCCTCCTGAGAGAGGCCCCCTCCAGATACCTTTCCCACCAAGCCAGGTAAATCCACTCTTCTAAATTCACCTTTTGGGGCAGAGCTCTGCCTGACCGGATCCTTCAGCAGCACAAATAACCCTGAGGCTAGGTGATACTAGCACAGGAAGGACCTGACTCCTTAAAGGAGAGATCTGATTTTGCACCTGGTGACTGGAGGGCTTGAAAGTGGTACTCAGAAAAAGAGCCCAAATGGGGAGAGAGAAGACACTGCACCCTTCATCTATGTTCAGTTTTATGCACAATGGGCAGCCAGGGGTGGGCTTGCAGCTGTGCATACACACACAGGCATGAGCACTTGTTTGTATATTTGCGCCTGTGTGTGAGTGGGCATCATGTAAATACAGGCTGAGGCGGGGGGTCTCTGTCACCTGTGCATGCTGGCTTTACCCGTGTGGGCCACTGGCTTCAGCCCTCCCTGGGCAGGCTGCCCAGGGTCTTGGAAGGGCTCTGGGGTCTGGGAGGGCACCGCTGCCTCTGCTGGGCTTCTGTCGG
The DNA here is from genome assembly GCF_000754665.1 of Bison bison bison. NCBI lineage: Eukaryota > Metazoa > Chordata > Mammalia > Artiodactyla > Bovidae > Bison > Bison bison. The sequence continues at coordinate 9,860,998 of NW_011494826.1, read as the reverse complement.
GGGCAGGGGGGTGGGGGTGGGGGAGCCTATGGGCAGCGACCTTGGGGGAGGGGGCAAGCTGGCGGCTTTGGGCTTTGGGCAGGGATGGCCTGTCAGGATGGCACCAAGGGAAATCA
>NW_011494826.1:9855750-9860782 GCF_000754665.1 Bison bison bison | reverse complement strand
ACGGTAATGAACTCTGAGGAGGAGAAAGAAACAATATTATCAGCGCTGAAACCACCCTGAGGGGGATGGGAGAGGGAAGGCAGTCATCTCCTCCAGAGGGAGAGGCTTAAGTGGTTTCTCATGTCATTTCTCTCCCCTCTCTTGCCACAGAATGGGGACCGAAAGGCCCTGTGTGCACAGGAGAGCTGAGCCCCGCCCCCACCAAGGAAAGGACCGATTCTGTCCCTAGAGCTAGTCAGGCTTATGAGCAGGCCCCACCCTTGCAGAACTTTCCTTTGTTCCCTTTTGGGTGGAAATGGGGATGGAGCCCTGGCTAGGCTATAGGGCTCTACCTCTAGGGTCGTCAGAGTCTGTGACTGGTATGTTCCCCACAGCCCAGTTTGAAGGATCTGAGAAGAGCTGCCTGTCACCTGGCCGGGAGGAGAAGGGGCGCCTCCCTCCCCGACTCTCTGCAGGGAACCCCAAGTCAGCCAAGCCCCTAAGCATGGAGCCCAGCAGCCCCCTGGGGGAGTGGACAGACCCAGCACTGCCTCTGGAAAACCAGGTGTGAGTGTCTGTGTCCAGTTGGGGACCCTCCCCTCCCTTCCCGGCACTGACTTGCCTGCTGGGAACACTCAGAATGGGTGGGCCTGGACAGCCAGGGACCCAGCAGAGATGCCCCCCTTTTTTCTCTTGTCCTCAGCTGGTATCACGGGGCCATCAGCCGAACAGATGCCGAGAACCTGCTCCGGCTGTGCAAAGAGGCCAGCTATCTGGTGCGCAACAGTGAGACCAGCAAGAAAGACTTCTCCCTGTCCCTCAAGTGAGTGGGGCCTGCTGGCTGGGGGCTCTAGACAAGATGAGCCTGTCAGGATGAGTCCAAGGGGAATCAGTGTGAGGACTACCAGCAGGACAGGAGGAGTCTCCAGTTTCTCTCCCAGGCTGGAGAGAACGTCATCCCCTGTGAACACGTGCTGACTCTGGGCCAAGCCCGGACACCTGAGGCTTGACTGAGGCTTGACTTGCTCTCGAGGAGCTTGGAGTCCTTTGGGGAAAACAGTTAAGGTATTGAATCCAGCTTAGAAGTGTTCTGTCCCTTTCTACCTCTGTGACCTGGAGCCCCTTAACCTCTGTGGGCCTCAGGGGCAATAACGTATCTGCCTTATAGGGAAGGATTAAATGAAATAAGCACTTAGCATAGTGCTGAATGCTTAATAAATTATCAGTGTCATCATTATTAATGAAAGTCCAAGATGTTCTAGAAGTACAGGGGAAGAGATAGGAACTTTGCCTGTGGAACTCAACATGGTGAGATGGAGGCTGGGTCCTGGGAAGAAAGTGGAGTGTTGGACGCAGAGCTGTTCTTGTTCACTCTGAGGAGGTGGGCAGAAGGTCTGGGGATGGCGGCTGACAACTGAGCTTTAAAGGGTCCTGAAAGAGGCAGAGGAGTCAGGGCACCTCCTCCTCTTCAGCCTTCCACTCTGGGCACAGATATTTTACATAGACCAGCATCTGCCTCCCAGGTTCTACTGGCAGGGTGGCTAGTCTCCTTGGCGCCCAGGAGTTCTGTCTAATAGAACCCCACATGGCAGCCTGTCACAGCGCTGTCCATTCACATCTCCATCGTTACTGGGCCACCTATACCACTTCCTACCATATTTCCTAGGGGGCATTAGAGTACAGGTATACCGCACTTCAAACATCCAATATATGGAAATTTGGGAGTATTAAACACACACATTTGAGGATAATTATTCAACTTCACTAAAACATAATGGGAAAAAAATGCCAAACTAAAGTCAGATAACCTGAATTTCATTCTTAGATTTTAGTAAAACTACCTGTGTGACCTTAGGCAAATCACTTAACCTCTCTGGACTTTTTGCATTTGCAAAATATGTCCAATGGCTATCTCTTAGGGTTCTTCCAGCTTTTATGCTCAGGGGGCCTGCAAGTTATGAAAACAAAGGAACATTCAGGAAAAATTTTATTTGTCAAAAATTTGATCTACATCACTTCGGAAATGTGTATTGCTTTAAAAATCATAGTCATGATTCCTAGAGCATCTACTAGGTGCCAAGCAGCATATAACACCATCTCCAAACCAACTGCCACCTGCAAGATCAATCTCTTTTTATAGAAAAAGAAACCAGATTCAAAGAGGTACGTGATTTGCTCAAGGCCAACAGCAAATTAAGTGCCCAAAGCGGGCTCTGAACCCCACTCAGGCTGACTCCACGAACCTCACTGTTCCATTACACAGTTCCACCCCCGTCAAGGCTGGTATGGTCCAAAGCAAGGAGAGACAACGGGGTCTGGCTCCCAAACAGAGCAGAGTCTGGGCCCTCCCTTATCCAGAGGAGTGAAGGAGAGGGGGCGGCCTGGACACTGCTCCAGCCCAGGCTCATCTGGGCCTGCCAGCATCTGTCTGCCAGAGTCTTGTTTGCATATAAATGGCTTCTCTGAAATACAATTATAGTTTCTCTTGTCTCTGTAATGGAAGGGCTTTCACTGGTAATTAAACAGCTTCCTCCAAAAGCCTGCCAGCCCTCACGCTGTGGGCCAGCAAGTCCCACCCTGGTTCCCAGAGGGTCAGGCAAAGGCTCTGCTGTGTCCTAATGGATGCTTGGGACTTTGTCCCAGGAGGTCAGTTAACCACACGGAGGCTGAGCTCTCAGCTGCCAACTCAGTTCTTTGACCACTTGTTGCTCTTTTTGGCCAGACCTGTCCCTCAAGGAGAAGATATAAGGACAGTTTTCGGGAGAGGTAATCCCCCCGAGTGCACTGTGGGGAGGGGGCTGTCCCCTAACGGTGAGAGCACAGGGCCCACGCTGCTGCCCACAGCCATGGGCTGGGCTTTGGGCACAGGAAGGACAGGGGAGGGTGACTACTCACTGCTTCCCCTCTCCATTGCCCCAGGGGCTGTAACTTTTCTTAGGCCCTTTGCTCTGTTCTCTGGGGCCTGCATGCTCACTGTCAATTCAGCCTTATCTCAGACCTGCAGATGAAAGATGGCCCCACACCCTGACACAAACCCAGGCTTGAGGGCACTCCACCCTAAGCGGGAAGGGAAGGATGGATTTAAGGGCCTGTCTTTTTCTTCCCATCCCTTTCCTCTTTAGTTTCCCCATTGTCCGTGCTTTCTCACTGTAGGCCTAGTGCAATGCCTCCAGGCAGAGCCTTCTTTGTATGTAGATGGGAAACAAGTGGTTTGCCAGCCTCAACTCAAGGGTGGAGCCTCACAAATAGCAGCCCCCTTGCCAGCCCTGCCTCTCACCAGCTTCTGAGCCCTGCCCGTGTCCCCTCCAGGGGCTCAGACCAGCAGAAGCAAGTCCTCGGGCTTCAGGGTTCTTCAAGGATTGTTTCTCTGTTGCTCGTGTGTGCATTTTAGAGCTGGGGCCTGGCTGAGCAGGCTGGTGGTAGTTTGAACAGACGTTCTTGCTGGGAGCCGGCCAGAGCTCAGCAGCATGTCTTCGTCTTGTGGGCAGGGCTGGGCACTAATGCTGATTTCCTGGATTGTGGTGGGGAGATGGGAGAGGCAGTGGAGCATGTCCTCTCTGAGGGAGGGAATGGAGAGGCAGCCTAGTGATGATGTCATCCCAGGCAGAAGAGCTAGATAGATGAGGGGGGGTTGGGAGATTGGCCCAAGGCCCAGTTAGCAGGAGAGTGAAGGGATGTCCTCAGGACCAGGCAGTTGGGTGTTCCCAGATTTGGAGGGATGTCCAAAGCAGCTCACCCCCTCCCCAAATCATTGCACGAGAGAATCCCAACCAAGATTCACTTGGTTGTCGCATCTGGCCACCCACTGTCCTGCCAAGGGTGTCTGTTCAGGAATCACCAGGATCTCCCCCTACACAGGTGTTCTCCCCCACAGCTCAAGGAGGGGGAGGATAAACTGGCCCTAGCTGGGGGCGGGGATGGGAGAGACTGGATCCCAGGGTTGGGGGGTGGTGCTGATAGCTTGTTTCCACCTGCACACACCCTGTACACTCACCACACACACATTCTTGGCACACCCAGTGCCCTCACCACAAAGCCAATGCCTGCTGCCGCCTACTCACAAAATCCCCTCCATCTCCTCGCTGCTTTCTGGACTGCCCTCCACCTCAGCGGCCTTGAAAGAACCACTGCCAGGGTTGGGGTTGGGGGAGCACGGGTGGGACGGGTGGGTACAGGGACTGGAGAGGGCCCTGGCTCAACAGGGTCTCTCCTCCTCTTCCCAGGAGCAGTCAGGGTTTCATGCACATGAAGCTGTCCCGGACCAAGGAACACAAGTACGTGCTGGGCCAGAACAGCCCGCCCTTCAGCAGCGTCCCTGAAATCGTGCACCACTACGCCAGCCGCAAGCTGCCCATCAAGGGCGCGGAGCACATGTCCCTGCTCTACCCCGTGGCCATCCGGACTCTGTAGGGGTGAGGCCCGGGCCTTGTGACAGATCTGGACCCAGCCCTGAGCGACCTCTCCAACCTTTCTTCCCCTCTTCCAGGAATCAGTGGAAGCTGTGATATTCCTTAATTTATTCTTAAGGGGAAGGGCTACAGGGACCTTGGAGTTAGAGGTGGTCGGGAGCTGAGGATTGAAGACTCCCTGGGGAGAAAGAATAGCCCCTGGAGGAAGGAGACGTCAGAATCACTGGTCTTCCGAGGGGTTTAAGATCGATAGCTCCAGCCCCTTTCTTCCCCTCGGGCAGAGGTGGCGATCCCTTTCCCCGCCATCCTGGGTGGAAAGGTGAATGCCGGATGGAGCTGGACGCGGGCCAACGGGGCACCCTGGCCATCTCTCCGCCTCCACTCCCAAACCACCAGCGGGGGTTCACCCAGAGTCTGCTGCAGGGCTTCGGGTAGACCGACCCCTGGGATGGAGACGGCATTGCGGGTGGGGAAAGAGGGGAAGGGCTCGGCCGCCGGGAACTTGTGCAGGCCCCGGGCCGCCCCGGCTCTGGGCCAGAGGCAATAAATAAACTCCGTCCTGCCAGGCACAGCCGCGTCCGCGCCGCCGCCGCCACCGCCCCCCCGGGCCGACAGGGGAGGGAGCGGAGCGAGCCCAGATTCTG
>NW_011494826.1:9854427-9855650 GCF_000754665.1 Bison bison bison | reverse complement strand
TCTCGCTCGCGGCTGCGGCGCCCAGCGGGGTCGTCCGCGTGCGCCGCCTGCTGGCCGCACCTCCAAGAGCCGGGCCAAACCTTCCACGTCCCTGGTGGCCCCGCAGCGGCAACCCGCCTCTGGATACCACTGGGCCGCCAGGCGGAGCTGCTGTCAAACCACTGCAGCCCCGCCCGCCCGCTCCCATGGGCCAGCTGGGCAGAAACTCCTGAGGACGGGCTGAACTAACACCCTCGGGACGGCTGCCCTGAGAAAGCAGCCTGAGAACCGCGCCCGCAACCCCCACCCGCCACCAACACCTGCAGCTCCTGAGCGCGGTGTGAAGCAGGGGAATTTGGATTTTCTAACCCAGTGGTTGAATTTATCAAAATCGAGGATCTGTGATCAGACAAATTCAAGAATTCTGTGGGGACACTGGAAAGGATGACTTGAAATTGAGTCCTGCTTCAGAAATTCGCTCAGAGAGGTTGCCCTATCCTGAAGTAGACTTGGAGGGCATTCAGTTATTTTGCAGATTAGAAAACAGGCCCAAAGACGTTAGGTGATGAGTGCATGTCTCCTCACTGCCATCTCACTCCATAGAAGACTCATGTGGGCACAGGTGCTCAACCCTTCCACTGCTCAGAGAAGAGCTGGGAGTAACTGACGTCTTGGAGCAAGTCAGGTGACCTCTGGCTCCCTGCAGATTCCTGCAGTGTCCTGCTACACTGCTTCCCACTTTGTGCCCAGCCCACCTTCTCTAGAAGCCCCCACGCCTCCCCCGTCCCTCCTGAACAGGCTCAGAAGCCCCAGACCACCTGCCCTGAGAGGCCTTCTGTCAGGAAAGGTGCCGCTGAGCAGGGAAAGAGGTCTCTAGCCGCGGCAGGTGGCCTTGGAGGGGTTCCCTTATTCAGTGGGTGCTGGCAAGCTCAGAGACAATGTCTGGGCCAGCCATGGTGAACTAGCCACATGAATGGCTCTTCTGCCAGTACCTAACCCATCCTGGAGCAGAATAAAGAAACCCTTAGGGCAGAAACGGAGAAGGCAATGGCACCCCACTCCAGTACTCTTGCCGGAGGAGTCTGGTAGGCTGCAGTCCATGGGGTTGCTAAGAGTCGGACATGACTGAGCGACTTCACTTTGACTTTTCACTTTCATGCATTGGAGAAGGAAATGGCAACCCACTCCAGTGTTCTTGCCTGGAGAATCCCAGGGACGGGGGAGCCTGGTGGGCTGCTGTCTTT
>NW_011494826.1:9852183-9854327 GCF_000754665.1 Bison bison bison | reverse complement strand
ATATACAGCTAGCCAAAGACACATGAAAAGATGTTCAATATTATTAAGAAAATGCAAATCAAAACCAAAATGAGATGTCACCTCACATCTGTCAGAATGACTATCAAAAAGTTAAGACATAACAAGTGTTGGTAAGAATGTGGAGTAAAAGGAACCCATATACACTGTTGGTGGCTTTGTAAATTGGTGCAGTTACTATGGAAAACAGTATTAATACATAGGTTTTTCAAAAAATTAAGACTTAAAGATACCACATGACCCAGCTATTGCACTTTTAGGTACTTTCCTGTAGAAAAAGAAAAAAAAAATCTAATTATAAAAGATATAACTGAACCCCTATGTTCAGTGCAACATTATTTATCATAGCCAAGATATGAAAATAACCTAAGTGTCCATTAGTGGATGAATACGTAAAGAAGATGAGGTATATGTACACAATGGTATACTACTACTTAGCCACAAAAAAGGATACAACCTTGCCATTTGCTACAAAATGAAGCTTCCCTGGGAACTCAATTGGTAAAGAATTTGCCTGCAATGCAGGAGATCGCGGTTCAGTTCCTGGGTCAGGAAGACCCCCTGGAGAAGGGATAGGCTACCGACTCGAGTATTCTTGGGCTTTCCTCATGGCTCAGAGGGTAAAGAATCCACCTGTAATGCAGGAGACCTGGGTTTGATCCCCGGGTTAGGACGATCTCCTGGAGAAAGGCATGGCAATGACATATTAAAAAAAAAAAACAAAAAAACAAAAAAAACAAAAAACTGAAGTATTCAAAAAATAATAATAATTGTAGCAAGTTAATGCTCAACTAGCTTACCCTAGATTTTGACAGAAAATTGATCTACCTAGCCAAAGGCACAGTAAGAGACTTTCCATAAAGTGAAACTTAGATTTATAGCTCATTTAAATGTATATATGTTTCTTGATTGGATGCAAAGAGCACATAGATTGTCCATTGACTTTTTTCAGGGGCTATATTATCAAATTAAATGTATGCAGACTGCATGCTTAAAGTCAAAATGTTCCCCAAGGTGAATGAAACTATTGAAGTATAATTTTTATGTATCTTGCATAAAGTAGTTTTCCCAAAAGGTAAATATTTCTGAAATTGTAACAAAAATCAAGAAAATAAAACTGATATGTAGGTTTATCATCTACATGTAACTTATCAAGAATACATTTAATAAGCCATGTAAAGTCAAAGTTTGATATTCATTGTACATATATAGAATATATTTAATTGCAATGAAATCATCAGGGAAAATTGTGTTCTACTCATTGAGTAATACAATCTTCAAGATAATGATAAAAATATCATCAAAATTCATCAAGAGAGACACCAGAGAAAACAATGAAATACCTGACAAAAAATGTCAAAATCAATATTATCAGAACTCTGAAAAACCAGTCAAAGGTTTAAGGCAAGAAAATGAATTCTGAATCAGGATAAAGTCCATTAAAACAATAGGATGTTTTTGTGTAGTTTACCTTATCTTTGTTCCAAAGTCCTTCCAGTATGGTAATGGTCTTGGAAATAGCAGTGCACATGCCTACTCTGGCACCTGGTTAGAGGAAGCAGAGCAGACCTTATTGCCAAGGAAATGTGCTTATCTGTTGTGACCTCTCTAGGAGTTTCCTTAAACACTGACATGAGGGGCATGTGTTTGTTCTGTTAAACTCAAGAGTTAGAATATGATGGAGAAACAGCTGTGTAAAGGACATTTCTATGAAACATCAAATGAAAAATGAAAAAGCCACTGCCATCTGGAGCAGAAATCAACAAACAAATAAAACAATTGAAGCAAAGGGTGGGTGTGGGGGAGAGACATTTGACCATCATTTGATGAGGATTGAAGTATGTTGCAGAGTCAGAACCTTGAAAATCTCTCACATATATCATGGACTCTAGGAAGCTACATGCATGCCCAGGATAGGACACATGATCAGAAAAGACCTGAGATACCCACAAACTTTCACTTCTAGCTGATCTTTTGGTTCAAGGTGGGAAGTGAAAGTTAAGGTATAGTTGTAAACAACCTGGCTAAGAATCAAAGGAGTGCCAAAACACAAACTCAAACTACAACATCTGCAGAGTATGATGTAATATTTTTTTCTTCTTAATTTTTGGTGGCTCCAGATGTTT
>NW_011494826.1:9848442-9852083 GCF_000754665.1 Bison bison bison | reverse complement strand
GGAGAAGGAAATGGCAACCCACTCCAGTGTTCTTGCCTGGAGAATCCCAGGGACGGGGGAGCCTGGTGGGCTGCTGTCTTTGGGGTCGCACAGAGTCGGACGCGACTGAAGTGACTTAGCAGTAGCAGTAGGGCAGAAAAGTGGTTTATTTATAAAAGAGACTATTAGAGCAGGAAGAGGGGAGGAGAGCGGAGGAGCACCCAGACATGTTGGGCCAGGTTCTGACGACAGTACGTGTTTAAAAACTTGGGGAAAAGATCAATTGTACTGTTGGAATGGGGTCCTTAGGGGGGCATTCCTGTAAATTGCTCTCTGTGGCTCTACCCTCTCTAAGGCATTTTCCAGCCCTTTGACAGTGGAGAGCTCAGAGGAGTGGAGATTTGGGTGGGGGGTAGGGGTTTTAGGATGCCAGAATCTATATGTGCTCCCACTTCATTCCTAAACTCACAGCCCTCTACACACACACACAATTTGTCTGTTCAAGCCTTTTGATTTTTTTCCTTATTTTGGAAGAAGAGGTGTCACTTAGTCACAAAACAATAATAGATCTCCTAGCTCCCAACTTTTAGTCCCTACACAGTGCCTTGCATTTCTCCAGGCTGAGACATTCTGGGCCTGGGAGTCCATGAACCCACATGGGGTGACTGACCATGGCCACCTGGACCGAGGTTGGGAGGTAGAAATGGGGAGATGGCTGAGGAAGCCAGAAACAAGAAATCTGGAGGTGACGTGTCAGGCCGAACCTCTGCTCAGCTAGACAGTGGGCAGAGCCCCTGGGCAGGAAGCCTAGAAGTTCTCATAATGGTGGGAGAAATGAGTCCTGTCCTGCCTGTTGATGAGCTGACAAGCCTTTTCTACATTCTTGGTCATGCCAGGGGGGCCGCAGCTGAACACCCCAATCTTCCGGACCTGTTGGAGAAAGAAGTGAAGGCCAGCTCAGTAGTCACTGTCCAACTCAGTGTCTAACTCCATGTTCATGTGAAAGACCAGCAGGAGTCCTTGGTGAGGACTCATTCCATGATCCTGTGAAGGTTTACTCCATACTGTGCACGGTGAGGGCTGGCTCAGGGTTTATAAATCTCACCGAGTTTTGGAAGACTTGTTCTCTGTGAGGCCAGCCTTGACTCTTTTCCAAGGCATTTGCTAGCCCAGTGTTTGTCTGGATAGTATTAATGGTAAGGGTAGCTCTGAGTTTATGGTGAGGACCAGCTCCACCACTGAGCCCTTCCTTCGAGACAAGGCATCATAGCTTCAGAAGTAGCAAGTCCCTGCTGCCTGCTTCCTCCCTTGGCCCTTGAGTGGCCTGCATCTCTCCCTTTCCATTCCATCACCCCACCAGACTCCTCAGGGATGGGTCCTCCTCCCTTTATGGAGCAGGTTTGGGAGCTTTGCTCAGGCCTCAAATGATGAAGGTGAAGAAAACCTGAATGTGGGGTGGGAACTGACCTGTGGATGGACCTTCTGCAGAGAGTTGAAGAATGCCTCGAAGGGGGGGCGGCCAAAGTGGGTGACAGAGCGCAAGCCTGTGAACAGACTCCGGTTCAGCACCTTCTGGAAGTGCCGCTCACAGATGTACTGGGGGAGGAAGCAGAGGAGGAAGGTCACAGCCAGCAGACTCGGTCAGCTTCTCGTCCAGAGGCTGGTCCGCCCACCCACCTTGGCCATCCTGGCTTGCCCTGCCCACCCACAGAGCCACTCCTTGGTTGGCCCTGACACACCAGCATGGTGGTCCTGAGGTCGAACTTCTCAGCCAGCTGGGTGATATAGATGTGTACAGACACGAGGTCCTGGCGGTCATTCTCCTCCACCTCCCGGATGATGTCAGCCAGCCACTCAAACTGCCGTTGGGTCCGAGTCACCCAAATGAAGTAGATCTGGGAACACAGGGCTGGAGCTTAGGACCCAGCTCATCTCAGAGTCCCTACCTCCCAGGAATCGCCACTCCTGGTCTCAGAGCAGCTTGTGCCTCTCCCCCGGCAGCCAGAGGAGGTGAGTGTATGGGGCCATGCTCTGAGGTGGGAGACAGAGTTGCCCTAGGACACGGAGAAGTGAAAGTGAGCAATAGCCTGGGGCCGTTGAGAAAGGACCCCTGTCAAGTGAGCTGAAGGTCTGGTGGGGTGGGAGGCAGCCTGCCCTTCCACTCAGTCCAGTGGGCCCTGTTCAACCTGCTAGGCTCCCAACCTACAGGCTGCCCGAGGGGAGAGGGACCCAATAAGGGGTGCGTCACAGAACGGCCTCTGGGAAGACTGACTTGGCTGCCTGGAGTGGATGGGCATGGGCTCAAAGAGAGACCAGGGAGGACTTCCCTGTGGTCCGGTGGCTAAGACTCCATGCTCCTAATACAGGGGGCCCAGTTTTGATCGCTGATCAGGAAACTGGCTCCCACATGCTGCAACTGAGTTCTCAAGCTGCAACTAAGACCTGGTATAGCCAAATAAATAAATGGGTCCCTGAGGGACCCATCTCCAGCTTCTGATAGGAAGAAATGGGGCTGTGTGAGTTAAGAAGCAGAGACAGCTGGCACAAACAGGGAAGCCAGGTAGCTGTCTGTCACCCTCCGAGTGCTGACAGCATACAGGCTGGGCCTCTGCCCGCTGCATTCTTGCACCCCTGACTCACCTGCCGGGCCCAGAGAGACAAGCAGGGGCCTGCCACCAGGGCTAGGCTCAGGTGAAGGGGCCTGGTGTGGAGGGGCCTGAGGGCCTGGGCTGTGTTCCTGGAGCCGACCAGGCCCACCAGCCCTGCCTTGCAGCCTCTCCTCCTCTTCCTCTTGAGAGCAGGGCCGGTTTCACCGGTGCCCCACCCCAAGTGTTCCCTTCCCTCTCCCCACCCAACAGTGCTTGAGGGGCGGGCCCCCTCTCCATCCCTGGCTGGAGGGACTCTCAGAAGCAGATTCTATGTGGGGCACCGCATAACTGAGGGCAGAGCCTGCAGGCATCAGCAAAACCACTCTGTCCTTTAGGGTCTAGGAACAGTCCGACTGTGCTGTATGCTGCAGTCCATGGGGTCGCAAAGAGTCGGACACGACTGAGCTACTGAACAACAACAATATCCTGACTCTCTTGGGTCAGGCCAGCTCAGCCTTGCCTAGAACAGGGAGGCCAAGAACAGAGGCAGGGGACAGGCACAGATGGACACAGTGACAGGGAGCAGGGGACCACAGCTGGTGGGAGGAGGGGCCACTCACCTTCTTACAGAACACTTGGCAGCTGACTGATGACTTGAAGACCAGGTCTTTGAGGATGGAGGCAAAGGGGGTGACCCCAATGCCCCCTCCCACCAGCACTGACACCTCAAACTTATGCCACTCCTGGTGGCCCTCTCCAAATGGCCCATCGAGGTACAGCTGCAGGAAAGGGTTAGAGTTAAAGGGTTAGAGTTGAGTTCGGCTACCACCACAGTTCTGAAGCCAGAAATGGGAGGCAGAGAAGTGCAGGTAGGTTTATGGAATGAGGGAGCAGTGGGAGCCTTGAAGCATCATCTGGAAGAATCAGTCTCTCAAGGAGGAACACAGTGGGGAGTCTGGTGCCGCAGAACCAACGCCTACTAAGGGGATGTGGGAGCATGTGGTACACCTCGCCTGGGTCTGGGCACCTTTGGATATTTGGCACAGCTGTCATCCGTCGGGGGTGAGTAGATCT
>NW_011494826.1:9847131-9848342 GCF_000754665.1 Bison bison bison | reverse complement strand
CCTAACCACTCCCAACCCATCCTCCATAGCATCCATCTGCATCTTCCTGATACCATCCTAGACTAAGCCACCTGCACTCATGTGGTAGCCTCCTAACTGTCTGCAGGCTGCCCTACTGTGATGTATTCTTTCCAAGACAGTCAGTATGACTTTTTAAGTTCCTTTTATCATGTCATCCCAGCTCAGAAAACCTTAGAGGATTTCCCACTTCACCACAAGGCCTTGTGATGCTCTGTTTTCTGCCTGGCAACATTCCCCGCTCCCTGTTTTTCAAACACAAGTTCTTTCTATTTCTGGACTTTCCACCTGTTGCTCCCTCTGGTGGGAAGGCCTTTCCCCTAGTTCCTCCCACCACCTCATTTTTCAGGTCTCCGCAGAAAGGCCTCCTCAGGCCTTCTCCCTTCCCCCAGCACACTCTCTATCCCGTCTCCCTGTTAACTCCATTCACTGTCGTCATCCACGATATTTGTGTTCCTTCATCCATAGACATGTTTACTGTTGTTCTCCCCACTGGACTGGAGAAGTAGGGACTGCATCCATTTTCCATGACACTCTCAGCTCCCAGCAGTTTCTGCCTGGCACATGGTAGGTACTCAATAACTAGTGAGTCAGTGGAAGGGGTTTCCCCAATTTACCCAACTCTTTTGGAGACTAAGACACCTAATCAGTCCTCTTTTTCCATTTAGTAACTAACAGGTATTTTCCAGCTCTGGTTCTTTCCCCAACCAGCTGGTCTAACATGGTCAGAGACAACTTGCCCCCTTCTTTCCGCTTGCTTGTTTGAGTCTGGTCAGTCTGGCTCCCCCCTCCACCTCTTCTCAGGATCTGCTCACATCAGACTCACAGTAGCAAGTCCCCGAGGTCTCCCTTTAGATGGCATTCACTCCCACCCTCCGCAGCCTATGGCTCTAGTGAGCATCCCTGCCTTGCCTCTTTAGCAACAATGTCCTGCTGGTTTTCCCTCTTTCCCTCTCTGACTGTTCACTTTCTATCTCCTGCACTGGCTCTGCTCCTCCCAACTCCTAATCCTATGTGTTGCCCAAGCCTGATTTCTTCACCCTCTGCTCTTCTCCTACAATCTCCCACACAGCGTGGCCTCTCAGCTGAGCCACAGCCCTTCAGCTTCGAATATTCTATTGTCATTCCCACCTCTCCACCAGTGCTCCTGCCTTTCTTCTTCTTTTTTTTTTTCTCTCGATCAGGGATTGAAC
>NW_011494826.1:9844903-9847031 GCF_000754665.1 Bison bison bison | reverse complement strand
AAGGGAATGGCAAACCACTTCAGTATTCTTGCCTGGAGAACCCCATAAACAGTATGAAAAGGGAAAAATATATGACACTGAAAGGAACTCCCCAGGTTGGTAGGTGCACAATATGGAGATCAGTGGAGAAATAACTCCAGAAAGAATGAAGAGAAAGAGCCAAAGCAAAAACAACACCCAGTTGTGGATGTCACTGGTGATAGAATAAAAGTCCGATGCTGTAAAGAGCAATGTTGCATAGGAACCTAGAATGTTAGGTCCATGAATCAAGGCAAATTGGAAGTGGTCAAATAAGAGATGGAAAGGGTGAACGTTGACATTTTAGGAATCAGCAAACTAAAATGGACTGAAATGGGAGAATTTAACTCAGATGACCAGTATATCTACTAGTGTGGGCAAGAATCCCTTAGAAGAAATGGAGTAGTCATCAGAGTCATCAAAGGAGTCCAAAATGCAGTACTTGGATGCAATCTCAAAAACCACAGAAAGATCTCTGTTCATTTCCAAGACAAACTCTTCAATATCACGATAATCCAAGACTATGCCCCCGAGCAGTAATACTGAAGAAGCTGAAGATGTATGGCTCTATGAAGACCTATAAGACCTAGAACTAACACCCAAAAAAGATGTCCTTTTCATTATAGGGGACTGGGATGCAAAAGTAGGAAGTCAAGAAACACCTGGAGTAACAGGAAAATTTGGCCTTGGTATACCAAATGAAGCAGGGCAAAGGCTAATAGTGTTCTGCCAAGAGAATTCACTGGTCATAGCAAACACTCTCTTCCAACAACACAAGACAAGACTCTACATATGGACACCACCAGATGGCCAACACCGAAATCAGATTGATTATATTCTTTGCAGCTAAAAATGGAGAAGCTCTACACAGTCAGCAAAACAAGACCAGGAGCTGACTGTGGCTCAGATCATGAACTCCTTATTGCCAAATTCAGATATAAATTGAAGAAAGTAGGTAAAAACCACTAGACCATTCAGGTAAGACATAAATCAAATCCCTTACAATTATACAGTGGAAGTGAGAAATAGATTCAAGAGATTAGATCTGATAGACAGAGTGCCAGATGAACTATGGAAGGAGGTTCGTGACATTATACAGGAGACAGAGATCAAGACCATCCCCAATAAAAAGAAATGCAAAAAAGCAAAATGGCTGTCTGAGGAGGCCAAACAAATAGTTGTGAAAAGAAGAGAAGTGAAAAGCAAAGAAGGAAAGACCATATATAGTCATTTGAATGCAGAGTTCCAAAGAATAGCAAGGAAATATAAGAAAGCTTTACTAAGTGATCAGTGCAAAGAAATAGAGGTAAACAATAGAATGGGAAAGACTAGAGATCTTTTCAAGAAAATTAGAGATACCAAGGGAACATTTTATGCAAAGATGGGCTCAATAAAGGATAGAAATGGTATGGACCTAACAGAAACAGAAGATATTAAGAAGAAGTGGCAAGAATACACAGATGAACTATACAAAAAAAGATCTTCATGACCCAGATGATCACAATGGTATGATCACTCACCTGGAGCCAGACATCCTGGAATGTGAAGTTAAGTGGGCCTTAGGAAGCATCACTATGAACAAAGCTACTGAAGATGATGGAATTAAAGTTGAGCTAAAAGTTTCAATTCCAGTTGAAATTTTAAAAGATGATGCTGTGAAAGTGCTGCACTAAATATGCCAGAAAATTTGGAAAACTCAGCAGTGGCCACAGGACTGGAAATGGTCAGTTTTCATTCCAATCCCAAAGAAAGGCACTGTCAAAGAATGCTCAAACTACTGCACAATCTCACTCATCACACATATTAATAAAGTAATGCTCAAAATTCTAAAAGACAGGCTTCAGCAGTACATGAACTATCAACTTCCAGATGTTCAAGCTGGATTTAGAAAAAGCAGACGAACCAGAAATCAAATTGCCGACATCTGTTGGATCATCAAAAAAGAAAGACAGTTCCAGAAAAAACATAGACTTCTGCTTTATTGACTATGCCAAAGCCTTTGGCTGTGTGGATAACCACAGACTGTGGAAAATTCTTAAAGAGATGGGAATACCAGACTACCTGACCTGCCTCTTGAGAAACTTGTATGCAGGTCAAGAAGAAACAGTTA